>NW_004443964.1:22704142-22754609 GCF_000243295.1 Trichechus manatus latirostris
CTTTCCTGTCCCCTTCTGCCTTCTAGTCCTTGTCCCTGGACTGCTGTGCCTCATTAGTCCCGTTTTGTTTTATGGGGCTGTCCAATCCCCAGCTGAACGGTGAACCTTGGAAGTGACTTCACCACTGAGCTAAAAGGGTGTCTGGGGGCCTACTCTCAGGGTTTCTCCAGTCTCTGTCAGGCCAGTAAATCTGGTCTTTTTTTGTGTGTGTTAGAATTTTGTTCTACATCCTTCTCCACCTCTGCCCAGAACCCTCTGTTGTGATCCCAGTCAGAGCAGTCAGTGGTGGTCGCCGGGCACCATCTAGCTGTACTGGACTCAGTCTGGTGGAAGCCTTGGTAGCTGTGGTCCATTAGTCCTTTGGACTAATCTTTTCCTTGTATCCTATTCTCTTCATTCAACCTTGCTCCCGAAGGGGTGAGACTAGTGGAGTATCTTAGATGGCCGCTCACAGGCTTTTAAGACCCCAGGCGCTACTTACCAAGGTAGAATGTAGAACATTGTTTTTATAAACTGTGTTATGCCAATAGAGCTAGATGTTCCCTGAGACCATGGTCCCTACAGCCTTCCGCCCAGCAATTCAGTCCCTCAGGGAGTTTGGATGTGTCTATGGATAAAAAGTGCTTTTTTAAAAGAATAATTTTTAAAACAATTTGAATTAAAAAGATAATTATATATATGTTAATAAATTCAAATAATACAAAAGGGTTATAATGAAAAGTGAGTCTCCTCCTATCCCAAATCTCTAATTCCTCCCCCTAGAGGAATCCACTGTTAAGTATCATATCCTTCTAGAAAAATCCCATGCACAGGTAAATACACGTGTGTACAGAGAGGTATCCTTTTCATCATAAATGGGAAACGTTCTGCACTTTGCTTTTTTCGCTTAGCTGTATAATTTAGTAATTGTGTCTGATAGTTCTACCCTATTCATTCTAACAGCTACACAGGATTCCATTGTGTATGGATATACTGTGATTTGTGTATAGTCTTAGAGCTCCAGGCTGCTTTGATGAGCACAGAATTTTGAAATGAGCCTTAAAGGATGACAACTGCAATTCTTTATCTGCCTCGTGTCCTATTAACTTGTGTCCTTTGTTGTGGTAACACAGTATCAAGCATATCCCAATGCTCAGAGCTAAGGAGGAGTGTACTGTGCTCACTTGTATAATTTTATGGGAGTGCACCTGTCCAAGCCATATTTTAAAAAAGACAATATCAGAGCTCTGGCCTTCTTACTTGATGATACATTTATAAGAAGTTCAAACGCAGAGAGATTCCATTCTGAATTCTACACTAGAACGAGTTTACCTGGTGGCAACACTGTAGGAACTGGTGGTCTCCAGTTCATTAAAAGTGGGCGAATAGCATATTTGATTAATGGTGTGTTTCTATTGTCTTTTTAAATAATTAGAATGTACAGGAGTTCTTGTACATATTTTTAAAACTTTTGAGGCATCTCAGGAGAAACCTGGGGTTCTGAGAAACTTAGTTTGAAAACCCATAAACCAGATGACTTTCCAGCTCTAATGTCCCATATGCCACCCTGAGAAGAAGGAGAGCAGGAAGAAGAGGAAGGGGAAGACAGATCTCCTATGTGGTAAGTTGGCCTCAGTCACCCTAGTCAGCAGGATGTACCCGTGGGGCCCCAGCTAGGTTCTGAAGGGTTGGAACATTTTCCAGACACGCAGGGTTTGCAGACAGGGGCGTTCCAGGCAGAGAGGACACCAGTAAGGCAGTCCCTGGGTTACCAACATCAGAGTACAATCCGTAGTTATCAGCCAACCCCACAAAGCCTATTATATTAAAAATTCGAGTTACATACAATGGTTGATAATAACAAATGGGTGCTACTTTGCGACGCACAGCAAAACATTATTACTGTATGTTACTGTATCTGGAAGTATTTCTTTACATTTTTTATGCATAGAAAGGTACACTATATACTATATACTAAGACAGACATTTGACTGACTTTAGATATCAACTGTACCTAACTGTTCTGATTTACATACAGATTTGATTTAAAGACAGATTTAGGAACGGAACTCGTTCTTAATCCGAGGACTGCCTGTAGTTCAGATGGGCATCGGGGGAGTGGCTGCAGATGAGACAGGGCCCACCTTGAAGGGCCTGATCTGCCAGGCGAAGGAAGCGGAAGTTTTATCCTGTTAGGGCTTGGAGAGCCCTTAGTGTTCGAAGCAGGAGGGCGAGGGACGCAAGCTCTTCCGGGCTGCCTTCCCTTTGTCCCTCGGAAGCACGTCATGAACGAGTAGGGAATTTCCACTGGTGCAGAGCGCTTGAGTGTACAGAGAACAAGTTCTTAGCCGCAAATAAAGACGGAGGGGGGTGATTTGAACAGTTTTCAATGCAGGTAACTGTCTATAAACAAAGCTTGCCCTCCAGATCCAGATGTTCCCTTTTACCACTGACCTGTGGGAGCAAAACATGTTTAAAAATGCAGTCAGTAGAGAGAGCTCAAGGAGGCCTGGTGGTGCAGTGGTTAAGCACTCAGCTGCTAACTGAAAGTCGGAGGTTCGAACCCACTAACTGCTCCTTGGGAGAAAGATGTGGCAGTCTGCCTCTGTAAAGATTATAGCCTTGGAAGCCCTATGGGGAGGTTCTACTCTATAGAGTCGATATGAGTCAGAATTGACTTGATGGCAGTGGGTTTGGTTTTTTTAAGGAGAGCCCTCAGAGATGGGGGAAGGGTGAGAGGAAGGGAGGAGTTCCTGAACCAAGTAGAGAATGAAACCAGATGACCTTTGAGGTTCCTTTCAAATCAAAGATTCTATGATTCTGAGGCGTCAAAGGAGTATAACTGACTTCACAAATTGTGCCTGTCCTTCAAGGTCGAGTCCAAATGGGGTCTTCCCATGAGGACCCCGGATCTACCCCAGCAGGAAGAGATTTTTCTCCCCTCTGAAGACCCATAAGACTTTATCCTTAAAAAGAAAAAATCATTGCACATATTCTCCACTAAGCAAAACAAAAAAAGCATCTGAACCTTTTCTTAGTGGTACCAAACACTTTCTACCTGGCACTGGCATTATTTGGGTGAAGAATTTGTTTCTTGCCTGCTGTGGGAACTCCCCGAGGCAGAGTGTGTTTCTAATCCATGGCGCCTGGTGAGAGGCTTTGCTTCATTAAATGTTTGGCAAGTGGACAAACAGGCAGTTCACTAGACTTGAAAGCCAGTAAATCATCACATGGAAAAACAAACGATTTGCTAGAAATTAGGATTCAACTATTAAACTATTAAATTCAATTTTAAAAGATTTACAGCCAAAACTCTGTGTTGACAGTCTTGTGGAGAAATATGCCCACTGACGTGTTACAGTGACCCCAGGAGAGTGAGGAAGCAATGGCTCCAGTGAAGGTCACACCTGGGTTCCTGGTCAGGTCTGAGCAGAGACGCTGGGGTGGAGTGGGGGTGGGAGGAGGTGCAGCAGACTGGAGGAGCTTTCTGGAGAACAACTCTGCAATATGTAGCAAGACCTACCAAACTGTTCACCCTCTCCGACCCAGGATTCATTTCTGGGAATAACCCTAAAGTAAAAAAATTACTTTGTGGAATAATCAAAAAAAAAAAAAAAACCAAACCCATTGCCAGCAAGTCGATTCCAACTCACAGGACAGAGTAGAATTGCCTTGCCCCACAGGGTTTCCAAGGCTGTAATTTAACGGAAGCAGATTGCCACCTTTGTACCGAAGAGCGGCTGGTGAGTTCGAACCACCGACCTTTTGATTAGCAGCTGAGCGCTTAATCACTGTGCCACGGGGGCTCCTTCGTTACTCAGCAATAAAAAGGAATAAATTATTGATACACACAACAACTTGGACGAATCTCCAGGGAATTATGCTGAGTGAAAAAAACCAACCCCAAAAGGTTACATACTGATTGATTCCCTTTAAATAACATTTTTGAAATGACAAAATTATAGAAATGGAGAATGGATTAGTGGTTACCATGGGTTAAGGATGGGGAGGGAGTGTTGGGGAGGGAGATGAGTGTGGTTATGAAAGGGCAGCAGATGAGTGTGGTCATGGAACTGTTGTTTATCTTAACTGTGGTGGTGTGATAAACTTGCAGAGAATTAAACACGCACACACACATATACACAAATATAAGTAAAACTGGGGAAATCTGAATACTGGGAAAACTGGTGGATTGTGTCAATGTCCGTAGCCTGGCTGTGATATTGTACGAATATTCCTCCTATTGGAGGAAACTGGGTAGAGGGTATATGGAATGTCTCTGTATTATTTCTTATACCTGCATGTGATCTTATAATCTCAAAAAGTTTAATTAAGAAAATTACTTGGTACAAGGATGTTCATAGCAGCCCTAACGGAAATCAGCTAAAACCCCAAACGGGTTGATTCCAGGGAATGTTCTCTCGCTCTGAACAATGACACATTTGTGGACTGAGTAAATATAAAGAGCTGTTGGTGAATTAGCATGAAATGGAAAAGCGGATGACATCATAGCAGGTTCGCTTGGTGCCGTTCTGTGACAAGCATGGTTCTGAATTGTCAGAGAATAATTCAGAGGGATGGAGATATGTTAGAGTTTCAGGTCAATTGGAGTCTTCTTTTTTCCTTTCAATATTACATCAGTTTCAAATAAAATAATAAAGTAAAATGAAATAAAACCCTGAGCCTCGCCATTCTCCAGGCACTGGCTTCTCCTCCCATTTCCAGCAGGTGGCAGAAGTGTTCCACGGATGGCGTCCACATCTCCATTCAATGAACGGTCCCGCAGCTCCCAGAGGAGGTGTGGCTCTAAGCATCAATCCTGCCAGCTCAGGGACCTCAAGCACCAGGACTGCCCTCTCCTACGTCCAGGACAAACAGGTAGTTGTCTGGCCACAACAGGGTTAACCATCCACATTCCAGAGCCAGGGAAATGGAGGCTGGAGGGTCACAGACTAGGGGGTGTGGAGGGCCAACTTCTCACAACACTGCCGGCTCCGTTGAGAGAGATAGATCACCCCAACAAAGGCCACAGCTGTTTTTGTCTGCCCTGAAGGAAACTGGCTTAGGAAGCAGGTATCAGAAAGGGCCCTTCCTGCAGGGGCTTCTGTCTGGCTTGTAAAACTGTCAGAGCAGCTGCATTCATGTTCCCGGTGATGGATGGGGAAAGAACGAGGGACAGACGGCCACAGATGGACATAGTGACTTGCAAGTTGAGGCAGGTGGCAAAGGCCTTGCAGAGGCTGTGCAGGTGGGGCACGCTGATTCATGGCCTAGTTAACATACCAAGGGGATCTGCCCACAGCCGACTTCTCAGTCTCCCTTCAGGGCCAGGAGGGGTGAGCGGAGCTCAAACAATCCATCTCCATAGAAAGCTTCTGCCGGCTTCCCTTTCTTTTTTTGCACCTCAGGTGTGAACCTTTCTGCCTCAGCCTCTCTCGCTCACCATCCTCCTCCTTCAGCACAAGGGCTGAGGCGGCAATTCCTTGTGGTTTCTTTGTGTCCAGTGGGACCTGGGGTGGCTTCATGGACTGCAGCTCATGGTACGCAGTGAGGTAAAAAGTGACTCAAAGACATGTTTGAAAAATGTAATGGGATGGGAGACCAGAAAAAAAATGTCAGCACTAAAAACGCTGGCCTTGGCTTTTGCTAAGAAGAGGGATTTTAGGCTGTCCACCTCCACCCCACAGCCTGGCCAGAGAAATAACTGCCTTTGGTACGTTGGCTTGCCAGCCACAGCGAGTGTCCTGGCCGAGAAGCGCCTGTCATTGTGCACAGGGGGCCGGAGGAGCGTGTGCTGAGGTTTCCTCACTGTGCACCGCCATGTGACCTGATGGCCCTGGACTTGTAACCAGAATCCCTGCCCCCTATGCCTGAGTGGGTACCCTTACTGGGGCCCTCCAGCTTTCTCTCTTGCCTTCCAGAAGATTCCAAGAGGGGCTTTCTTGGTTAGGATGATAAATTCTGAGCCTCAGGGATTTGGGTCCAGTGGCATTTCTTTGAAAGCATACTTCTGCCTCTGCCTGGGTCTGTGGGGGACAAAGAGATGCCCCTTGGGCCATCGATGAACTTGGCCCGAGAAATGGCATCACCTAGGCTCAGCCGGGTAGAGGACTCAGAGCTGTACTTTTATTTATTTATTTTTGGTTAAGCTGGCCTAAGTTTGTTTGGAGAAGGCTCCAGAGCCTAGGGAGGTTGAGAATCAGGAGCACATTTTGATATTTGCAAACCACAGCTGCGTGCCCGTGGGAGGTGCTGGGGAGCAGGCTCGGGCATTGCCTCACACACCCCCTCCTCTCTGGGTCACCTGGGAGCACCAACAACAATTTGGAAATTTGCTGAGCTTGAGGCAGTCTTTGGGGAGGGCTTATTCTAAGCACACCCCTTTCCCTCCCCCTGGGCTGAAGGAAACGTGGGGCCAGTCCTGCCCCATCCCGTCCCCATTGGCTGGCATGAGGCAGAGGGGGGTTTAAAAAGGCCACCGTGCCTGGGCTGGGGACCGGAGCCTGTGCTACTGGAAGGCTGGGTGCCCTCCTCTGGCTGGCACAATGCAGCTCTCTCTAGCTCTGTGTCTTGTCTGCTTGCTGGTGCACGCAGCCTTCTGCGTGGTGGATGGGCAAGGGTGGCAGGCCTTCAAGAATGATGCCACAGAAATCATCCCCGAGCTGGGCGAGTACCCTGAGCCCCCGCCGGAGCCTGAGAACAACAAGACCATGAACCGGGCGGAGAATGGAGGGCGACCTCCCCACCATCCCTTTGAGACCAAAGGTATGGGGTAGAGGTGGGAACTTATAGCCTAAGGGACCTGGGAAGGTATTGGGGAAGTTTTAGAATCTTCTCTTGGGAGGTTGGGAAGACTGGAATAGACCCTCAGCCTTGGCCAGCACCAGCAGAGGGGCTGTCTTGCCTGGAGGCAGGGAAGGGATGACACGCCAGCGCAGCCTCGGAATTCAAGTGCAGGGGCAGGACGTGGGGGGCTGGGTGAGCGCCCCCTGGCAGGAAGGAGGCCCAAGGGGCTGACGGCATGGCACTGGGATGGATTCAGGCTCAGAGCAGAAACAAATTCAAAGAATCAGGAGCCAGGTCCAGTTGCAGGCACCACGGGGAGGGGATGAGGGGAGGAGCCTCACATCTATGGAGCACCTGCTGGATTCCAGACACTCCACAGCCAGCTGAGCCTGTCCTGTAGCCCACGGACCCACTTGGTGGAAGCCCCATGAGGTGAACTCCCAGCCTGAAAGCGAAGAAACCGCTCAGAGTTTAAGTAACTTGGTAATGAGTAGAAGAGCTGAGATTTGAACCCCATTTGATCAATTCCAAGACAGCCTGGGTGCGTGTGTGGGAGCGGGTATTGGAGACTGAGAGCTGGAGCAAATACCCCCAAAGCAGTGGGAAAAGAGAAGCCAGAGAGGCACCCCTTCAGGTCCCCTGCCCACAGTCTGCTCATGAGCTAGCACTTGAAGGCATGAGAGTTGAAGACCCAGTTTGAGCCTCTAACATGGACGGCTGCTGAGTCCAGGGCCTGGAAGGCAGCAGCACCCTCTGTGTGGGGGATGGATACAGGTGGCATCATTCTGTCCTGAGCTCCCACCCCACCCCAGGCTTACCTTATTCCTGGGGAGGCAGCCCAACCCGGGGAGAGCGAGAAGGCAATGGCCCCAGTGGAGACCACACCTGGGGTCCTGCTCAGGTCTGCACAGAGAAGCTGGGGGGCAGGGTGTGGTGCACAGGTAGCTTTCAGCTGGCAGAGATGGCGAGGGGCTGAAGCGATACCATTGTCTGGGTAGGAGATGAGCCACTGCCTAGGATCCTGCATCCCCCCCACCCTCCCACCTCACAACCAGCTGGAAATACGGGGCTCCGGAAAGAGCAACCCCAGAGGAGGCTGGCTGGACTCGGGGGCTTCGAAAGGGAGAGCAAGAGTGCCCCCCTCAGGTCAGGCAGAGTCAGCCGAGCTCAAGCAACTGCTCAATGGGCTGCAGGGGAACTGCGTCCAAGACAGCCACTTCCCTGGGCATGTGTGAGAGGCTACAAGGAAGCCACATGCTCAAAAGAAAGTCACCCTCTTCAGAGGAAGTGCCTGACCTGGAGGCACTATTCTTGGAAAACCCCAAATGCCACCTTCCCTGGGCAAACAGGCCACCCCCACACACCACCCCTGCAGCCTCCAAGGGGTGAGGATGCCATACCAGCTCAGAAACCAGACCGTTAGCCACAGGGAGAGAGGCATACTCCCACCTTTCCCTGCTGTGCGTACTCTCCAGGGCCACCTTGCCCCCCTCTGGTTTTGGTCATTTTAGGACTATTTTTTATCCTTTTGTGTCATGTTGGAAGTGTCCCCATGAAACCCTTGGGGATAGACAGGTGCTCACATGAGGACCAGCTGTTTAAAAAGCTCCCACGTGTCCAAGCCCACAGCAGGTGTCATGATCAAGGTGTGTGCAAGGGACTAGGCCAGGCCTCAGAGCTCCCCTGGGAGTGAACCTGGGTCACCAGATGCCCATTCAAATGACACAAACAAGAGATGTGTCAGCAGAGTGCCTGGTACCCAGCAGGTGCTTAATAAGAGTTTGAGACAGCTGAACCTGTAGATTTTCAGTCAGAGCTCAGGTCACCTCTGGTAGGGAAGCAACAGTAGTATAAAGCAGCTCCCTGCCCCACCCCAGTCCAGTCTCTCGTGGGTGCTCCAGCACACAGCTTCCGTCCTTGTGGGAGCCAAGAGGTGCGGGGACTCAAGGGAGACCTGGACCTGCTACACCTGCTGAGCCCCTTTGGGCAAGTTTGTGAACCTCTCTGGGCCTCAGTTTCCTTATCTGTAACAAGGGGATTGGTTTAATGAATTATTATTCATTAAATAAGGTCTAATAAATTCTTATCCTGAAGACCTCCCTTTCTATTTTCCTCTGCAGCAGCTGCGCCTGATTTATTAGCTTCAATTAACCCCCATTCCTTTCTTCATCCCCTGCCCACCTCTCCCAGGTGACTGGAAAAGGAGTTTGGGAGAGGCCAGAGCCAGGCAGAGGGTGTGGCTAGTACCTACCCTGCCCCAGCCTGGGACCCTGTAGCACAGGTGGGCCGGCAGGCTGAAGTCTGGAGGAGAAGGTCGCCTTGGAGAGGAATGAGAATACATGATAAAGGCTAACACTTCCAGCACTTACTTTGTGCCAAACAGTGTTCTCTGCATTATACTTGTAATGGATTAACTCATTTAATCCTCGAGACAACCCATTTTATAGATAGGAAGCACAGAGAGGTTAAGTAACTTGCCCAAGATCACACAGGTATTACGTGATGGAGATGGTATTTGAATCCCCGCAGTCTCTTGGCTGCAAAGTCTCGGCCTTGATGCTGAATTGCGGGGGAGGGCGGGCTGGAGATCTTTTCACTAGCCGGAGTGTCTGGGACCTCCCTCTAGAGGAGGTGCCCAGGGGCAAAATCGTCCGGAGAAGGCGGTCACAGGTTTGGTAAAGGCAGGCTGGAGTGGAAGGGGCCGGGCTCGGCAGCCGCCCTCCCCGGCTCACGAGCGCTTCTCTCCGCAGACGCGTCGGAGTACAGCTGCCGCGAGCTGCACATCACCCGCTACGTGACGGACGGGCGATGCCGCAGCGCCAAGCCGGTGACCGAGCTGGTGTGCTCCGGCCAGTGCGGCCCGGCGCGCCTGCTGCCCAACGCCATCAGCCGCGGCAAGTGGTGGCGCCCGAACGGGCCTGACTTCCGCTGCATCCCCGACCGCTACCGCGCGCAGCGCCTGCAGCTGCTGTGTCCCGATGGCGCGGCACCGCGCGCGCGCAAGGTGCGCCTGGTGGCCTCGTGCAAATGCAAGCGCCTCACTCGCTTCCACAACCAGTCGGAGCTCAAGGACTTCGGGCCCGAGGCGGCGCGGCCGCAGAAGGGCCGCAAAGTGCGGCCCCGCGCCGGGGGAACCAAAGCCAACCAGGCCGAGCTGAAGAACGCCTATTAGAGCCCGCCGCGCCGCGCCTTCCCAGCAGGCGCCCCCGACGGAGGTTCTCCCGTGTTTCTGTCCCCTGTGCGTGGTTCGATTGTTTGTACTTCATTTAAAATGCCAGCAGCCCAAGGGGAGGCAGCCAGGCCCTGCGGAATCCGGGGTGGCAGCCCAGGCCCCCTCCCTGGACCGCTGAGGGGGTTCCGCAGGACAGGGGAGGGAGTTGAGAGTCACAGACACTGAGCCAAGCAGCCCCGCCCCCTGAGGCCGCCCAGCTTTGCCGGTCCGACTGCAGACGAGGCAGACGTCCAAGCATTTTCACCACCTGGGGTTTTAAGGGAGCGGAGGGGAGTGGGAAAAGTCTGGGGTGGTTAAGAAAGTTCGGTAGGATCCCCTCTCCACCTCTCTGTCCCATCATAAAACCTTGAGTGCTGGGTTGCGCCAAGATCACAGGCCTGGGGGTCTTTAGATAGGGTTTCTAGTCCTGGCTCTGCCACTAACTTGCTGTGTACCCTTAGACTGACTACAACATTCCCTTTCTTGGCCTCGATTTCCTCGTTTGTAAAATGGGAGTGGGACGGGACTAGGATGGCAGAACATCTACTATCATATGATTTCAAGGACTCCGGTGCCCTTTGAATGGGCAAGGGAGAGACAGGTTGGATTGAATTACTGACAAGATCATTTCCAGAATTCAGAGATGTGATCCTCTGATCTGACAGCCAAAGATGAAAAACGAGCAGGAAAAAAGAAAAGAGTCTATTTATGGCTGAGGAACTCCTGGAAAAAGCTGTATTGTTTCCAAGCCTGGCCTCCCCAGATGTTTGGCTACCTCCACTCCTCCATCTCAAAGGATGCAGAAATAACACCATCAATTGGAGTTGAGAAGGAGGGGGTCCCAAGAGTGGGAGGGAGGGATAGAAATTGCCTCTCTCATTCCCAAGGAGCAGCAGCCCCCTCCCCTGCCCCATGGCCATATGTTAAAGTCACCTTCTACAGAGATGCTCAAAGTCACAGCACACTGAGGTCCAGGTTTGGCATTCAACGCCCTGCAGTTCCCTTTCCAAGGCACCTCCTCCTGCCCACTACTCACGGTCACACGTCTGTCTAGAAAATAGCTTCTTACTGCTCTTACATGGGATGGCATAGCTTACGTTAAAAGAATATTATTGGAGACAAAATTAAAAGTGCTGTACATATGCTGAGAAACCGCAAAGCATAATAGCTGCCACCCAAAACTCTTTTTGAAAAGCATTTCCAGACACTTCTTACTTTCTGTGTAGTTCTTAATTGTTAATTTTTTTTTTTTTTTTTTTTCTGAGCAGAAGCACATACTGTGTAAAAGCCTGCAGGGCTGGTAGCTTTTGCAATCCTCCCACGTGGCACTTGTACACAAGAATGAAAGTAGTTGTTTTTAAAGAGTTAAGTTACGTATTTATTTTCTCACTTAAGTTATTTATGCAAATGTTTTTCTTGTAGAGAACGACAATGGTAATATTGCTTTATGAAATACCGGCCTGTTCTTTCAGAACCCAGAGGCATTTTTAATAAAGACAATGAATCATTATGGAGAGGATGTGGTCTCATTTTGTCAACCACGTACAGTGTCATTTCTGCCCAAGTTAACACCCTTCTCTTGGTCAGTAGGGCTTCAACATTGGAGGCACCTTTGACGGCTCTCTGGTGACCCTTGGGGCAATTATGTCCTTCCTTTGAAAAGTCATGTTTGTCTCTTCCTTTCCAAACCCAGGCCTCCTTCCTTCACCCTGGCTCCATTGCAATAATCTCATCCTAGTCTCTCTCTAGCACCTGCCCTCCATACTGCCTCCCAAAAACTCTGTTCTCATCACGTCACGCCCCTGCTCAGGATCCTTCAATAGCTCCTCCTTGCCCAAGACCAAGTTCAGGCTTCTTAGTCTGGCCGTCCCCTGCTTGGTTCCCATCTCCACTCTACCAGCTTCCCTGCTTACTCCAAAGGATCACAAGCTCTACTAACGCCTGCCTCCTTAGTTTGGCATCCCGCATTTACCACCCCCAGCAACTCCTCTTTATTTAGAGTTCACGAGGTTTGTCACCCCTTCTCTGACCCTTCCCAAGATGCTCCAATCTCTCCTCAGATGTCCAAGCCCCCCCCTTTTAAATTTATTTGTTATTGTCGTTGAGAATATACACATCAGAACCTGAGCCCCTTTTGTCCACACCACTACTTTGGTTCCTAATTCTGTATCTCCCCTTTGATGGACATTCAGGGAGTACCCGTCTTGTCTGGCCAAGTCTTGCTCGGTCCTGGGGTAGACACAAAGCCGAGTAAGATCTGGACCAGCTCATGGGGAGCTCAGCCAAGCCATCATGGTTCTTTTTCTAGATGTGGATTTTGTGTCTCCCTAATAAGAATGTAATATCTTTACAAGCAGAGACAATGTCTTGCACTTCTCTGAAAGTTTTGCCTCCCCAAGATGCCTAACAGTGCTGGATGCTAACTGGGATTCAATAAATTGCTTCAATTGCTGTAAAGAAAGATGCTCACCTGCAAAGCTTTAAATCAAGTCCAGCCTATCTTGGCAGTAACCTTACCCTAGGAGCCCCCACCAAAGTAAGCTGAGGTCTTCCCTGACCACCTTTCAGTTTAACTCCCAGTGAACTCTCCTAAGTTCACTGTCATCATCTAATCTTTGATAGATGTCAGCAGGTGTTGCTGGCTCATCCCTCCCCATCACTCCAGATCTGGAGGAGGCCACAGTGAGACCCTCCAGGGAACCCGTGCATCATGAGGAGTATCCCAGAGAGCAGGTAGAAAATGGAGACATTATTTAGACCTGAGGGACAGTGTTGCTCAGTGGGTGGAGACACAGGCTCTGGAACCAGGTCTGTATATACATATATATTTTTGGTTCAGTGGACCTCTTTTTATTTTAATTTTTTTATTGTACTTTAGATGAAGGTTTACAGAACAAATAGTTCCTCATTAAACAGTACACATATTGTTTTATGACAATGATTAACAACCCAATGACATGTCAACCCTGTCCCTTCTCAACCTTGGGTTCCCTATTACCAGCTTTCCTGTTCCCTCCTGTCTTCTAGTCCTTGTCCCTGGACTGTTGTGCCCCATTAGTCTCATTGTGTTTTATGGGGCTGTCTAATCTTTGGCTGAAGGGTGAACTTGGGGAATGATTTCATTACTGAGCTAAAAGGGTGTCCAGGGGCCATACTCTCGGGGTTCCTCTAGTCTCTATCAGGCCAGTAAGTCTGGTCTTTTTTTGTGAGTTAGAATTTTGTTCTACATTTTTCTCCAGCTCTGTCCGGGACCCTCTGTTGTGATCCCTGTCAGAGCAGTCAGTGGTGGTAGCCGGGCACCATCTAGTTGTACTGGACTCAGTCGGTGGAGGCCGTGGTAGTTGTGGTCCAATAGTCCTTTGGACTAATCTTTTCCTTGTATCTTGTTTTCTTCATTCTCCCTTGCTCCTGAAGGAGTAAGACCAGTGGAGTATATTAGATGGCTGCTCACAGGCTTTTAAGACCCCGGATGCTACTCACCAAGGTAGAATGTAGAACATTTTCTTTATAAACTGTGTTATGCCAATTAAACTAGATGTTCCCCGAGATCATAATGGAACCATGTCTGTATTTGAATTTGAGGAGACTGAGGCACCGAGGGGTTAAGTGCTTTGCCCCCAGCCAGACATGGGCTGAGTGCCCAGCTCTGACACTCACTCAAGCTGCCCAGAGCCTGATGGGCACATGGGAAAATGATCAGGTCACAGTGTGTTCTGTGTAAAGTGTTACGGGAACCAGGGACGTGAATCATCTGCTCGGTGACAGGAATGAAGGATAAGGGTTAGGGAAGGTTTCACAGAGGTGGGTGCTGCTTAGAGGCTCACGAGCTGGAGAAGAGGGCACTGGCGTTCTAGGCAGAGGGCACAGCCAAGCAAAGGCATCGAGGTGGCAAGTACGTAGCTGTTCCTGGATGGACGAGAGCCAGCTGCTCCTCAATATATACTGAGTCCTCACCATGTGCGAGGCGGTACGAGGAATCAGGCACTCCAAACAATGCCCAGACCTGAGCTACACCGAGAGTCTGCTTTCTGGGACCCGAGACTCAGGATGGACCAGCCCAGGCTACAATCCCATTACCACGAGGGGGAAAAAAAAGACTAAATTGTAGGTCGGGTTGAAGGTTATTTATGGAAAGTTATATTCTACCTACATGGGGTCTATGAACCTGGCGCCAATCAGAAACAGAATAAACAACAGACTCGGCTGGAAGGGCAGTGCGTTATCTGGGGGCACAGCCAGATGCGGGCTTGTATTAATAGTCTGAGAGTCAGACAGAGGGAAATAGATCTCTCTCACACACATACACCAAAAAAACCCAAACTCATTGCTGTCAAGTCAATTCCAACTCGTAGCGACTCTTTAGGACAGAGTAGAACTGCCCCATAGGGTTTCCAAGGCTGTAATCTTTACAGGAGCAGACTGCCACATCTTTATCTTGCAGAGTTGCTGATGGGTTCGAATCACCAACCTTTCAGTTAGCAGCTGAGTCCTTAACCACTGGGCCATACATAATCCATGGGGCTTTACTTATATTCCAAGTACAAATCGGGCCACCTTTGCCCAAGAAAATACAGCAAAGGAAACTAAAAAAAGCCACAGGACCCCAAAGTTCCCCTATCTTCCTTGAAGCAGCTGGGAGGATGAGAACTTAAAAAGCCACCTGGTTTTAAGGCAAGCTAAAGGTCACGGAAGCTGAAAGCTGGGGCCATATCCCATACCCACCTGCCTCTGATCTGTTCTCTGACACAGGCTTGCACTCCCTGCCCTAGATCCCAGATATCCAATATTATAGCTTTGGGGCTTTCCTGCCTTGCCCCCACCCCGTCCCTGGACTGCATCTTCTCCCTTGTCCAAGGGCAGGTGAGGGGCTCAGGTCTCTGGCAGCTTTGACCAATAGCTGACTCTCCTTTTGTGGCTAGAGGGGCAGGAGGCAGAGGGGATGTTCCTCTTAATCAGTGCAATCATGTCCCTGGTTTGCCCAGGATGGTGCCGGTGTGCACCTATTGGTAATCATTGATTACCCAGTGTAATCATTACAGCACCCACTTTCACTCTCAGGAATGTTCTGGTTTGGACAATAAAGTATATGATCATCCTGCTATTAAGAGACGCACATTCCTGTGAACTGGCTGGGGCTCAGACACACACTCATTTGTCAGTGCTGGTCATTCTGCCTGGAATGCTGTCTGGGTGCCTAGTCCATGCCTGTTCATCCTTCAGGCCTCGGCCAAGTGTTACTTCCCAGGGAAGTCTTCCCTGACAACCAGACCGGTCCAGAGCCCTTAGCTTTATCTTTCATAATCTGTGCTCCTTTCCTTTGGTGAGCTTGTCTCGAGAGTCGTGTAATTACATGGTTATTCCTGTAACTATTTGATTACTATCTCTCTTCCCTCCTAGACTTTAAGACCCACAAAAGCAGGGATCCTTGTCTATTGCTCCTCACCAGGGCAGCCCCCAGTACCTGGCACACAGTAAGCACCCAATATGCATTGTGTTTGCATATATTTTCTTCAATTTCGTTTAGGATTTCTTCTTTCATGAAATTAAGCAATTATCTTAGAGTCGGTTGTGACTCCTGGTAATCCCATGGTGTCAGAGCAGAGCTGTGCTCCCCAGGATTTTCAGTAGCTGGTTTTTTTGGAAGTAGATGGCCAGGTTTTCTTCTGACAAGCCTCTAAGTGGACTCAAACCTCTAACTTTTTGGTTAGCAGCTGAACTCGTCAAGCATTTGTACCACCCAGGGACCCCCTCATGAGATTGTTGTTGTTTTTGTTAGGTGCCATCAAGTTGATTTGAACTCATAGTGACCCCACGTGACAGGGTAGAACTGCCCATAGGGTTTTCTTAGGAGTAATCTTTATGGAAGCAGATCACCAGGTCTTTCTCTCTTGGAGCTGCTGAGTGAGTTCCAGCCGCCAACTGGTGTAGTAGGAAGGGCAGGAATTAGTCTTTTTAATCATGAAAGAATGATACCCATTGCTGTCCAGTTGATTCTGACTCATCATGACCCTATAGGACAGAGTAGAAGTGCCCTATAGGGTTTCCAAGGCTATAATCTTTATGGAAGCAGACCGCCACATCTTTCTCCCACGGAGTGGTTGGTGGATTCGAACCACCAACTGCTTGGTGGTTAGCAGCTGAGTGCTTAACCACTGTGCCAGCAGAGCTCCTTCTCTGGATGATAGAGATAACAAATAAACACATAGCATGATGCCCAGAGATGAGCACTTCTCTAAAGAAAAATACAGCTGGGAGAGCAGATAGAAAGTGACGGAGGTGGCCAGGCCTGGCCTCTCTGAGGAGGAGGCATTTGAGCTGGTACTGAGACACAGTAAGGGAGAAAACCACTCAAGTAGGGGGTGCATGTGCCAGGAGGGGGAACAGCAAGTGCAAAGGCCTGATGGTATGTTGTGGGGGTGTGAAGGGACACCACTAATTGCCTTGGGTGCCTTTCAGGCGTCTCCATGCCAAGACTGCTAACCCCCTGATCTGGAAGCCAGCATAGTAATTATAATTACAGTGGTGAGATGAATGTGTGTGTGTGTGCGCGTACGTGCGTGCGTGCGTGCAATCATGCATGTATGTAGAAGAGAGAGAATCTCTCTTTGTATGTTCTCCTGGCTCTGTATGTTAAGGAATAAGTGGTCCTGGAGAATAATTTGCATAGTATTAATTATGTAGCTATGTACACTTCTATTCTTCAAGTGCATAATAGGTTTGCTTAAGTAAGACTGTTGGCAATGGGCAGATGTATTACAACAGGAAAACGGATGCCCTTGAATTCCAGAATGTCATGTAATTGCAGAAAAGCCTGCAGTTTTCTTTACTGGTTGCTCCCAAAATCCAGGCTAGGATGGAAGCAAAGGATTAGGTCAGCCTGGAAAGTGCAAGCGTGAATGTGTTGGTTTGTTGCTCTTTCCTGCCCTGGCTTTAACCCAGACATGTGGGTAGAGATATTCACGGTCATTCTGTTTAGCTGAGACCCTAGGTCAGGGGATGGGGATCTGAAGGGTAGGAAAGAATCTAGAGTGAATGGATTCCTCTAGCAAGATTAACTCTTACTTCTCTGAGCTGCATAAGAACATTGCATCGGTGAGCACAGGTTCAAGTCACAGCACCCACTGCAAATGCACTTCCAGAAGACTGGGTTTCGCTCTGCTCTTTGGATTTGCACGTGTGCTCGTGTGTGCGTGTGTATGCGTGTGAACACGCACAGCATCTTTACTCTGTATAAACAATGACAAACTTTCGAGGGTCCAGGTATTCTAAAAGTCTCGTGTTTCTGCCCCTTGGTTGGCGAGTGTCCAAGAACAGTACAGGCTTCCTGGTGGCTGCAAACAAGACTGAGGGCTAGAAGTCACATCAGGTCACAATGGTGGCCAGTTCTGGACAAGACAGAGCCCAGTACCTGCTGGGGACACCAGACGAGAGCTGGGACCACGCCTCCGCTCTGCTGAGAAGGTGGGGTGTCCTCTGGATGCATTGCCCTCCGGGGCTCCCCAAGATCTGCCTCCAGCTGTCCTCCCTCCAGGAGGAGCCCTGTGGAAGCAGAGAGGCCGGTTCGGAGGCCTTTCTTTCAACTCCCTCCGTTTCATCCTCCACACTGCTGCCAGATGGACTTTTTTTTTTTTTTTACTGTTTTTTAAAAAAACAAAATTTATATTTTAAAAATATAGGAAATTTAACATTTTAGTATTTTTGCTCTAATACCTGATATCTAAACAAATAGCAAGGAGCCCTGGTGATGCAGTGGTTAAGTGCTCGACTGTTAACTAAAAGGTTGGCGGTTCGAACGCACCAGCAGCTCTGCGGGAGAAAAGACCTAGCCATCTACTCACAGATTACAGCCTTGGAAGCCCTATGGGGCAGTTCTGCTCTGTCCCGTAAGGTCACTATGAGTCAGAATCGACGCAACAGCACAGAACAACAAACAAATAGCACGTTATAAAGTTAAATTTCTCTTTGCATTTTTCCCCTTTCTCATGCCTTTTCCTCTCTCTCCAGAGGCAATAATCCATGTTTTCATGTTTTTCTACGTATATATTATTTATAACCCATATGCAAACGTCTGTTTTTAAATTTTACTTGCATTTTACCGTACTATACATATTCTGGAGCCCCGGTGGCTCACTGGTTAAGAGCTCGGCTGCTAACCAAACGGTTGGCAGCTCAAATTTACCAGCCACTGCTTGGAAACCCTATGGAGCAGTTCTACTCGGTCCTATTAGGTCGCTCCGAGTCAGAATCGACTTGACACCAACAGGTGCACATATTCTGAAAATTAGGTTTTTAAGATCTAGCCGTGTTGAATTATTTTTAACTATTGAATACTATTACGTTTTGTGTATAGGCCACCATTTGTTTATCTGTTTCTCTCTTGGGGGACCTTTACATTGTTTCCAATATTTTCACCATCATAACCAATACTATAAGGGAAGTGCCTGCACCATTCTTCTGACGTGACATATAGTAGAAACTTGGGGAATTTCGCCAAAGACAGAGAGGAGTGAGTGTTCTAATACAAAATCATGTCACGTCCCTCCTCAAAATTCCTCTATGGCTCCCTATTACCTAAAGGATAAACTCTAAACTCCTTGGCTTACAAGGACACGATCTGGTTTCTGGCCACCTGTTTGGTCACTCATTTGACCCTTGACCTCCTGAGCACTTTCTTTTTTGGCACATGCCGCTTAGTCTGCCTAGAACACTCTCCTCCCACTTCTCTGGCCTGGAAAATCCTCTCCATCTTCAAGTCTCACCCACAATACTCCCTGTTCCACAGAGTCCTGACCACTAGGCTATGTACATGCTGCATTATGGGAATTACCACACTGGCCGAACTTGGCTGTCTCTCCTCCAGACTGTGAGCCTATGGATGGCAGGGCTCCAGCTTGTTCTCATCGGTACCCCAGTGCCTTTGCACAGTGCTCAGTAAATAGTTATTGAATGAACGCATGTTTGGCAGATGGAGATTTGAGCAGCAGGAATGAAAAGCCCAGCTTCCTTCCAGCTCAGCAGCAGGCAAGAGCTCTCAGACAACTTTTTCAAAAGCATTTCTTTCATTCAGGTCCCTCTGTAGCTTTGCAACATTGTTGGCGGAGGAGGGGGCCCTCCCAAGAAATGAAGTCCATGGTTGTTTACCACGACATTATCAAGCGCCCAAATTACAGATATCTCTGTCACTTGGCCCAACAATTTGGTGTTGCGGTGTTGGGTTATTTCCGTGCCTGAAGAAAACAGCCCAGCTCTGACTAAAGAAATAAATGATATCATTTTTCATTCAGGTAACCAGATCCCTCTGTACAAAAGGCTCCCTGGGGAGGAACGCCACCGGGACAGAGTGGCTCCTCTGAGGCTATTTACATCTGTCAGCTTCTCTAATCTCCTGCCTTCCTTCCTTTGCCTGCTTCCTTCCCTTCACACACAGGCCAGTGATGTCAAACCTCGGACTTGCGGGGAGGGTGGTGGAGCCACCAGCCTCACGTATGTGCCGGGGATGGGAGGGGAGGAGGGGACAGGCAGGGTGCCATTTTTTTCCCCTTGTTTTCTTTTTTCTTAGAAACCAGCCTTAATTTAAGATAATGACTCTTTTTATTTGCTGGGGGGTCGCTATTTGTAGGGACTTATTTTTCCCTAGTCAATTTGGCTAAGAGCAGTTGAGTCAAAAAGGGAACATTTCCTAAGAATGTTTTCAGGGCACCAAGGCGTGTCTTCCGGGTCACTTGTTCCATGAAAGCCTGGATGCCCCCTTCTTCTGAAATGAGAACTGGGGATGGAAATGACTCCCAGACCTCTTATGTTAGAGTCAGGATGGCTCTTTAAAATGTCATCGAAACCTGGGGTAACAAGGGTCAAGAGAAATCATTTGGTCTGAGGCTTTTTGCTGAAAGATTCGGTTTCTGTACAGTCAGCCCCCACCTCCTCGCCGGCCCCATGTCCTGTATCGCCCCCTCTGCCCTTGCTCACACCATCCACCCTGCCCCTCTTTGACCTCCTCGAAAACACGGGGCTCTTTCCCACCTGGGGTTTACAGCGATGCTGTTCCCTCCTCCTGGAACGCTCTTCCCTGCATTCTTTGCCTTCGTCTCAGCTCAAATGTCAACTCCTCAGACACCTTCCCTGACCACCTTATCTAAAACAGGACCCCACTGTTCTCTTGCCCACCCCTTGTCACAGTTTGTTCATTTGTACTTGTATCATATCATGTCTGTTCAGTCGTAAGCTCTGTTAGGCAGGGAGTGAGGCTGGCTTGGAGTCCCTGGGTGGTGCAAAGGGTTAACATGCTCAACTCCTAACTGAAAGGTTGGCAGTTTGAGTCTGCTCAGAGGTGCCTCAGAAGAAAGGCCTGGTGAGCTACTTCTGAAAAATCCACCATTAAAAACCCTATGGAGCACAGTTCTAGTCTGACACACATGGGGTCGCCATGAGTCAGAATTGACTAGATGGTGATTGGTTAATCTCACAGGAGAAGAAATCCTAAACTAAATTAAAGAACAGACATGCAACCACAATGCATATTAGGCACCTACTGTGTGCCAGGGGCTGGGGGATGCCCTGGTGAGCAACAATAGATGAGGGTCCCTGTAACTGGTTTCGTTTTGGTTTTGGAGACTGGCTTGCTCCCCACAGCATCCTCCATGCCGGGACCGTGGAGTGTGGCACATAGCAGGTGCTCAGTAAACACTGACTGCATAGTGAACCAGCAAGGGCAGGCGGGCCGTCCCGAACACTCCCTCTGCTCCCTCTGATAACACAACCACTGTCGGTGTCCTTTAAATCCAGGGTGACAAACACTGATGAGCTTTAGTCGGCCCAGGGCAGCTGTCCTCCTGGTTAGAGGGTAAGAGACACTCTCCACCCCATCCCCAGGCCTGGAAAAGTGTTCGGGCTTTTCCATTGTTCATTCTGTGCTTCTTTACACAGCTGTTATTTTTCCTTCCCTCAATTGCTTCATTTCCCTTTTTTCCAGACTTCATACTACTAACGGCCCCTTTCCGAGGCTCCCTTTCCATGTTGTCCTGTCCCTTAGTGCTGTCTGTGGGGAGACACAGGCACACATTCTGAAGTTAGTGTGAGCGTTCACGCTGCCCGGCCTCTGCTCTGGTGACCAGCTGGGCCCTCCACCACCCAGGGGCTCCAGTCAGATCCTTCTCCTCTCTCCCCCTTGCATCCAACCCACCCAGCACCGTGTGTGTCCATCTGCTTTCTGTCTATCTGACTGATGTCTCTTCAATCCCTTCATTTCTCTCCAGGTCCACCACCCTGGCTCGGCCACCCTCTCATCTCTCCTGGCCTCCGATGGTCTCCTGGACTCTGGACCTGCCTCCTCCAAGCCCATCTTCCCCAGCAGCAGATACTGATCCTGCTCTTCTTTTGCCTAACACTTCCTGTGGCCTCAGGATGAAGAGGCTCACGGCAACTAGGCCCCCAGGCCTGGCCAGATTAGACCCCTCCCACTCTCCAGCCTCTTCCCCAGCGATCTCCAAGGCAGCCTAGATCTCCAAGGCAGCCTCAACCTCCAAGGCAGCCTCGACCTCCAAGGCAGCCTCGCTGGGCACCAATTAGTTCCCCCAAAGTCCCATGCTGTCACACACCACCGGCCTTTATCAGGCGGGCCCCTCATCTAAAATGCTTTTCCTTTGTCACCTATCCTCTCCTGCTTATACTCCAGGTCTCAGCTCATATCACTTCCTCCTGGAAGCCCCTCAGAGCCTCTGGCCTGGTTAGTGCTCTGAAGGGTTAAAGTGGGGGTTGAAGGGAGAAGACAGTGGGAACCAATAGTTGTAGAGTTGAAGGATGGAGCTTTGCCTCATCCCTGGCCTGGACAGGGAGGTCCAGCAATGCCTCAGCCCCAGGAAAACCTCCTCGACCATTGATTGCCTTCCTGGGACCGCTGAGAAGCCCTGAAGAGGCAGTGGCTGGGAAGCGCTGAGTGGAGGGTGAATGGGCCCAGGCCCACAGAAGGGGCTCAGGGCACAAGCTGCAGCAGCCTATGCCCTGAGGACCTTCCAGGCAGGTCTACTGAGGGGCTGCAGCAGGAAGAAAATTCTTTCCCCAGCATATCAGTGAGAGGAAGATGGTGTCCTGGGGGTGCCTTGGGTTGGATTGGCTGGGGAAATGGGGCTTCTCCCAGGGGCTCTGGGAGCTACTGGATG
The DNA here is from genome assembly GCF_000243295.1 of Trichechus manatus latirostris. NCBI lineage: Eukaryota > Metazoa > Chordata > Mammalia > Sirenia > Trichechidae > Trichechus > Trichechus manatus. The sequence continues at coordinate 22,726,274 of NW_004443964.1, forward strand.
TGACATTGGCCACTCCTAACTTGGGCCACTGTTTTATTTAAGAATATAGAACAAATAAACCCACCTACAATCCCAACCCTCACCACCAATACAAAATGCTTGCATTTCAGTGTAATTCCTTCCAGTCTTATTGCTTGTGGGTGTGTGTGTATGTGTGTGTTCAGAGGTCCATAAACTTATGTATACTATGATAACATAAACATTTTCCATGTTGCTATAGAGTCTTCATAACCATCTTTCCTAATGGCTGCCTAGTCCACTGAAACAATGGGCCCTATTTTCCTTAAGCACCGTCTGTGGTCTTCTGACCCATCCCTTAGCTCATCTCTGTCCTAGACCAGGTTCCCACTCCATGTTCCAGACGAATGTCCTGGCCCTCTCAATGCAGTTCTTTACTCACTGACCTCTTTCTGAGTTCTTCTCCCGACTCCAGATGCTTTGCCTCCCAATTTGTATGTCACGCTCACCTGTCAGATCTGACAACTTAGATAGTAGCTGCTCAAAGACTGAAAAAAACATCCATTTTTTGAGGTTCCTAGTATATTATAAGAAGCCCTGGTGGTGCAGTGGTTAAGTACTATGGCTGCTAACCAAAAGGTTGGCCATTTGAATCCACCAGCTGCTCCTTGGAAACCCTGCGGGCAGTTCTACTCTGTCCTATGGGGTTGCTACGAGTAGGAATTGACTCGATGACAGCTGATTTGGTTTTTTTTTAGTATATTATAAAATGAAGATGTGCCAGAAGAGGGTTACCAAGATCGCCATCTATTTTAATGTTTATGTTGAACCAGTTAATCCTCTTATCAGATAATGTTATGAACCTCATAAGAAAAATACAAATTCAAAAGGCACCACAGGTGATATCGACTGCTCAGAGGTGGGAAATAAGGTCCAGGCCAAGTGATGAATGTCCTCTTTTGGTCTTGTCAGAGTCCCTCTCTGGGACTAAGCATGTAACTGTATTTGAAAAAAACATCAGAAGTCTAAATTTGAGGCCCACTGAAAATAGTAGACCTGGAACAAATGGCTCTCCAGACTCCCCCTAGCCTCCCACCCCAATTAAAGAACAGAACAGATAATCCAGAAAGCTTTTCTAAAACTGGCCCTTGGCCTACCTTCTCAGCAGAGTATGGCACCCACCCTCGGATCCTCAAATCTGATGCCTTGTTGCTTAGAATACTTCCCCCACCCATCCAGCCCCAGCCCCTGGGATCCTACCCTGCGTCAGTCCTCTTGGCTGGTGCAAGAAGGCGTTTGGACATCTCATGGTCTCCAATATTTTCTCATAAATGTGGTGGGATTGGGTTCTCTGTCCTTGTCAACTCCTTTCCCCTCCTTCTCTTCATCCCTACAAGGGAGGGAGTTTTTAACATCATAAATCATTGAATGATACATTGAGACCCAATCCACCCAGGCCAGAGAGACTGACTACTTTCAGGGTCCTCCACTCAGAGAATGGGCAGATGCAGGGCAGGTGATTTAGCCCAGCTTGGTCACAAAGGTCATAAGGGGCAATCCATACCTGCTGGCCCCTAACCAAAGAGGGTGAAGCTGCTTTTCTAAGAGAAGATTAGAAAAGGAAGGAGAAGAGGGAGACCAATGAAAATGGAGACTGCTGGGCATTATGGAAGCTGCTCTCCCAAGGCAACCCAACGGAAAGGGTGAGAATCCTCTGCATCTGCGTGTGATTGGGTTCTCCCTGGTAGGGCGTTGAGCCTGTACCCCTTTCCAGACATTGAAGGGTATAATGCAGCCATGGCCATCTTGGTGCAAATAGATTTTTTGGTGTTAAAGATTATTTATTTTCCCAGAAGGGGGACATTTCTATGGCTCCTGACATACATTGCCTGATTGCTTCCAAAAGATAGGTACCACTTTGCAATCCTGTGACCCAGATAGGCTGAGAGAGGATCTCATTTCTGACACTGTTAATACGCGATAAATAAATGTCTAATAGTAGGCAGAATGGAAAATCCCCCAAGCTGGGGGGCAGTGGTGCTATTGTTGGAGGGAAACCATCCAAATAGATCTTTAACCCTTGGGGGCCACTTCGAATACATTTGCACAGGATTTAAAGGTCATTAGTAGATGTTGCCTGACTGAATCAATAAACGGATGAGGCAGACGCTGTCTGGGAATCGAGGAGCAAGGGCAGATGGGGTGAGATTCTCAGAAATCCCACAAGGCCTAGCCGTCGCAGTGTGATCCTCACGGCAGAAATTAATGCAGGGCCCCGCCATCAGAAGGCTGCTGCAGCCACCACTCTCCACAGCTAATGACTCCCCTCAAGACTCAAATTCCTCAGTGAGAAAGACTGATTTATCTAGCTGGGGTGAGGGTGGGGAGTGCTGGCACCCCACAATTGACAGTCCCATCAGGACCGCATGAAACAGGAGAGAAGTAATTGCCCAGAGAAAAACTGGAATGGAAGCAAAAGCAACAGCTCTCCGCTAGCCAAACTGCTAAAGCTTTGAGGGGTAGGGGGGCTGCTATGCGCTAGGGTGAGTTGGCAAATAATGGACCAGGGGCCAAGTACAGCCCTCTGCCTGTTTTTTATAGTCTGTGAGCTAAGAACGGTTTTCACAGACAAACATTGCAGTCAATTTGGTGACAGGAAACATTAATTTTCAATCCCAATTAAGCAAAATGTTATTTAAAAATAAAAAGAATCCATTCTTCTCCCTGTAGTTTGTTAGTCGCTGTTAAATTGGCTCAGGCTCATAGTGACCACATGTACAACAGAACAAAATGTGGCTCGGTCCTGCATCATCTTCATGATCATTGGTATGCTCAAGTCCACTGTTGCAGCCACTGTGTATTTTGAATGCCTTCCAACCCAGGGGGCTCATCTTCCAGCACTATATGAGACAATATTTTGTTGTGATCCATAGGATTTTCTTTGGCTAACTTTTGGAAGTAGATCATCAGACATCTCTTCCTAGTCTGTCTTAATCTGGACACTCTGCTGAAACATACCCACCAGGGGTGACCCTGCTGATATCTGAAATACTAGTGGCATAGCTTCCAGCATCACAGAAACACTCAAGCCCCTACAACCGACAGACGAGTGGTGGATTCTTCTAATTCGTAGACCAGTGTTACAAAAATTTGTACCCACTTATTATTACTATATTTAAAATTTTGTCAGTAAAAAATTTGTGGAAATTTGCTTACTTTCTTGTTACGTAAGCACCTACATAATATAAAGGATTTTGTCTCTTGGCCCGCAGAGCCTAAAATATTTACTATATGCTCTTCACAGAAAAAATGTACCACCCCTTTCTCTAGTCCAGTGTTTCTCAAACTTTGGTGAACATAAAATCACCAAAAGAGTTGTTAAAGCACAGATTCCTGGACCTCAGCCCTAGTGATTCTGTTCATGCAGTTGGTCTGGGATAGGGCCCAAGATTCTACATTTCTGCAAACTCCCAGGTGAGGCTGATGCTAGTGGGAGGACCATACTTTATGCAGCAAGGCTCTAGCAGACACACCTTGGGAAGCAGACAGGAAAGCAATCCTGAAAGTGAGGTCCTAGAAAGTATCACAGCAGTTCTGGAACTTCACTTTCAGAAATGTGTTCTAGTGACTTATTTTGAACCCAGGACAGCATATTTTTCATGCATCTCTGAAAGATGTACTTCTCCTTGAAATTATTTTTTGAAAGCTTCTGCAAATCCACACATCTACTCTGTTCTATAGGGTCGCTATGAGTTGGAATCGACTCGATGGCAACGGGTTTGGTTTTTGGTAAGGTTCACTGACTTTCAACCAGGGTGCCAAGACAATTTGATGAGGAAAGAATAGGCTTTCCAATAAATGATGCTGGGACAACTGGATATACACAGCAAAAGAATGAAGTTGAACTCCTACCTCACACCATATATAAACATTAACTCGAAATGAATCAAAAACCTAAATGTAAGATCTAAAACTATAAAAATATTAGAAGAAAGTAGATCAGTGGTAGCCAGGGGATGTGGGATTAGGGGAGTGAGGAGTGACTGCTAATGGGTATGAGGTTTCTCTCTGGGGTGATGAAAATATTCTGGAATTAGATAGCGGTGATGGTTGTATAGTCTTAGGAACATACTAAAACCCACTGGACTTTACACTTTAAGATGGTAATTTCATGGTACATGAATTACATCTCAGTAAAAATAAAATACACAACCCACATCCGACATAATCTAGAACTAGGTCTCAGAATGTGATTTTTGACTCGATATATAATGTAGAACCAATGAGATAAGATAATGGTACAATTAGTGACTAGACAAGTACTAAGGTGAGCACTGGGGTCTGTGGGAGTGTTTAAGGAGGTTCCTAAGTTTTTATTTTAATTTTTACTTAAATTCTTCCCTTATATCCATGTTCTATTAACTTTCAATTCAGTAAAAAAAAAAAAAAGTTTACAAAGTTTACAGCATGTGTATCAAAAGCCTTAAAAATGTTTGTGAGTCAATCAGGTTCTTAGTTGCAAAACATAGTATCCTTTTTAGCCAGTAGAAGCAGAAAGAGAATTTATTAAGGATACACTAGGGAGCTGACAGATTCTCCCCGAGGGACAGAGAGCAGGCAGCCAGGAGTGAGGTTCCAGGGGAAAGCCCACTGCTGCCGCCACTGGGCAGGGATGTCACAGGTCACACTGTGGCTGTACCAGGGACACAGCTGCTGCATGCCCTGAAAGGTGGTGGCCCTTCACTTGCTCCAGGATATTCTCCCCGGAATGGTGTCTCCTTCTTGTTGCTGTCCTCCAAATCACTCCTTCGAGGTGCCTGTCACTGGTGGAGCTTAGATCACAGGCTTGACCCTAAGTGTGGAAGAACACTGAGAAAGAGAGTTTTTGTTTCTACCAGGGGAAGGTGGGACTCACATGGTCAGAAATTCATCATATTTCAGGAAGTATATTCAAAAGGCGCTGCACAGTCAAAAGCATGAGAAGCACCCTCTCTAACATGATAGCCTTTGACCCTGTAATTTCACTGCTAGGAATTGCTCCTAAGGGAGATCATCAGAGACCGAGAGCAAAGTAGATTCAAGGATGTTCACTAAAGTGCTACTTATAATACAGAAAACCGGAGAAGAAGGGGTAAAATAAAGTGTGGTTCGTGCAGATGATAGAATGTTATGCAATTAGAAATCATGTTTCAGAAGACATTTTAATGACATGAAGAAATGCTTATGATATAACCAAAACCAAAAAACCAAATCAGCTGCTGTCAAGTAGATTCTGACTCCTGTGTCAGAATAGAACTGTGCTCCATTGGGTTTCCAATGGCTGATTTTTCAGAAGTGGATCACCAAGACTTTCTTCCAAGGTGCCTTTGGGTGGACTCGAATCACCAACCTTTCAGTTAGCAGCTGAGTGCATTAACCTAGGGTCTTCTATTACGTAATTAGAAATCACGTTGTAGAAGTTTTAATGACGTGAGGAAATGTTTACCATATACTGCAAAAAAACTACAGGGTAAATCAGCACTTGTCAACATTTACTATGCATATGAATCCCCTGGGGATCTTGTCAAAATGCAGATATTGATTCAATAAATGTGAGGTGGAGCCTGACTTGAGATTCTGCATTTCTAACAAGCTCCCAGGTTGATGTCTCTGATGCTAGTTGGGACCACACTTTGAGTATCAAGGATGAAAACTATACATAGATAATTTCAGTGTGTGTGCATACAAAAAGGACTGGAAGAAATACACCAAAATGCTAACAATGTTTAACTCTAGGTCATGAAATTGTGTGTACTTAGTTTTCCTCTTTATGTTGTTAGGTGCCATGGGGCCGGTTCCAACTCATAGTGACTCTATGTACAACAGAATGAAACACTGCCCAGTCCTGCGCCATCCTCACAATCTTTGCTGTGTTTGAGCTCATTGCTGCAGACACTGTGTCAACCCATCTCGTTGAGGGTCTTCCTCTTTTACGCTGACTCTCTACTTTACCAAGCATGGTGTCCTTCTCCAGCAACTGGTCCCTCCTGATAACATGTCCAAAGTCAGTGAGACAAAGTCTCGCCATCCTTGCTTCTGAGGAGCATTCTGGCAGTACTTTTTCCAAGCCAGACTTATTCATTCTTCTGGCAGTGATGGCATGTTCAATATTCTTCACCAACACCATAATTTAAAGGCATCAATTCTTCTTTGGTTTTCCTTATTCGTTGTCTAGCTTTCACATGCATATGAAGTGACTGAAAATACCATGGCTTGGATCAGGCACACCTTAGTCCTCAAAGTAACATCTTTGCTTTTAAACACTTTAAAGAGGTCTTTTGCAGCAGATTTGCTGATTTCTTGACTGCTGCATTCATGGGCATTGATAGTGAATCCAAGTAAAATGAAATTCTTGATAACGTCAATATTTTCTCTGTTTATCATGATGTTGCTTATTAATCCAGTTGTGAAGATTTTTGTTTTCTTTATACTGAGGTGTAAACCATATTGAAGGCTATAGTCTTTGATCTTCATCAGTAAATGCTTCAAGTTCTCTTCACTTTCAGCAAGCAAGGTTGTGTCATCTGCATATCACAGGTTGTTAATAAGTCTTCCACGAATCCTGATGCCATGTTCTTCTTCATGTAGTCCAGCTTCTTGGCTTATTTGCTCAGCATAAAAATTGAATAAGTATGGTGAAAGGATACAGCCCCGATGCACATCTTTCCTGATTTTAATCCACGCAGTATCCCCTTGTTCTGTTTGAATGACTGCCTATGGTCTATGTAGAGGTTCCCCATGAACCTAATTAAGTGTTCTGGAATTCCCATTCTTCGAAATGTTATTCGTAGTTTGTTATGATCCACCGCAATTGAATGCCTTTGCATAGTCAGTAAAACAGGTAAACATCTTTCTAGTATTCTGCTTTCAGCCAAGATTCATTTGACATCAGCAATGATATCCTTGTCCCATGTCCTCTTCTGAATCTGGCTTGAATTTCTGGTAGTTCTCTGTCACTGTACTGAGGCAACCGTTTTTGAAGGATCTTCAGCAAAATTTTACTTGTGTGTGATATTAACGATATTATTTGATAATTTCTGCATTCTGTTGAATCACTTTTCTTTGGAACAGGCACAAATATGGATCTCTTCCAGTCAGTTTGCCAGGTAGCTGTCTTCCAAATTTCTTGACATAGACAAGTGAGCACTTCCAGCATTGCATCTGTTTGTTGCCACATCTCAATTGGTATTACGTCAATAACTGGAGCCTTGTTTTTCACCAATGCCTTGGACTTTATCCTTCCATATCAATGGTTCTTGATCATGTGCTACCTCCTGAAATGGTTGAACATCTACCAATTCTTTTTGGTACAGTGACTGTGTAATCCTTCCGTCTTCTTTTGATGCTTCCTGCGTCATTCAATATTTTGCCCATAGAATTCTTCAGTATTGCAACTCGAGGCTTGAAGTTTTTCTTCAGTTCTTTCAGCTTGAGTAATGCCGAGTGTGTTCTTCCCTTTCGTTTTCCTATCTCCAGGTCTTTGCACATTTCATCATAATACTTTACTTTGTCTTCTGGAACCGCTCTTTGAAATCTTTTGTTCAGCTCTTTTACTTCATCATTTCTTCCATTCACTTTAGCTACTCTACGTTCAAGAGTAAGTTTCAGAGTCTCTTCTGAGATCCATTTTGGTCTTTTCTTTGTTTCATGTCTGTTTGATGACTTTTTGCTTTCTTCAAAAAAGGATGACCTTGTTCTTGATGTCATCCCACAACTTGTCTGGTCTTCGGCTATTAATGTTTAGTGCGTCAAATCTATTCTTGAGATGGTCTCTAAATTCAGGTGGGATATACACAAGGTCCTACTTTGGCTCACGTGGACTTGTTTTAATTTTCTTCAGCTTCAACTTGAACTTGCATATGAGCAATTGATGGTCTGTTCCACAGTTGACCCCTCGCCTAGTTCTAACTGATGGTATTGAGCTTCTCCATCGTCTCTTCCCACAGATGCAGTTGATTTGATTCCTGTGTATTCCATCTGGTGAGATCCATGTGTACAGTTGCATTTATGTTGTTGAAAAAAGGTATTTGCAACGAATAAGTCATTGGTCTTGCAAAATTCTATCATGTGATCTCTGGCATCATTTCTATCACCAAGGCCATACCTCCAACCACCGATTCTTCCTCTTTGTTTCCAACTTTGGCATTCCAATCACCAGTAATTATCAATGCTTGTTTTTTTTTAAATTGTACTTTAGATGAAGGTTTACAGAGCAAGTTATCAATGCATCTTGACTACATACTTGATCAATTTCAGACTGCACAAGTTGGTAAAAATCTTCAGTTTCTTCATCTTTGGCATTAGTGGTTGGGCCGTAAATTTGAAAAACAGTCATATTAACTGGTCTTCCTTGTAGGTGTATGGATATTATTCTCTCATTGACAGCTTTGTACTTCAGGATAGGTCTTGAAATGTTCTTTTTGATGATGAATGCAACACCATTCCTCTTCAATTTGTCATTCCCAGCATAGTAGACCATATGATGGCTAATACCAGTCCACTTCAGCTCACTAATGCCTAGAATACCGATCTTTACGTGTTCCATTTCATTTTTGACTACTTCCAGTTTTCCGAGACTCATACTTTGTAAATCCCACATTCCAATTACTAATGGATATTTGTAGCTATTTCTTCTCATTTTGAGTCATGCCACATCAGCAAATGAAGGTCCCGAAAGCTTGATTTCATCCATGTCATTAAGGTGGACTCTACTTGGCAGTTCTTCCCCAGTCTTATTTTGAGCACTTTCCAACCTGAGGGGCTCAACTTCCAGCATTAAACCAGGCCATATTTCGCTGCTATTTGTAAGGTTTTCATTGGCCAGTTTTTTCAGAAGTAGATCACCAGGTCCTTCTTAGTCTGGCTTAGTCTGGAAGCTCCACTGAAAACTGTCCACCATGGGTGACCCTGCTGGTATTTGAAATATCGGTGGCATAGCTTCCAGCATCACAGCAACACACAAGCCACCAAAGTGCCATAAACTGACAGACAAGTGATAGTTCCTGGTTATACTTCCATATTTTTCAAGTTTTCTCTAATGATCATTATTTAATAAAAAAAACTAATTAAAAAAAAGAATGCTGCTTCTTGGATGCACTAGCATCTTGCTCGAATGTTTTTCTCATCAAGGGCAATGAGAAGCAGAGTTCATGAAAAGGAACTCTGCTGCCAATGATCTAACCCCATCAGTTAGAGGTCCCCAAGGACATCACTATGGGACTCTGGGAATCAGTGACAGACCCTCACTGGCTATTTTGACTGGTTGACTTATCAAGAAGTGAGTGATGCCAGAAGTGATCCAATACCTCCTGGGAGAGACTTTATAGCACGTTTTGTGTTTGTGGTTGGAATGACCGCGGATGTGGTGAAGTCAATATGTGTCAGTAGCCACAAAAGAGATTGGGGCTTTTGCTTGCAAAATCCATTTGAACTTCGTGGCTCCATTCACTCGGGCCCAGCCAGGAGATTAAGTCTTCACCCCGGGTTGGCTTTCGGTGAAGGCTAAATCAGACCCTGTGAGAGAGCATGCGGTGCAATGCCTAACTTGCAGGGAACACTCAAAAACATGCCTACTTCATGGCTGTTGTGAGATTTTGATTATTTAATGTTCATAAGTGCTTAGAACAGTGTCTGGCACACAGCAAATGCTACATGAGCGTTAGCGGTTACTACTATTACTAACTGGCTCAGAAGTCTGCCCTCCTTGGGAACTGACCCTCTACTTTATAATCAAGCTTCTTAAAGAGTATCAACTTTTTTTTTTACCTTGAACAGTTCAAAGACACTCAGCAACTGGGAATAAATTTCCAGCAGTATTATAATTATCAATCAGTGTTTCTCCAAGTATGGTCTCTGTCCACCTCACATCAGAATCTCTTTTAAAAAGCACACCTGATTCTTCTACACACCAAAGTTTGGGAACTCTAGAATGGAACTCCATACAGGAGTTTGTAACTTGCAAGCAGGATAAGGAGGGAGAGCCCCATTCTGCTGCCCTTGTCACCCCTGCAGCACTTGTGCAAGACCAGGAGCTAAAGTCCTCCTCTGAGGATGTTCAGCAAGGCTGGGGCTTTCCTCGGGGACGTACCGTTGAGTGCCAGGGTAGGCCTTGTCCCAAGAACAGAGCTTGAGGGGTGGGAAATTGGTGGCAAGGAGGCGGACATAGACCATCTGTTGTTGTTGTTAGGTGCCTTCGAGTCGGTTCCGACTCATAGCAACCCTATGTACAACAGAACCAAACACTGCCTGGTCCTGCATCGTCCTTGATGGCAATTATCCTTCTGGAGGTCCCTGACCCTTCTGAAAACCAGATGAAAGTCATGGGCCTTTTCTCATACGAGGGAGCATGAAGAGTTGGGCCTATATCCATTGAGAGAAAAGGAGGAAGCTAGAGCTGCTGGCCAGACCATGGTCCATCATGTTCCACTGGCCTCAGTGCAAGCAGAGATTGAGAGAGCCAGAAAGGGGCCCAATTGTCAAAGCTACAGGACAGGGGAATTGGAACTAGGTGTGAGCTCAATCCTCACCCCAGGATCTCTCAGCTGGTGTCAGGGAAGCTTCTAGGCCCCAGAACCTGCAAAGACCCCAGGCCCCCCTGTTTAATGCATAGGAAGAATCGCCTTCCCTCCCTTTGAGGCATTCCAGGCCTTTCCAGAGCCTACCCGGAACTTAAATAAGCATCCCACGGGCATGGCAAGACTCCAGAACAAAAATAAACTTAAATAATATCCCAGAAAATTGTAAATTGTGTATTTAGGAATCAGAATGTACGAGGCAGGATTTTCTCTTCCTCTATTATAGCTTTCATGAAAGGGAAACAAATAATAAATCTCCCTCAAGCTAAAGTTAGAGTCGACATATAGTTTACACCAGAAAATATACAGTAAGGTATTCATTTGAAATGCAGGTACCTCCAGTGTAAAATTCTCTTGGTGACCACAAGCTCCTGAAAGCCAAACCCAAGAGCAGGGGAGGCTCTGTGTGGTCCAAACGCTCAGGAAGGGAGGGAAGTCAAATTCATCAAATGTTTATTTACCACCTACCTGGTACATAATTTAAGCCACTCACAACGTCCTCATAACAACCCTGTGCAATAGACTTTATTAGCCCTGTTTTACAGATGGGAAAACTGAGGTTTGGATGGATGAGTAACTTGCCCAAGATCACGGTAACAAAATGATCAAACTAAAGCCAATTTATCTAATGATTTATTTGCCTAATCACCTGTTTGCATCTCTTAGCGTCCTATTTTTCCCTTTTTTTTTTAAAATGAGGTGAAAGTTTACAGCTCAAGTTAACTTGTCATACAAAAATTTATACACATATTGTTTTGTCACATTAGTTGCAATCCCCGCAATGTGACAGCACACTCCCCCTTTCCACCCTGGGTTCCCTGTGTCCTTTCGACCAGTTCCTGTCGCTTCCTGCCTTCTCAGCCTGCTTTTGGACAGGAGCTGCCCATTTGGTCTCGTATATCTGATTGAACTAAGAAGCACACTCCTCCCATGTATTATTTTGGTTTTATAGTTCTGTCTACTCTTTGTCTGAGAGTGGGCTTCAGAAATGCTTTCAGTTCTAGGTTAACAGTGTGCCCGGGGGCCGTAGTTTCGGGGGTTCCTCTAGTCTCTGTCAGACCATGAAGTCTGGTCTTTTTACGTGAATTTGAATTCTGTTCTACATTTTTCTCCTGTTCCGTCTGGGACTTTCTGCTGTGTTTCCTGTCAGAGCGGTCATTGGGGATAGCCGGGCACCATCTAGCTCTTCTGGTCTCAGGCTGGTGGAGCCTCTGGTTCATGTGGTCCTTTAGTCCTTTGGGTTAATATTTTCCTTGTGTCTTTGGTTTTCTTTATTTTTCCCTATTTTTTAAAGGACTTTATAAAAAGTTTCTCAAAGGATATTGTGGAGTCCCTGGGTGGCACAAGCGGTTAATACACTTGGCTGCTAACCGAAAGGTTGGAGGCTCCAACCCACCCAGAGATGCTTCAGAAGAAAGGCCTGGCCATCTACTTCTGAAAAATCAGTCATTGAAAACCCTACGGAGCACAGTTCTACTCTGACATACATGGAGTCGCCTTGAGTCAGAATAGACTCTTATTGCTGCTTTTGTTAAGAATTGGCATCAGCACATCCGTTGATCAGCCAAGAAATATTTATTGAGCACTTATTATGTGTCAGGTTCTGTTTTAGGTGCTTGGGATACGTCAGTGAACAGACAATATAAGTCTAAATAAATGAACCTTGAGGGTCTGTTTGTATCTTTTTGTCCATCTCAGTCCTGGGGAAATAGGTGCTGCAGGCTGAACAACCAAATAATAAATGTAATTACAAGGCATTTCCCACCTCTTCTCCCTGAACTCCCACCCCACTTTGATCCCCAGTCAAGGTCAACTTTGAAAATCCCACAGTAATCAGCCAAGAGGCTACAGGCCCCAGACAGACCTTCAGCAGCGTGTGGGAATGTCCCAAGAGGAACGTTTTTTGCCAAAAGAATGCCAGGAGTTTAATTACTGTGTGGCCCGTGGAGGTGATTTCCATTTGTCAGAGCGGAGTCCAGACAGTTCCTAGGAAGGCCCGTTGTGCAAGGCTGTGGCCACAGAGGCCCGCTCTGGCGGGGGCAGGAACAGGCCTGGGGCCTGTGCCCTGAGTGGGGGTGGGAGAGAGGTAGTAGGAATGCTTTGAATGTCTCCTCTGCATGTGGCCTGGGGTTTTACCACCAGCTACTGGGGCGGTTTAATTAATAAACGTCTGTTGCTTGTCATTTATCATTAGTAAAACAGGAGGGGTTGGGGTGGTGGCAGCAAAGAGGGGAGGGGAGGGTCTCTCAAAATAAGGTGCATAGATAAATTAAAGTCTTAACCATCAATCTCCTGGGGCGACTGCTATCGGCAGCCCCATGTTGCTGTCCTCTTGTTCAGAGGCCAATCTCATCTGCCAGGGCTTCCCAGCAGATGGAAAAGGATTGTATCAATGATCATGTTTGTCCTGTCGAATCTCAGGGAAGGATTCTGTGGTGTGGTGCAGCAGGGAGGAGAGGCAGGGGAGTATGCCCCAGGGACTGGTCCCATGGGGGCTGCAAACTGAAACTCTAGGGGGCAACCAGCCTGAGAATGAGTTTGGTTTGGCCCCAATAGTGTTTGACAAATCGGAAAATTTTATATAAAAATCTGAGTTTTTGGCTTCTCTTGAAAAAGCAGGATGTGGCAAAACCAGCCCTGTTTTTCAGCAGTGCAAGAAGTAGCCGATGGCCAGTGCTGGGGGTTGACATTTAAAATAAGGGCGTGGGGCAGGCAGGGCAGCCATGTGAAGTTCTACGGGCTGTGCACTGCACAAAGGCTCTTGGCAGATGAGGCAAATGGAGGCTGAATCCAGACCAGCCTCTCTGCCCAGCAGAGGCCCCTGTCCACCACCAACTCCAACAATCTCTGCTGCCTTACTTCTACCTGCCCCATTCAGTTGTGTGATCTGCTTGAGCTTAGATGTTTTGACTCCTAGTATATGCAGGATGCTGTTCCATCTCCTCTACGTGAGGAACTCCTCTCCATCCTTCAAGGCTCAGCTCAGCTCTCACTTCCTCAGGGCACCTTCCTGGACTCCCCGTAAGCGCTAGAAGGTCCCTTCTCTGCATTTTCTCAGCAGCCCACACCCATGGCTGTTTTGGCATTCAGCACATGGCTGTGCTCTAATTGGCTGACAAGTCCCTGCTCCCCATAGACTCTAAGCCCCTTGAAGACAGACCTTTCTCGTTTCTGCTTTTCCTCTGCCTGACACATAGTAGGCACTTCGTCAGTGAAGGCAGAGTGGATGACTTTTTGGCCAAATTCACATCAGGCAAGAGGCAGCCAAAATTCCTAAGCCATGAAGGCCAGGAAGAGGCAAAAGTTTTCAGCTTTGGAGTTTTTAAGTGATCCTGGATTCCCAAGCTTCCTCTCTTGGATGCCCTATGTTTTTGTTGTTGGGTGTCGTCAAGTCAACTTGGACTCACAGCGACCTCATGTCACAGAGTAGAACTGCCCCATAGGGTTTCCTGGGCTGTAATCTTTATGGAAGTAGATCTCCAAGTCCTTCCCCCAAGGATATGCTGGGTGGGTTGGAACCATCGACCTTTCAGTTAGGAGCCAAGTACTTAATCATTGTGCCACCAAGGCTCCTTGGATCCCCAGTACAGCACTTGAAACCCTGAGCCGTGCTGATTTTGGGTTTTCCTTTGGCCAGAATGTCAAGCTTTCGGGATTGTTCACATTTTCCTTGTTCTGTTGTAAGGAGCTGGTAAGAGCCCAGCCAGGCCTCTGCTGAGACCACCTGCCAAGGAATAGTGGAGGTGATGTGGCCAACAGAGCCTGAAGGGGGGAGGGACGGCTACCTCCCTCTGCAGGGCAGTTTCAGGGTCCTGTGCCTGAAATCCATCTCCTCTCCAGCCAAGCTGCGGCCTGCAAGTTCTTTAACTTAAAACAAAGGGTGAACCTTCCTTCCCAGAATTAAAGAGCGGGCTGAACCATTTCCCACTAAGGTGTAAATGACTGATAGAGGATTTTTTCCTAAGAGCTAGATTGGCGAGAAGGTAAAAAGAGCTGTAAGGAAAAAAAAAAAAAAAAAAAAAGAGCTATAAGAGAGCGCTGAATGCTGGAAGGCAGCTCCATAAGGAGATCAGGGATGCACAAATGGAAGGCTGGAATTTAGGAAAGACCAAGGTTAGTTCAGGATTTAACCTGGAGCCTGGGGGTGGGGGAAGCATACCGAAATAAAGGAGCATCAGGCCCCATCTGCCTGGAGCTGACCCAGAGACATCTGCGTAGTGATTCCAAGTAGGAGGAGCAAGCAAGACCCACCTGCAGAGAGTGGGGGGTGGCATTAGAAACAAAACCAGGTGTCTAGATACTTGGTCTGGGGACTGGGCCAGAGCGAGGGAAGATAAAGAAAAGTGTATTCACCCCCCACACATTTGCTGTGGATTTACTATGTGCAGGGAGCTTGGCCAGGCCTGGAGCCCAGAGACTTGTTACAAAGGTTTCATCAGAGCCGGACAGGAGAATTGAAATTTCCTGATGTCTATCAATAACCCTTAATGTGCAGAACCTTAGACTCAAGCTGCTCACGTGTAGGGTAATTAAAGGAGAAGGCACAATTTTTTTTCTAGAGAATTCCAGGATCTCAGAAGGAATCCCTCCATGACTTTTCCCTACTCGTATATAACCCGAACCAAAAACTGTTTGCTGCTGACTGGATTCTGACTCATAGCGACTCCATAGAACAGAGTAGAACTGCCCCATAGGGTTTCCAAGGAGTGGCTGGTGGATTTGAACTGCTGCCCTTTTGGTTAGCAGCCTGAGCTCTTAACCACTGCACCACCAGGGCCCCCTTTTCCCTGAAGGTGGCCTCAAAAAGGCTCACAAACTGAGGGTGCAGTTCCCTGTTTATGGGAGGCTACCACATCCTGGAATGTTGCTCCACCACCCTTCTCTTATTTTAAATTCCACCCCAGCACTCCTGAACCCCTTGGCCCTGCTTTATTTTTCTCTGTACTACTTAACTCCTTCTGGCATAGGTTTTATTAATCTACATGATTATTGTATGTTTCCCCCAGTAGAATATTTGCTCCAAAGAGCAGAGATGTTGTGTTTTAATCAACTTAACTGAGGTATCCTTTACAAAGAATAAATGGCATTCATTTAAAAATACAATTCTGAGTTTTGTCAGATGTACATACCTGTGAAACCACCAGCACAAGATAACCCAATACTTTTCATCATCCCCAAAAGTTGCAGTCCACCCTACCATCACAAGCAACCACTGATCTGTCTTTTGTCACTCTAAATTAGTTTAATAGCAGAAATTTTTTATCATATATTGTTCACTTCTGTGTCCCCAGTACATAAGATGGTACCTGACGTATAGTAGGCACTCAAAAATCCTGGTCAAATGACTGAATTAATGAATGGAGAATCCGAGATGATTAAGCTCATCCCTGTCATTATGCAGCACGTAGCCCAGTAGGAGAGACAGTTGTTATTGGGTGTCATCGAGTCAATTTTGATTCATAGTGACTCCATGTGACAGGGTAGAACTGCCCCGTAGGATTTTCTAGGCTGTAATCTTTATAGGAGCAGATCCCCGATCTTTCTTCCTAGGAGCCACCAGGTGAGTTTGAAACCAGTCTTTTTTGGTTAGCAGCTGAGAGCTTAACAGTTGAGCCACAATAGTTACAATCTGTTCATTGTTCTCCTATCTCCACAAGTCCTCCTCAGAAAGCGTTGGCGGAGTGTGGAGGACACACGTGATAAAATGGAAGATCCGTGAGTTCAAGAACCAGCTCCAACTCTTACAACTTTAAGTTCTCAGGCAAGTTCCTGAACTCCTCTGAGCCCCCCATTCTCTTTGGTAATTTCTATATATGACCAGTACGCACCACCCCGGGCTGTTAAAAGGATGAAAGGAGGTAGCGCCTCTCAAGGGCATAGGACAGTGTCTTGCACATAATCAGTGCTCCACAAATTTTTAGCTATTAATATTATTAGTCAAAGAACATGGGCTGAGGTAGCTTGGAACATGAGTAGGTAAGAGTCTTGATTTTGTGAAGGTAAAGGCTGGGGAGAGAGGCAGAGGTTGTGGTAGTCAGGACCAACAAGTTTCTGCAGCAGTAACAAATGATTCCAGGGCCTCAGAGGCCTTAAGCACTGTGGTCAGGTTTATTTGTTTCTCACGTACACTTCATGTGCAAATGGTGGGTTGCTCCTGCTTCCCAGCACTGGCTGGCAGCCCAGGTTCTGGCTGGGTCCCTGCCATCCTAGTTGGGGTAGAGGGAAAAGAGAGCATGAAGAACCATGCTTGGCTTTGGGAGCTTCTGCTTCCCAGTGACTCACACATCCCATTTCACTGGCCAGAGCAAGTCAAGCGGCCAAGGCTGAGTGAGGCCAGTGGGTCAGGAAAGTAGAATCCTCCTCCAGAGAGGAGGAGGGAATATTTGTGAAGAATGATACAGTGTACCACACATGCGAGAGCAAATAATTACAGGATGTGAGAAGTACCATATACTTCTGCAAAGTTCTAGGAACGGGGAAGGGGCTGACTCTGCCTAGCGGGCAGGTGTCAAGGAAAGGGGAAGTCAGGGAAAGCTTGAAACTTGAGTTGGGTCTTGAAGGAATAAGAGTTCATCAGGCAGAGAAAACAGGAGACATTTAGGTGGAATGTAAAAGCAAATGCCAAGGTTATGAAATTGTGAGTAGCCTGGTGTGCTTCTGGGGGCTGCAGCACCAGCAATGGAGGGGGCTGACTGGAGAGTTGGACTGGGTCAGGACCTGGGGGCTCCAGCAAGAGGCTAAGGAGTCTGGACTTTTTCCTGAGGGTGATCTGGAGGCAGTGAGGTTTCTGAGCAGGAAGATACGATTTTGAACCCTATGGTGGCTGGATGGAAAGATGTTCTCACCCTGAGTGCAAAGAAACAGCCAAATAAAAGGGGCCCTTGACTCAAGTGGAGTCCCTGGGTGGTGCAAATGGTTAACGAGCTAAGCTGCTAACTGAAAGGTTGGCGGTTTGAGTCCTCCCAGAGGCACCTTGGAAGAAAGGTCTGGCGATCTACTTCTGAAAAATCAGCCGTTGAAAACCCTACGGGACACAGTTCTACCCGGACACACATGGCGTAATTCAGGAAGAATCCCCCGAAGGGGTCAGGTTTTCTGCACTGGAACCCAGTCGGGATGGCCCCTGGGAGAACCGGAGCCCCCAGCCCTGTTTCTGCTGCTTGCTGGGAGCGGGCCTAGCTCGCTGGCAAACACCGACAAGGGCGCAGCAGGGTTGAGCCTCCTGGGCCAGCAGGAGCCCTGCGAACCTGCCTGACCCCGCGCCCACTCCCTGCGACTGAAAAGAGGCCCCTCCCCGCTCCGAGGGCCTGGCAAAGTGGCGGATATTTGTCTATGATAGGATTGTAATTTAGGCCCCTTTTGGCCGCAGTAAATTGTCCTGTTTGCACAGCGCCGGGCTGAAATAGCCCGGGGCGCGCGCCCCAGGAAATGAGCTCACGCACGGGAAGCGCTCGCCGGCCGCCGGGGAGAGCGCGCTGCAGCCGCCCGGCCTCCCGGCGCCCAGGCCCGCCGCGTGGGAGCGGGCGGCTATTTTTTCATTTGACCGACTTAAACAGGTAATTTGAATTATGATCACGAAAAAGTGTCCCAAGGCTCTGTCTGCAACGGTAGCTCAACACAAAGTGGGAGACGCTAGATTGGAGACTTGGGAGGCTGCAGCATCTTCCTTTGGGGGTGGGCTGGGGGCGACCAAGGCTTGGCTGGAGACGTGATTCTTGTATACCTCCCATGAGGCAGTAACGAAAGTCAAAACCCGTGGTGACAGACGACGATTTTATAAAAAATATTTCTCAACAGAAGGACTCTACAGCCACCGAAGAGAAAATCTGAAGCGCAGTTGGCCCGCCTTCCCCTTCCCTACATGTAACACAACTATTTTCTAAATTTCTCCAGGTTGTGGCGAATCTTCACCCCTAAAAACTTATATATACCAGCTTTCTAATAATCATGGCCTGTATACAATTTTGTGCACTTTTTTCACATGCTTTTATAAGTACTCCTTATTGTACTGCGCGGTTTTTCAGTTTATCATTTTTAATAGTGGGATAGTTATCTTGTCGGATGGCTGTCCCATAATTTATAGGACCATCCCCCCATGCTAGCTGCGGAGGGTGGCTCCAGTTTTTCCCTATCATAAATAACACTGCAATAAATGTCTTTGTAGATACAGAATTGTCTCCTTTTCCTTGTGAATTATTTCCTTAGGATTAATTCCCAGGAGGAAGATTATTGGGCCAAAGGCTATGAACATTTTTATGTCACTTGGTATTATTGCCAAATTGCTTTCCGAAAGGGTTGTGTCTGATAATTTACAGTTTTAAGAGGAGGAACTAACCAAATGTGTACACGGCACTTTTATATATACACACGAAGGGCATGACTTTGGGGACCAGAAGAACAGGTGCCTTGGGGGCAGTCCCAAGTGGGAACAGGGTAGGCGTGCAGGTGAAAAGGGACTGGGAGGTGTGAGTGCTGGGAGAGGCCTCTCGCAGTGTCTTTCTGGAAAGACAGGCTGCCTGGATTTTCAGACTTCCTCTCCTTTCCCTCCATCAGATGTTCAGACCTATCACTCCCAAGCCCACACCTCACTGTCCACCCCTCAGCATCTCTTCTGCTAGGGCTACCTAGGCCCTGAAATAGCATGACTTACCCAACCAGCTTTATTATGAAATGAGAATTACTAGTACCTTTGGCTTCTTGTCATCTTTGTGTTTTCCATGATGGAGAGCTATTCCCTTAACGGCAAGCTAAGGAGGATAAGATCCATTCTAGTACTTGTAACGCACTTTAGACTTTTCAATGGAAGAAAGGCCGGTGATCTACTTCCAAAAAATCAGCCATTGAAAACCCTATGGAGCACAGTTCTATTCTAACACACCCAGGGTCACCTTGAGTCAGAATCGACTCAATGGCAAATGATTTGGCTTTTGGTGCCAGAGATGATGAGGGCTCTAATAATACAACAACAAGAACAGCTAGTATTTTCTCAGATGCTTAGTAAATGCCAAGCCTGATATGGGGCCCTTTACAGTCATCATCTCCAAAAGCCCTATAAGGCAAGTACTATTTTTATTTTGAGAGTGAGCAAACTGAGGATCAGAGAGGTTAAGTAACTTGCTGAAGGTCACACAGCTAGTAAATTGGTAGAGCTGGGGCTTGAACCAAAGCCCGTGTGTTCAACCACTGATGGTGCTAGAAGGAAGCGGGGGAATCCATGCCTGCCTCTGACCCATACCTTCCCACAAAGACTGCAGCATTTTGCAGGATTCCCTATCCCCGCCTGATGGAGAGTGATCTTCCCTGAAGCCCAGGGAATGTGGCTTATCTTACTCTTGCTTTTCAAGGTGACTATGGCAGAGCTAGCTCCTTAGCACCATGATATTAAAGAGCCAATTTCCTATTAGCACTTCTCGTTCTGTACTCAGGGGAAAGGAACTGCCCACGTCCCATAGAACCTTTTGTAGATAGTGGGAATTCTTGAACTGAGAAAGTACAGCCTCTTATTTGGTCCTTTCAAAGTCACTTCCAGACAGAGGTCAAGTGCAGACATGCCTAGCACTGCAGTTTCCCACGTGGGCTATTTATTAGGCTGCCTGAGTTTGAATCCCACTACCCCATTTAACAGTTGTAGGATTTCTCAAAAATTATTTAACCTTCTGTGCCCCAGTTTCCTCATCTAGAAAACAGGAAATAACCACAGTACCTGTCTCATGGGCTGTGAGGATTAGAGAAGACGATATTTGTGAAATCTCTACAATGCAATGAGTACTAAAAAAGAAACAAAAAACATTAAGGACAAAAGTAAGTACTTTTATCCCATTTAACACACACCCTGTGGGTGTGCCCTGGACCCAGCACCAAACTGTGGGCTGGGACGGGTGAGACTTCTCAAGGAGCTGCAAGGGCAGCAGCGTGAAAACAAACCCCAGCCACGCAGATCACAGCCAGGGCCAGAGGAGCCAAACCCTCTATGGGCCGAGGAAGGAAAGCCGTTACCCTGGTTGGGGAATCAGGAAAGTTTCTTAGATAAAGTGGAATTTGGATCCACTTTTAAGAATGTGTAGAATTGCAAAACCTTCTTAGGGGAGACATCATTTCAGGTAGAAGAAACAGCAGAAGTCAAGATATGGAGAAGAGATTGGGAGCCCTTCCTCAACATCAGAACAGCCCGTGAACTCCTGACAATCTCTATAGCACAATAATATCACGACAAGCCTTCCCTTCTGACTCATCCTGCAAGCCGTGTGTTTCACACACAGTGAAATCAGAGAGACGCTCCCTGTCTGTCAGCCCGCCCCGTGGGCTGGGTGACTGTGGCTGCTTCTCCATTCCAACACTTTCCCACCCCAGCTGGGTGTCCCAGAGCCAGACATCTGCAGGAGATCCCATATGTATGGATGCTGATGTCAGGGCCTGCCCCGGGGAAGTCCAGACTGGGGCTGAAGGAAGGAAGCTAAATGTGGTATTGACTATTTTCTGAGAGAGGCATGGATATGAATCCTGACTCCGCCACTCACCGTTGTGTAAACTTAGGCAAATGACTTAACAGCTTTGACCCTTGGTTTCCTGGTCTATAAAATGGAGATAATAACTGTGCCCAGTATTCATTCCGAAGCACCTCAGTTTCTCCACTGTTGTGTTGTCTTGAGGAGTGGGAAATCCAGGTGCCTGCCCCTTGGAGAGATCTTCCTCTTACTGCTCCCCTTGTGGAACTCAGGGGCAGGCCTGCAACACAACCAGGGCTTGGGAGGAGGGACCCCTGGCTGGGCTATCAGAGCTTGTTCCTTCCATGGAGGGCACGTGGGAGAGTATGTCAAGCAGTTCAAACCTCTGCAGCCTGCGGCCCTCTGCATCCTGTCTGCTCTAAGCCTCTTCTCCAGCCTTGCCTTCTCTTCTCTTCCTGCCTATTTAAAGTAGAAGATTGGTTTTGTTTTTTAATATGGCTTTTATTTTAAAGTGTCTGTGCGCTCAGGGCTCCTGTGCGGCCCCAGTGCTTCTCTGCTCAGCTAGAGCAAGAGATGTAGGATAGCACCAGCAGAGCAGGGACTCCCCCAACATCAGGGGTCCGGCTCCCCCACATCCTTCCAATGAATTCCCAGTTTGCTGAAATCAGCTGGAGTCGGGGTCCGAGGCTTGCAATCAAACAATCCTGAGCCACACAGACCTTGTACCCAACTCATAGGCTTGTTGTAGAGATTAAAGATGAGGGCACATGACTGGCACAGTGCAAAGGCACCAGAGATGGCCGTCGTCACTATTATTATTTTCACCTGATATAACCCTAGTTATATATAAACCATGCATGAGGCAGGTGGTAACCCCGTTTGATAGATGAGGAAATCAAGGCTAAAAAAGATTAACTGGGCTTTCCAAGCACACTCCCTAGGTGGCAGAGAGGGTACTCA
This sequence comes from Trichechus manatus latirostris, assembly GCF_000243295.1. NCBI lineage: Eukaryota > Metazoa > Chordata > Mammalia > Sirenia > Trichechidae > Trichechus > Trichechus manatus. The sequence goes on from NW_004443964.1 coordinate 22,748,250, forward strand.
ACTCCAGATGTGTCTGATGGCAATGTCCCTGAGCCTGCACTACACCTCACTGCCAAGAGCTCCTTCTCTGCTGCAACATCTCGAGCAATGTCGCCCATCAGCTGAAACCACACTGCCTTCCAGAATGCCTACTGCTGCTCAGGTATTGGCCCAGCAAAGAAGGCCAGGATCCAAGAACATGGTGCTGGGGGCGCGTCCAAGCCTTCCACGTGAGCATCCTGCAGCCCAGGCTCTTGTCCCTGCTGTCTCAGATAAAACTCTAGAAACCTCAACTCCTAATTACGGCCTGGCACAGGGCACCCAGTGGTTTCCGGATGGCTTGTATTGACTCGCGCAGTCTTCATAGGACATGAGTCTGGGCTAAATTTAAGCACCGTCACAGACAATTTAACAGTTTTCTGTGGGGGGGTAATTTAATGGTAAACCATAATTACCGATACAACTGATACCTTAATTCCCAAAACAATCTGTGGAGGAGTGTGGAATTCAAATCAGTCCAATTAGAATTCTGTCTTCTCATAATAAAATACAGCATAATTGCTGATTGCTCCCCGGGCTTGCAATATTTTAAGGCAGAAAGTTGGTTTTGTTTTTTTAATATGGCTTTTATTTTAAAGTGTTTGTTTTTAATTTTGAACCTTTGCTCATGAGAGAGGAAGGATCCAGGTCTGCGCACTCGGGGCCACTGTGGGGCCCCAGTGCTTCTCCTCTCAGCAAGAGTGAGAGGCCTACAAGAGAGTCAGCCGGGCACGGGGCTCTGCCGGGGTCAGGGGTCCACTCTTAGCAAGGCCAGGGTAAGCTCTGTTGAGTTTGGGGCACTTTGAGTTGCCAGAGCATTTTCATGAGTACTGGAGTCCGACACGCAGAGGCTCAAAGCAAGACTGTAGTATGTGGGGCTCGTTACTTAACCTCCATGTATCTGTTTCCTGATCTGTAAAGTGGGTGTGGTAACCGACCTTCTTTTCTGGCTTGTGAAAATTGACACAGCGCCTGGCACTGTGGCACGTGGTAAGCACTCCAGACATGGTAGCTGCTGTTACTGTATCATGAATTCATTCATTTGTTCACAGGACAAATACATACTGAGGATCTGTATGTGTCAGGCATGGTTTTAGGTGCTGGGAGTGTTAACAGGAAATGAAACAGATAAAGCCCCTGGCTTCATGACACTTACATTGTACTCAGGAAAACAGATGATCGCAAGCAAATAAATATGTAAAATAACATGACCTCAGTGAGAAGGCCACCAGATAAGGGGATGATGGGCTGCAGGTTCACGTGGCGTGGTAGCGATTCCGACTCATGGCAACCCCCATGCGGGTCAGAGTAGAACAGCTCCATAGGGTTTTCAAGGCGGTGATCTTTCAGAAGCGGATTGTCTGGTCTTTCTTTCAAGGCATCTCTGGGTGGATTCAAACCACCAACCTTTTATTTAGTAGTTGAGCATTTAATCGTTTGCACCATCCAGGGTGTATGTATCAATGCTGTTGTTGTTGTGTGCCGTCGAGTCGATTTCGACTCATAGCCACCCTGTAGGACAGAGTAGAACTGCCCCATAGGGTTTCCAAGGCTGTAATCTTTACAGGAGCAGATTGCCAAGTCTCTTCTCCTTCGGAGCTGCTGGTGGGTTGAAACTGTTAACCTTTCAGTTAGCAGCCGAGTGCTTAACCATTGCACAACCAGGGCTCCTTCACATCAACCCTAGGAGGCTGATTTTACAGATAAGGAAAACTGAGCTCAAAGGTTAAACTTTGGGTGACTTGTGCATGCCACAAAAATTTGCGAAAGATGAGATGTCTGGAACGACCTCAGCGGAAAGGCGCTAGATGATCAGGCAATGAATGCCACAGAGAAGGCTCATGAGACCCTGAGCTGCTGAAGTCATAGCTTTCATCTTGAAGGGGTCGCACTGGAGGAGAAAGAGCCTGGGCAGTGGAATTAGAGAGGCCTGGCTTCAGCTCCTGGCCCCAGATCAACTTGCTTTGCCTCTCCCACGCTGTGTTGTGTTTTCTCCCCTGTAAACTGGGAACGAGCAGACTTATGTCACTGGGTCATTGGCAAGGTTTGTGTGGGATTGTCAATAATGTGACACATACCGGGCACTCGGAAATACTAAGTCTGTTCCTCTCCCTTTCTTCATTTTATAGATGGAAGCTGAGGTCCAGAGAGGAGAAGTGACTTGCTCAAGGTCACACAGCAGGTCGTGGCAGAGAATAGGCAGGTTTTGGTCCAGTGCTCTTTTCACCCTTCCTGAGACTCAGGACAGACACAGCTTCCTCAGGGGGCAGGTGGAAGGTCTTTATGGGGAAATCACTGACCAGGGCAGAGAGGAAGTCTTAGAGGAGGGACGTTGAAGGTCAAGAAAAGGAACACCCCAATTTGATATGCACCTGAGATGGTGCAAAACAAGCCATCTCAAATTCTAATTGAGGCATCCACTTACTCTGAACTGCTGGGCATGTTGGAGACATCCCCTTAGAGCTACAGAGCTGGCTTTGGGGCTGAGGGGAGTTGGAGGGGTGGGGGAGGCTGATCTGGGAAGAAGACACAGTGCTCCAGGACAACCCCCTTCTGCCGAGAAGCCCTCTGGCATTCCCAGACAGGCCCTCCCCTCCTCACTTGACAAATCTCACTTCCCAGCTGGGATCCAAGGAGTCTCCAAGATTAAAAACTTGATCACCCACTGGTTACGGGGCAAATGGCTCCTATTACAAGCAGGCTGCAGGGGCCTGGGAACCCAGCGAGGGGTGGGCAGTTGCCTGCTGGCACCCCTTATCCAGGGCCAGGTCCATTCACTGCCCTCATGGAGGTGGGGTGCGGGGGCCTACCTGGGGTGCCTACACCTCAGCAGTAATTACCGCTCTCTAGCTGGCCGCTGCCCAGACCACCTCATTGATGGGAATGTGGTCCCAGGCTGAGCAGGGCTTGGCCTGCTGCTCAAGGTCTCCCCTTCCCACGGCTGGACATGGGGGGCAGGGATTGAGAGGAGGAGCAGTGAGACCTCAAGGACAGTGTCCCTAGAAACTAGGGTCGACAGTCTGGGCAGCTCTTGGGGCTTAATTCACACTTTCAGCCAAGGAATCCCCACCCCCGCCACACACACAGACACACACACACACACACACACACACACACACACACTGCCCATGCCCACAGGTCCTCTAGACATGATTTTAGACTACTATGTTCCCTAACTCATCTATCACTTTGATAGCAGATGTAACTGGTACATTGAACAAGCACAACTCTCAGTACCATCAAAAGGCAGCTTTATTTTTGTTTCCCATCTTCCTTTAAACCTTATTCATAGAGAGTAACTCCCCTGCTTCTGAATGGAGACTCCCAAAGGCTTATGGCTTTTCTGCCCATTCTTGGGTAAAAGAAAGTCCTGAAGTCACTTTAAGTCACAAACACTGTCTCAATGCCGACACTGCAATGTCCAGTCTAAGAACCAAAACAGCCCGATGTAGCACCCTGTCTTCCCCCTCACCTGGCTGTGGTGGGGAAGGAGGCCAGGTGGACATCTGCACCGTTTCTCAGCTGTGCTGCCCCCAGCCACTAACCTGGTCCTCAGTCCCCTGTCGTTGGGGCCTGGGGAAAAGGAGGGAAAGGGCAGGACCGTCCTAGCTGAACCAGGGCCTGATATGAGAGTTTTGGCATGATGAACTGAACTTGGCATATGTCTTAACACCAGTTCTGCATGTCTTGGTTAGGAGAAGGAAGCAATGAATTGCTGGGTTCTGTGCGATATTCCTGGAGCAAGACTGGTCCGTTAGAGTAACAATGACTAAAATAAGACAATGCCTTCATTTGTATTCTGAGACAGTTCTTAACTCATTCAGCAAACCCTGACCAAGGGCCCATATGTAGTTGGCTCTAAGAGAGTTTCAGAGATGCAGAAAACTTGGCTTTGTCCAGATGCTTAGAGACCTGTACTCAGTCACCATCCCACAATAACTAGGAACTCACTGGTACCCCAGGTGAGAAGAAACCCATTTCTACCCCTGTTTAGGCAAGAATCAGGAAGCATGGTGTTTGACAGTCTAGAGAACACTTCTAAAGACCATATCTCATTTAACTTTCGGCAGTACCCATTTTACTGATGGAAAAACCGAGCCTCAGAGAGATCAATTAACGTGCCTAATAATGTTTGGAGCCCTGGCGGCGGAGTGGTTAAGAATTTGGCTGCTCACCAAAAGGTCGGCAGTTCAAATCCACCAGCTGCTCCTTGGAAACTCTATGGGGCAGTTCCACTCTGTTCTACAGAGTTGCTATGAGTTGGAATCGACTCAACAGCAACAGGTTTAATAACGTTTCGTTATTAAGTGGCAACGTTTGGGCTTTGACCAAAGTCTTTTAGCCAACTTCACAGCTCCCTCTGCTTCACCACCGCGCTCTGCATGCAGGGCCTGATCTGACTCTCCTTTGTTGCCTGGTGGGAGAAGAGCTCGGCAGGGAATCTGCACTCTGAGAACTGAGGAGGAAAGTCCTGTAGGCTAAATCCTTCCCTGGATCAGCAGAGAGCAACAGGGCTCAGACCTCACTGTGGCCAGGGAAGCCCCAAGACAAAGGGCAACTTTTAACTCTGAGAGTTTGAAAAACATGTAAGCCCTGAAGCACAGTCACGTTATTGGTAAGAGGAAGAATGTAGGGAAAGACTAAGATTTGAAGTTGTTAGAAGGAGTAAAATTGCTACCTGAAAGCTGAGGGGAACAGCATGGTGGCTGCTGGCAGCTATTGGCTCACATTCATTCTCTCAGCCATTCCAACATTAGGAGAGATTTTCTTCCCCAAGAGTTCAGATAGAAGTCCCAGAACAGATCCTCATTGGCTCTGCTGGGTCATGTGTTCCTCTCTGAACCAATCACTATAGCTGACGGATTTGATGCTCTGATTGTCAGGCCTGGGTCACATGAGTGGTGAGAAGGAGGGGAGGAGGGGTCAGCTCTCCCTGGACCATATGGAATGTTAGCAGGGAAAGACTTGTTACTGGAGGAAGGGGGGTTTTGTGGGAACGTAGGGAAAAGGGCTTTGAATGCCAGAGTAAAGATTTCTACTTTATAAATTGGCTGTGGGGAGCTGATGGATGCTTTTACACAGAGGAAAGATATTGTCAATACTGGGGTTCAGGAAGGTGGATCAAGCAGCGGTGAAATTGTTGCTACTCGTGACTTGTAATCATTCGGTGTCAATTAAACATACATAGTGTCTGTTAGTGTAAATATTTAGCCATATGGTGTAATCACTAAGAGACTAAAAGAGTAAGTAAGAGAGTGATACCTGGTTCTATTACTTACCAGTGACTTTAGTTACTTTACTTCTCTATGCCTTAGTTTCCTCGTCCAAAACATGGGCATAAAAGCGGCTTCTAGGTGTGTTGTGCAGATTAAATGATTTTATATACTTAAAGCAGAGCTTATCAGCATGCTTGCTTGAGTTTCCGGTGGCTGGGGAGCCCTCAGGTCCTGAGGAACCTCCGGCCCTGGCTGTGCAGACCCGGCCAGGCTGGGCCGGCAGCAGCAGCCAGCCCTGATCAGTGACCCACTGCCTGCTGCCCTTTGAATCCTCTCTTGGCTGACAAACAGGAAGGTGGCAGAGCTGCTGGGTGCCCCTGCTGTCCCCACTGCCCTGTGTCTGGCCTCAACCGTCATCTCTGCTCGAGGCTGCGGTGAACTTGGATTGTGCCAGGTGAACTTGGATTGTGCCACCCTCACCGCAAGCCACAGTCAGTCACAAATTGTCCTGTGGTGAGTGGCTAGCACATTTATAATTGATGAAATCAGGAGTCGAATGCTCTGCTGAGGTGTTTAGTAAACAAAACCCTGGGTCCTCAGGTGGGGGTGGGGATGCTTGAAAGAAAACAGGAGAGGAACGGGAGCCAAAGCTCCCTCAAGGGGCTCAAAAGGCCCACCCACCAGCTTCTGTGTTGATTATCAAACTTTTTCTTTTGAAAGATTTTGGTCCTACAGAAGAGTTACAAGAATATTACAAAGAACTCCCAATACTTGTCACCTAGATTCACTCATTCTTAACGTTTTGCCACTTCTGCTTTAGTGTTCTCTTTGACTATATGTATATCTACTATAATAATATAAAACTAAACCAAACCCGCTGCCGTCGAGTCGATCCCGATTCATAGCAACCCTATAAGACAGAGTAGAACTGCCCCATAGGAGTTCCAAGGAGTGGCTGGTGGATTCAGATTGCTGACCTTTTGGTTAGCAGCCGAGCTCCTAACCACTGTGCCACCAGGACTCCAATATAATAATATATACATTATTATTCTTAGTTTTTTTTAATTTTTTTATTTTATTTATTTATTTTTTATTGTACTTCAGGTGAAGGCTTACAGAACAAATA
>NW_004443964.1:22755641-22930311 GCF_000243295.1 Trichechus manatus latirostris
CGCCATATCATTTTCCAAAATGGTTGTATCATTTTACATTCCCACCAGCAGTGCCTAAGTGTTCCGATCTCCCCACAGCCCCTCCAACATTTGTTATTTCCGGTGTTTTTGATTCGTGCCAGTAATGGCGGGGTGAGATGGTATCTCAGTGTGGTTTTAATTTGCATTTCTCTAATGGCTAGTGATCGTGAGCATTCTTAGTCTTTTATTTTTGCTGAACCATTTGAGAGTAAGTTGCAGAGATCATGACCCTTCCATCTAAATATTTCAAGGACATTCTCTTACATAACTACAGAAAAATTATTAACATCAGGAAATTTAATATGGATATAATACTATTGTCTAATCAAATTCCACCAATTGCCAATAATGTACTTTATAGCAATTGTTTTTCCAACCCAGCCTGACCAGCTCTTCAATAGTCAGGGTCCCAGGGAACTGACACCCTTGGCTTCCCACCCCCACCCCTGGCTAGGATCCTGGAGTCAGGTAGGAGTGATGAAACTATGGTCAGGTCAAAAAACAAGGCCAAGCTTGGATGACAAGTGGGTTCAGATGTAGGCAGGGAGTCCTGGAAGCTGCTTTCAGAGGAGCCTGGGGGATGGGAGCCTGAGCGAGCAAGATGAGGGGCACACAGGTTCTCGGAGGTGCTGGCAACCCAAGGGAGGCAGGAGGCTCCCATTTTTCCTGTTACAGCAGCCAGTTTTGGGCAAGGTTAGGTGGAGGCAGGAGACTTGTGTTCAGGAGATGGGGAGGTGGTAACCAACCCTCCAGGCACAGGAGCTGGAAGGAGAGGGACAGCCTTGACATCTTTATTCTAATTGGCTAGTCTGTGTATTCATTCAACAAATGTTTATTGTACCCTTATTATGTACCCAAGGAGCCCTGGTGGTGAGTGCCTAGGCGCTCAGCTGCTAACTGGAAGGTCAGTGGTTCAAACCCACCAGCTGCTCCATGGGAGAAAGACATGGCAGTCAGCTTCCGTAAAGATTTACAGCCTTGGAAACCCTATGGGGCAGTTCTGCTCTGTTCTATAGGGTCGCTGTGAATACGCATTGACTGGACTGCTAACCAAAAGGTTGGTTGTTTGAATCCACCAAGTGGCTCTGTGGGAGACATACCTGTGATCTGCTCCTGTAATGTCTACGGCCTAGAAAACCCTGTGGGGCAGTTCTACCCTGTCGCATGGGGTCACTATGAGTCAGAATCAACTCAACAGCACACAACAATAACAACACTATGTATCAAGAGAGGGGCAGGTGATGGTTCAGTGGCAGAATTCTCACCTTTCATGCAGGTGATCTGGGTTCAATTCCTGGCCAATGGACCTCATGAGCAGCCACCACCTGTCTGTCAGTGGAGGCTTTCGTGTTGCTATGATGCTGAACAGGTTTCAGTGGAGCTTCCGGACTAAGATGGACTAGGAATAAAGGCTTGGTGATCTACTTCCAAAAATCAGCCAATGAATACCCTATGGATCACAACAGTCCAATCTGAAACCAATCATGGAGATGATGCAGGACAGGGTAGCGTTTCATTTTGTTGTGCACGGGGTCGCCATGAGTCGGGGCTGACTCCACCACAGCTAACAACGACAACAGGTACCACGTACGATTCAAGGTCTGGGGGTACAGCCCTCACGGTGTTTGTGTGCTACGGGGAAGGTGATAGTTTGGATTGTTGTTCCAAAGGTAGTCATTCCCCTACCCGCTCGCCCCTCCAAACACACACCTACCTGTTGCATGGAGAGTAACTTCCCCACCCCACTGATGTTAGGCGTGGCCATGACACTTCTTTGACACAATGTTAGCAGCGAGTGATCAGCATCCTTAAGTGTGCTGGGAGGTTTGGGCTGGGTTTTGAGTTCCTGCCGTTTGCCATGAGAAGACCATGCCCTGGGAGCCATGGGTGGGGGAGGGGACGGTGGATCTGTAAGATGGGAATGACAGACAGCACCAGGGCAAGCCACTCACAAACCAGCGTTCAGTGGCCTTTTCTCAGCCCTCGTTCTCCCACTATCCCTTGCGTTCTCCCCTCCCTGGTCTCTGTGACCTTTCTGTCCTGCCTCTCCTCCCACCTCTCTGACCCTCTCCATCTCCTTCTCTGCTCCCCACTCCTCCTGCCCCTACTGGACCTTCCCCCCACACAGCCCTCGGCTCTCCCTCAACTCAGTCACAGTGGGGCCGCTCCCAGCTCCCCAGCCCCGTCCCTGGCACCCTGGGCATTCTGTCACTAGCTCCCTGCTCGTACATGTCCAATAGGGTGGCCTGTGGTCTTCTCACACTGGACACAGCTTCATCATCATCCCCTCTCTGGGGACTGTCTGGCCCTCTGCCAGCCCCCAGGCAGAGGCCGCGAGAGCCCTGCAGACCCTCCCTGTGATCCTCTGAGTTCACATCAGGAAGCACTGGCTGGGTCACTGGCTCCATTTTCCTAAAAATACTGACTTGAAAATATCCCCTCTCAGCCCCCCACCTGGGACGGCTCCTCTTCTCCATGGAACAAAGGACTCTCCTCCTTAGCGCTGCAGGGCTTCTGCAGCAGTGACTCAGCTCACCCTCGCACCGTCTCCCTGGACAGACCCTTCCCTCCAGCCAAGCCGACCCCCACCCCTCAAGAGCACCTTGCTTCGACATCTTTGCTCAGACTTGGCCTTTCCATCAACAGAGAGTTACTGAGGGCCTACTGTGTGCCAGGCACTGTCCTGGGTGCTGGGGTGAGGGGCCTCTGCCAGAGCTGCTGACTTCGAGGAACTCACAGTTCCCCTTCCACGACGCCCCTCACTGCATTTCTCCTCCTGCCCCTCCATCAAGGCTGCCACCCAGGGCCTCAGTGACCTCTGTCTCCCTGGACACTTGGTCATTTGGCCCTCCAGCATATCTTGCTTTGTGTCTGATTTTCCCTTGAAGTGAAGATTTTCTTTTTTTAATTATAAAAGCAGTACACACTCATTGCGGAAAATATGAGAAATACAGAAGAGGAAGAAGCAAATAATAATTTAAGAGCATAAGGAAGACTCCCTTGAAAAAAGCCTTCTCAGCTGCTGGCTTTCCACACCCCTTCCTGGCAGAGGAGGGCGGCCTGGATCCCCACGGAGATGAGGCCAACACAGGGACCCCACAGTAATGCGGGCGTGGGTAACTGTAAACAACCAAATCAAAGTATTTTCTGGAAGTGGGTAGAGTTTTCCAGGGGTGGGGAATAGAGAAAAGCGAACATAAGAGAAGTGAGTTCTTAATGGAAAGCGGTGGGGCACCCAGAGGGAACACCCAAAGCTGGGAAGTCCGAGAACAAGTTAGAATGGAGGGCTGTCGTGTTGTTAGGTGCTATAGATCGATTCCGACTCATAGCGACCGCGTGTGACAGAGTAGAACTGCCCCAGAGGGCTCTCTAGGCTGTAATCTTTACAGGAGCAGATCACCAGGTCTTTTCTTCTTCGGAGCCCCTGGGTAGGTTCAAACCACCAACCTTTTGATTAGCAGCTAAGTACTTAACCTGTTGTGCCACCAGGGCTATTTGAATGGAGGGCAGGGCCCTGGAGAAGGAGCCCTGAGGCCCGGCTGCTTCCCCACTACTGACTCTGAGAGCTTGAGCAAGTTCCTCAGCCTCTTTTAGAGGCTTTGTAGATCTTTCCTGTGTGATGGACACTGCCTCACATCACCCCCCTTCCAGAGTTGTGGGGAGCAGCAAATGCCATAAAAGCCCTTGGTCAATTGTAACGCATGACACACAGGTGAGGGCGTGTCCCTTGTCTGTGTCCTGGATCCTGGTCTGGGTACTGAACTTTTCGGGGACAATGACCACATTTGTTCACATTTCTCCCTTGTGTGCTGCAGGGCCCAGTACCGAGCAGAGCGAGAATATAAACACATGTATTATGCACCTACTGTGTGTTAGACGGAAACCCTGGTGGCGCAGTGGTTAAGCGCTACGGGTGCTAACCAAAACGTCAGCAGTTTGAATCCACCAGGCGCTCCTTGGAAACTCTATTGGGCAGTTCTACTCTGTCCTATAGGGTCGCTATGAGTCAGAATTGACTCGGCGGCAACGGGTACGGGTGTGTTAGACACTGACTGAGATCTCACATTTATGGCTAGCGTGAACATTAGAGATCAGATCCATCCTTTACACAGATGAGAAAAACCAAGCCTCACAAAGGTGACTCTGCACTCCCAGGTAGTGGCAGAGCCAGCCCTCAGACCCTGAGGAATGAGTGAATGAATGAATGAATGGAGTGACATGGGGCAGCGGTCAGCATGATCAAGAGCTGGTCTTTGGAGAGCCGTAACCTTAACTCTGCTCAGTGGCCATGACGGCACTGCTGTCTGACTGGGTCTCGGGCATCTCCAAGGCGCACGGAGGCAGCCCCCGACCCCCGAAGTGCAGGCACCGAGGGCAGACTCAGTGGGCCCCGGTGTGGGATGTACCAGCTTTGCCACCCTGCCAGGAGCTCCAGCCTCTCCCAGGGTGCAGGACGCCACTCCTGGCGACTCTGGCCCAATTTCTCACCAGGCTGCTCTGGGATGGCAGCGTCCCAGCACCGCTATAAATAATGTATCTCCTGGGCCCCAGACAGCAAACACTGTAATTTGCTGAAAAGTTTGGAATGTGTCTAAAAATGAAGAAGGCGAATGAGACCAGCCTTGAGGGGGTGCGACTGGTGTATCCATTTCAGAGAAGGCTGAGCCTCGCTCCTTCTCCTCGCCAACATCTTACAAGGACGCTGAAGACAAGGCCTCAGGGAGAGGGACCAAATGTGAATTGAAGAAGTAAATATTATCATTTCCACCGAAGGCAGCCTCCTCCTGGATTGGCCTCACCTCTGACCTTCCTGTCCAAAGGAGGAGAGGGACAGCCACCCCTGGGAAGGGACTGCCACTGCTTAACCCTTTCTTGGGCTGTGGTAGCATTGAAAAGGACATGGTATGCATGTATGGAAGATGGGAGCCCCCAAATAATTTCATCCAATTCCCTCAACTTACATACGAGAAAAATGTTTGACAAAGGCTAAACAGCAAGTTGTAGCAGAACCAGATTTAAACCATGGTCCCTGGGCTCCCAGTCTGGTGCCAGATCTTGGACCCACGGCCTCCCTGAGAGGGGCCAGCTCCCTTAGGGGAAGGAGAAGGGTCATGTGGCTCTCTGATCACACCAAGGGCCAACACTTGACATGTTGCTGCACCTTTATAACTTTCTAATCTGATCCTTACTCCACTTCTGGGAGGCACAGACATTGCTATTCCCATTTTATAGATGAACAGACTGAGCCTCAGGGGCAGAGACCCATCCTCACCCATGAAGCCAGAGAAAGGCTGCGAGTAGAATTCACCACTCTTCCCCAAGCCAGGATCAGGGCTTTTCCCAACTTCAGGCAGAACTCAGCTGTCTCAAGAGCCATATTTTCTTGTTTGTGGTGCTATTCTCTGGGGTTTTGATTTTTCCCCTAAAGGAAAAATTAGAGCATTGAAAAGACACGTGGTCTGGGAGTCAGGAGTTCTGGGATTGGGTCCCAGATCCAGGACTATCTTGCTGCATGACCTTGGGCAAGTCACTTCCCTTCCATGAGCCTCAGTTTACCTATATGTAAAGCCATAATAACAACAAAAGCTTCCATTTACTGGGCATATAATCATGAACTGTACATGCATTCATTCTCTTAGTCCTCATAACAACCATATGAGCAAGATATCTTGTTATCCCCATTTTATAGATGAAAAAATTGAGGCAGAAAGGTTAGGTAACTTGTCCAAGATTGCACCACTTTCTTCAAAAAAATTTCAAACCCACTACAGCAGATACTCTGAGGTCCCTTTTAGCCCTAATAATTCCACCTTTTCTGATTTCAAACACAAGAGTAACTGCTCAGTTGGTATTTCCCAGTTCCTGACTGCCAAGAGGCTTCTGTTTGAGGACAGAGGCAGGCAGAGACCGGGGAGAGTTCACATCAGTGGACAGGTTATGTATCCAGGAGCCAGGACACCGCTGCCTTGGCCCACCAGCAAAGGTCACCTCTGCTGAAAGCGCTCACCTCCCTGAAGGCCCACCCAGCAAGAATTGTAGCTGAACAGCGACATCTCGTGGCTAGTCTCAGAGCTGCACTTCAATAGACCTCTGGGCCTTATTTCCAGGGAGGGTCAAAGGGACAATGAAGAATTGGTGAAAAATGGTGCAAATGGTTAAGCATTGGACAACTAACCTAAAGGTTGGCAGTTCAGATCTGTCCAGAGGCACCTCGGAAGTAAGACCTGGCAATCTGCTTCCAAAAGATCACAGCCTTGAAACCCTATGGAGCAGTTCTACTCTGCACACACGGGGTCACCATGAGTTGGAATTGACTCAATGGCAACTAATAATAACAAAATCTGGTTGATATAGACCTGGATGCTCACCTGAATTATTTACATAGTTTTTAAAATACCCAGGTGCCAGGGCTTCACCCCAAACGTAGAGAAGCAGAATCTCATGAGATGGAGCCCAGGTATCTGTGCTTTTTAGGCCCAGACGATTCTACTGCAGCTTGAGATAAGAACCATAAGTACAGATGGCTCTTAAACAAGATCATTTCACAGAAAGCCCCCATAAGGGGCATGCCAGGTCAGAAGAACATCTCAGTTACAGTGCCCCCAACTGGAGTTTCACATCTGTCTGAGCTACTAGAACTTTCGAAGCAGCTGACTAAATCCACTAGGCATTATTTGCAAAAGGAAACCTAGATGCACCTTAAATTTGATTTGTGTTTTATTAGGAAATAAAATGGCAGTGATCCTTGGAGTTCCTTGGCTTGTAAATGTATCACTTCAAACTCTGCCTTCATCTTCATGTGGCCATCTTCCCTCTGTGCGTTCATCTGTGTCTCTTCTCTTTTATAAGGTATCACTCATATAGGATTAGGACCCACCTTACTCCAGTATGACTTCATGTTAACTTAACTGATAACATCTGCAAAGATCCTATTTCCAAACAAGGTCATGTTCACAGGTACCAAAGGTTAGGATTTAATGTATCTTTTGGGGGGACACAATTTAACCCACAACAGCCTGACACCATGGTAGACCTCTAATAACTGGTATCATTATTGCAGCCCTGGTTGTAGTCTGCAACCTTCTAGCCTGGACTGCTTACCTCCTGAGCAGCTTGCAAGTCTAGCTAAGCCCTCCCAAAATCAAGCTGATTGTTCCTTTCTGCTGGAAACACACCTCTGTTTCCTGCAACTCTGGACCGCCCCCTCCCGCCAGCTCCCCTTGGGTGCACAGGGTTCGGGCACCAGGCAGGAGAAGCAACCAAGTTTGTAGATTTCATTTGTAATTCTCTTCAGATGAAATGTCAGAAATATTGGAAAGGCAGAGTCATAAATCTGATCCTAATATAGCATAAAGCTTATTAATGAAGAATAAATCACCAAGGGAAACCTCCCCGGAGTGCTTCGCTGGAGCCTGCGGTGAGGATGGCATATTTATGTGCCAGTGGATCAGGTCTTCCACTTCCTCAGATATATGGTCAATGCAGATTTGTCAGGGCAATAGCCTTAACATCAACCAATTATACTTCTTCTAGTAAAAATTAATCTATTCTATAGAAATCTCCTAAGCATTTATTGGATTAGGACCCAATCCAAATGTAGATTAAACACACACACACACTCACTCACTCACACTGCACACTGCTGTGGGACTTTGGTAGGCTGTGAAATGGGACAACTATACGTCCTCCTCCCCGATCCAGAAGATGCTCTCTCACTGAAAAGCTTAGAGCAAGGGAGCCAGAGGGGCCTGCTCTCATTGCACATGTGGGGAAACTGAGGCCCAGAGGGGAAGTGCCTTACTCAAGGTCATCCAGTGTAGTGGGCTGAATAGTGTCCTCCCAAAATTTATGTCCCCCTGGAACCTAAGAATGCCAACTTGATCGGAAATAGGGTCTTTGCAGATGTAATAAGTTGAGCTAAAATGAGGTCATAGTGGACTAGGGTGAGCTCTAAATCCAATGACTTTTGTCCTTATGAGAAGAGGAGAGGACACACGGAGACACACACATACACATGGAAGAAGGTCATGTGACGATGGAGGCAGAGACTGGAGTGACGCAGCTACAAGCCAAGAATGCCAAGGATTGCCAGGAGCCACCAGAAGGTAGGAAGAGACAAGGAAGGATTCTTTCCTAGTGTTTCAGAGGGAGCATAGCCCTGCCAACACCTTGATTTCAGACTTCCGGCCTCCAGAAACAAAATTTATGTTGCTTTAAGCCACCCAGTCTGTGGTACTTTGTTTTGGCAGCCCTGGGAAACTAAAACACTCAGATTGCTGAGGCCCATGTGATACAAGAACCCCAGGCCCTCATTCCCACCCTTGGTTGCATCTTTCAGGGTCCAAGTGGCTCCCCAGAGGCATGTGTGTCTAAACCAGGCTTCGTTCTACTTTATCCTTCCATGCGGTTGAGCAGACCCTGGGCAAGTCCTGGGACCACCAGGCTCTGTGCCCTCCATGCCTTTGCACACTGTATTCCTTCCTGCAGGAAATGCCCTTCTTTTTACCCACCTGGCCCACTCTATTCCCCCTTCAAGACCCAGCGCTGGACTTCTTCTCCAGGCAGCCCTTAGCTTCCTGAGACAGAAGTCCCTAGGCCCTGAAGTGGCCTAATCTTAGGGAATAACAAAGAGGCCACCTACCCCAAGGGAGGGAAATCCCGTTCCATGGGCAGCCCCCACCCTTCTCTTTTTTGAGATGCATAAGAGTATTTGTTGTAGGCAGAGTAATGATCTCCAGCTTCCTCTACCTCCTACCTATGGGAAAGTTATTCAACCTCTCCAAGCCCCAGTGTCCTCTTCCATAAAGTTGGGGGTTATGATACGCAATGTAATAGGCACTATGAAGATTAACTAACATACACAAAACACAGAGACAGAGGCTGTGGATGCCCTGCCCATATCCCTGGAACCCCAT
The DNA here is from genome assembly GCF_000243295.1 of Trichechus manatus latirostris. Taxonomy (NCBI): domain Eukaryota; kingdom Metazoa; phylum Chordata; class Mammalia; order Sirenia; family Trichechidae; genus Trichechus; species Trichechus manatus. The sequence goes on from NW_004443964.1 coordinate 22,764,578, forward strand.
CTTCTTGGAGCTCAATGGGCCTAACTTCTGACTGCCTGAGGGTCCCTGTAAGTGCTAAGGAATTAATGCTCCAACCTCCACCTCTACCCAGCAGCCCTCAGACAATGACCGAAAGAGGCTGGTGTGTAAATACCCCCCGTTCCCTCACCCCTCAGATGAGATGACTCTGAGTGTGTGCTCTACATTGGCTCCCCAAGTTCCCCAGAAAGATTAAGCTCCAGTCACCCACAGGGGTAACTTGCCTGACAGCACACCGTTTATAAGCTGCCTTCCCTTCCCTGTCTCACATCCCTGTTCTCCTACTGAAGTTTGCTGTGAGCACCTCTCAGATAAACTACTTGCCCTTGATCTTTGTCTCAGGTCGGCCTCCGGGGGACCCCAAACTAAGACGAGCCTTAGCACAGCATCTGGCAGCTGGGAAGCGAATCCTCTTTCCTGTTCTCCTCTTAGGCTCTCAACTTGGAGAGTCGTCTGGCCTCAACACGCAGAAGCACTCCAGGGCCGTGTGTTGCGCTGTGCCTTGGAGCGGTGTGTGTAACCACTGCTGTCCAGTAACCAGCAAGGGTGGTGCCTCCACTCCACCGGAAAACTGCCGTTGGTCCCAGGGAAGCCAACTCAACGTTCTTTTTCTTAGATTCCCAGCATCTGCTGGGGAGTAGGGGGCTGGCATTGGTAGTTAAGTGGTAGAATTCTTGCGTTCCATGCAGGAGACCTGGGTTCAAATTCCTGGCCAATGCATCTCAAGTGCAGCCACCACCTATCTGTCAGTGGAGGTTTGCACATTACTACAGGTTTTAGTGGAGTTTCCAGACTAAGAGGGACTAGGAAGAAAGGCCTGGTGATCTACTTCTGAAAATCAGCCAGTGAAAACCCTATGGATCACAACTGTCTGATCCATAACTAATCATCGGGGTGGCACAGGACCTGGCAGCATTTTGCTTCATCATGCATAGGGTCTCCATGAGTCGGGGGCCGACTCCATGGTGGCTAACAGCAGGTAGCCGGGGAGGGGAGCTTTAGCCCTATCTCCTATGATTCCATCTCCCCTAATCCCACGTCCCTCAGTCTGAAATCGCCCCTGACCACCACCTTCTCCAACCTCCATCTGCCTTCCTAGTTCTTCCAACACAAAGCAAACACAGCCTTTCCGCAGCTCCTAAGGACACCTCGCCTCTAAATCTTAAAGCTGTCATACCAAGCCCCAGCTGGCTGGGCCCCTGCCACATGAATTCTAGCCCCCCGGGACATTAAAGTCACCTCCCACAGAAATCCCTATGATTTCATCTTCTATTTAATCTTTATTTCGCCTCATACTTTTTAGAACTTCAAATAATTTCTCGTTTGTAGTAACTAGGAAGCCATAAATCGCCCCTTTATGTCTGAGGAAAATCAATTGTTATTTGACATTTTACCTTAATATTCCCGACTTCCTTCAACTGTAATAAAGCTTCCATCTGCCTTTTATTTTACAGGCAATTAGTAAGTCACCTTTTTAAAATTTCTCCACATTTTCTATCAAATGCATGCTAGGATTGAAAGGGGAGAGCTATTTTATGGGATTGAACTCGCTGAGTAGAAGGGATTTATCTGTAGCCTTCGAGGTACCAACACTCATTAATGGGTTTTATTGATTCGGGGGCTTTTTAACCCTTAGCAATAATACAGGTGTCACCTGCCTGCAGCAGATGGGGAGGGGGGCGGCTAGGAGGGGCAGAGAGGCCGGCACATTTCTGAGCTCTGGGCCGGAGCTGGAAAAGTGGAGAAATGAGTTTCAACCCTTTGAAATGTGATCACTCCTCGCCCAACCACACCCTCAGAGGAAATCACAGCTCAGAACACTCTTTTTTCGTGGAAATTTTGGGGGATTTTTCCGTCTGATTACCCAGAGGAATGTGACACAGTTGCCCCATGGGCCTGTCCTTGGAGGTCCAAGGACCTGGGCTTGTTTCTGGGTCTGCCTCTTCTAGCCCTGGGACTGTGGGCAGGTCATCTAAGGGATGTCTGAGGCTCAGCTTCCTAAGCTGTGAAGTGGGGAGAAGGATCTCCTCCTTGACTACCTCACAGGGCTGCCGAGAGTCTCCCCATGAGACCACGAATGTGAGAAATGCTTGGAAAACCAGGCAGGACCTACGTGTAAGGAACTACTTACAGAACTAACGAGAACTATGCTCAGGAGCAGGACACCCAGTCCACAGACTCTGGAATGAAGCCCTCCTTGCTTTTCTGTTGTTGGTATTAGCTGTTGTCGAGCTGACTTCGATTCATGGTGGCACCGTGTACAATAGAAACATGGCCTGGTCCTGCGCCATCTTTACAATCACCGGTATGCTCAAGTGCATTGCTGTGGCCACTGTTTATTTTGAGTGTCTTCCCACCCAAGGGACTTGTCTTCCAGCACTATATTGGACTATATTCTGTTATGATCCATAGGGTTTTCATTGGCTGATTTTCAGAAGTAGATCACCAGGTCTTTCTTCCTAGTCTGTCTTAGTCTGGAAGCTCCCCTGAAACCTGTCCATCATGGGTGACCCTGCTAGTATTTGAAATACTGGTGGCATAGCTTCTACTACAGTAACACATAAGCCCCATATTCTAACAAGCTGACAGACAGGTGGTGGTCCTTTTCTATAACTCATGCTCAAGTTCTGTGCCTCCATGCCACAAAGCTGATGGGAAACTTTGGCCCCAGGTTTCCCTGGCAGGTACCAAAACCTCCAGCAGCCTCACCCATCCCTCAACCACAGTACCCCTTTCCTTGTGGGCCACCACCTGACACCTGGAGCCTGGGAGGCCTTCCTTGGTCCAGACAGCAAGACTGGAAGCTTGGGAACCAACGGAACTGAAAACATATATCCACACAGAAACAGTACAGGAATGCTTATAGCAGCATTATTCATAATAGTCAAAAGGTAGAAACAACCTAAATGTCCATTAACTGATGACGGGATAAACAAAATGTGGTATCCCCATACAACAGACTGTTATTCAGCAATAAAAGAATGAAGTACTGATAAATGTTACAATTTAGATGAATCTCAAAAACATTATACTAAATGAAAGAAGCAAGACATAGAAGGTCACATATTGTATGGTTCCTTTTATATGATATATCCAGAATAAGCAAATCCACAGAGAGGCAGAAAGCAGATGAGTGGTTATGAGGGGATGGGAGGAAGGAGGAGTGGGGAGTGATTACTTACAGGTTTTTCTGGGGTGAAGAAAAAGTTCTGAAACTAGATTTAGGTGATTGCACAACATTGTGAATACACTAAATGCTTCCAAACTGTACAATATAAAATGGTTAATTGTATGTTATGTGAATTTCACTTCAGTTTTCTTTTTTTTGAAAAAAAAGGAAGGCAAGGGGCCTTCTGAATCCAGAGGAATCTGCTTGCAGACACGGTTGCAACATTTGCAGACCCAGTGAAAAATGAAAATGAAAACCTTTTCATCGCCCCAAACAGAAACTCATTAATTGTCTCTCACATTTTAAGATGAGAAAACTAAGATTCAGGAAGATGAACTGAACTACCCTTAAGCCATCAGACATGTAAGCAGCAGGGCCAGGACTCGAACCTGCCCGATGTGAGTTGTGGTAGAAATTAGGAGGAATTCTAGATCAGCCAGGAGAAACAATAAACATTCAAGTGGCTTCCAAGTGCTCTCAACAGCCCTTGGCACCAGAGTCCACCCAGTCCTTGGAGGCACCGCCCCAGGCCCATGAAGGCCCTTCCCACAGAGGCCAGGCTGCACTTCCACACAGGCCAGAGAGGGGCAGAGAGAGTGAGATTTACGATGGCCGCGGCCTTTGCGACTTAATGGTCAGGAGTTGAGCTATTTCATCCCATCAGACAGTTTAGCCTAGAAATAGCCACAAACCTTCATTCCAAGATGGCTTTCAGTCATGAGGGGGTGACCTGTGTATCTCGTAAATCATATTAATACCCTGGGCAGCGGGCTGTGCTTTCTTCCTTCTCAGCATCTTTGCCTGCCCTTCTGACAGCCATTTTCTTCTCTGAAGGAAAATTTCTCCTAGGCCAGCCATGCAGAGGAACGAAGAGCAGAGGCAGGAAGTCCAGTCTGCAGTGACCGAGCCAACTTAGGCAAAGGTAGGCAAACTGTCAAGGAGCTGCATGTCTGACTTCTCTCTCTCTCTCTCCCTCTCTCTTCCTCCCTTCCTCTCCCCATTCCCTACTCTCTCAGCCTCTCACCTAGCTTCTCCTCCTCATCCTCTAGGATCCCCTGAGGTGGGACTGCCTGCTGAGCAGTTCACGGGAAGGCACAGCCCCTCCCTCTCAGGGGACTGAGTTCTTGAATAAGATCTTCTGGTCTCTTGACAGGCCCCAGACCGCATCCCACGGGGCCTACCACCACAGGATGTATTAGTAACACTCCAGACAACATTTTGTTATTATTTTACCTGTATAAGGAGGCTTCTCAGACCTTATCCTTTTTCAGGGTTGAGAACCACTGTGTTGTGGATGTTAGGTGCCGTTGAGTTGGTTCCAACTCATAGTGACCCAACGTACAACAGAACAAAACACTGCCCGGTCCTGCGCCATCCTCACAATCGTTGTCATGCTTGAGCCCATTGTTGCAGCAATCCATCTCATTGAGGGTCTTACTCTTTTTTGCTGACCTTCTATTTTACCAAGCATGATGTCCTCCAGGCACTGATCCCTGTATGAGGTGGGTATTATGAATAATACAAACAAACAAACAAAACAAACCTGTTGCCATCGAGTCAATTCCGACTCATAGCGACCCTATAGGATAGAGTAGAAGTGCCTCATAGTGTTTCAAAGGAGCGGCTGGTGGATTAGAACTGCCAACCTTTTGGTTAACAGCCGTAGCTCTTAACCACTTCGTCACCAGGGCTCCATACGAATAACAGCTACCATTAAAAAGCACCTACTTATTGCGTGATTCCACTTATATGAAATATATAGAACACACAAGAGTATTAGTGGTTACCAGGGACAGGCTGGAGGGAAGAGGAAAGGAAGACAACAATTAGGGGACACTGAGCTTCTGTTGAGGGTGATGGAAAAATTCGGGAATGGTTAATGGCGATGGTTGAACAACATGATGGATATATTTAATGTCACTGAAATGCACATATAAAGAATGTTGAAATGGCAAATGTTTTGTTATATATAATATATATATTTAAATTTATTTAAAAAGCACCTACTATGTGCTGGATGCTTTACATATGTAATCCTCGCACTGACTCTGAAGGGTAGGCACTATAATTCTCACTTCACAGGTAGGGAGCTGAGGCTCTGAGAGGCTAATGAACTTGTCCAAGGTTATGCAGCTAAAAAGTGGTAAAGCAGGGCTACCAGGCCTGGTGGGTCCTCACTCCCGTGGTCCCGGAAGAGGAGCTTCAGGCAAGTTTCTGGGAATGTTTGCGCATAGATCCAGGCACAGCAGGGCTGTAGTTCTGGACTCGGCCAGCAGAGGGGGCCAGCGCCCCACCAGCAGCAGTGGGAAGCCGGCGGGGCCCGACAGAGGCTCTTGGTCGTGAGATTGGTAGGAACGCGGCCCGTGGGGCCCGTGCGACCCCGGGAGTGGGGCCAGGCGGATTCCACGCAGAAACTGCCGTTCCTGGGCTTTCAGTGCTGAGAGCCCCACGGCTACGAGGACCTGCAGCTTTTCTCTCAGAGACTGCCCTGGAGCCAAAAATCTGTGGGCAGATGGACGCCAAACACTGCCTGGGCGTCTCTCTTGCATCCCCAAACTGGGAGTGCCTGGACAGCAGCTACCGCCAGCCAATGGGCGCGCTCTGGCTGGTTCCCGAAAACAGGAAGGAGGTGCTTTTTCTGGTCCCTGCGTCCTGGGTTCTGGTCCTGGTTGGCCATGGGAAGGCTGAGGCTTTCTCTGCTATTGTTTCCCCACCTGTGAAATCGAAGGGTTAGCGCACCCCGGACCCCTAAGTCCACGAAGCAGCGGTGGAGGGGGAGTCCTGCCTGTGCCATTTCAGAAAACCTAGCAGTAGGGTCACATTTAGCTTAAAGGCTGCCCAGAGTAACCACCAAGGTGCGGAGGGTCCTCGTTTGGGCTGACTACCATACAGACCTTGGTGGTCTGGTTGATCCAAAACTAAGAAATGCCTCTGATGACTGACATGGAAAAAGAAATTAAATGTAAGCACACCGGGCTTCTTTGGTAAATATCAAATCACAGAGTCCCAGAGGTTGGGATTGGGGGGGAGGGGACCACAGGTCCCTAAGGGCTCACTTCCCTTCCACCTCACCAAACTGCCAATCTTCCCTCCCCAGCTTCCCCAAAGAGAACTTAAGCTCAAGTTTCCCACGCCCGAAAGGTTCTGTGTCCTCCCCACTGCCAAAGCCATCAAACCTAATTACAACTGGAAATGGGGCTTTGTTCTAAGAGGAACGAAATGGGGCTTGAGGGTGAGGTCTCACAGGTCTGTCCCCAGTGCATCCTCCTCTAGAGGAAAGTTGGGGCCCTTGGGAGTTGGAGTGGGGGACAGTGAGGGCCCTGGGGCTGCCCCAGCAGTGACCTTTCCTAGCTTCCCCAGGTAGAGCAGGGATTCATGGTACAAGCTCCTCTCCAGTACAGAGACCAAGATGACGGAGGCCTGGAGGAGGCCAAGCATGCAGTGATGGGAGCTGGAGGGACGTAGTTGCAATCTGAGACCTGGGAGCAGTTGCCACAATGCCCTCCTTTGGCAGAGGAAAAATGCAAATCCAAGGATCACCCCAAGTGTTCCCCATTGAACCCTGGGGACAACCTCTGCTTGGACTGCCTCAGGCCTCTGAGCTTCCCCTGGAAGCCACCTGGGAATCTTGCAGCAACTTGACTATCATGACCCTTCACCTTGGCCTTTCACCACAGCCTGACCCCTCCGAGGTGGGAGGAAGCCCAGTGGCACATGGAGTGGGGGTCCCTGTCAGAGTAAGACACGAGAAGTTTCTTAAACAAGGGAAGTAGGAGAGAGAGCACTGAGGAGAATGTTAATATGCCCCGTCTAGTATTTGGAAAGCCCATTTGGCTTCATTATCTCCTCAAACCTCATTATAGCCCAAGAGGCTACTGGAGTTAGGAAGCTGCCTCTAATGTCACAGGGCTTGACCACAGTCATACAGCCAGTAAGGGGCACAGCCAGGCCTTGAACCATCTTGTCTGATTCCCAAGTCAAGAAAGAAGAAGGAGGGAGGGAGACAGCGAGGAAAGGGGAGCAGACATGTTAGTGGCCAGAGAGGCAACAGCTGCTCCCCTTCGAGCTGCCCACACAGGTCTTCCACCTGGGGGACCCTGCCCTCTGCCCTTCCTTCCGCCCTGGGACTTGGTTGCTGTGCAAGTTCAGTGACCTGTGAAAATTCCAAGCCCAGGCTGGGCTGCTCAGGCAGACACAGGTGTGCCTCACTTCCGAATTTATGAGACCCCAGACCTAAGGGGCCCTGTCAGTAATTCAAGGAGCCTTCTGCCAGCCCCAGGGGCATTTCAGTGGCAAATCCTAGAGACCTATTGAGCCTATAGCTGCTTCCCACCAGAATTCCCCAGGGAGCAGTGTAAAGATACTCCATGACCTCCATAGACTCCTCTGGGCCACTGGCCTCCCTGCTGCCTTCCCCTCCCCACACCAGCAGCAGCCCATCTCGGGCCACCCCACCGGGCATTTCTCTCCTGGATTCCCTACCTGCCTCCTTCCCTCACCTCCTCCACGCAGCAGCCCCGTTTGCTGGTGCCTCCCCCACCCCAACCCCAACAACCTCAGAGCCTTCTGTTGCCCTACGGAGTCCTTACCTGATCCTCTGTATTCTGCCTCTCAGCGACCCTTCCAACATGATCTCCTTGCTGTCCACCAGAAGCTTCACCTCTAGCCAAACCAGTTTGTTCCTGTTCCCACTGCCCTGACTTCAGGATTCTCTGTGCGCATTCTTGCTTTGTTCTTTTCCATTCCCTCCTGACACACACACACACATGCACACATACCACCTCCTGCCAGCACACTTTCCTCCTTCCTCTAGGCCTCCAGAGTCCTCCCTGGACCCCTCCCAGGCCACCCTGGCCTGGGAGACCTCTCCCCTCTGCACAGCCCATACGTGTCTGCTCCACACCCCGGCATAGGCACTCTCTACCTCAAGAGCTAGCGAAGCCTCCCATGGAGCCCCAACAGGAGCTCCTGAGACCAGGGGTCTCTTATCTGATCTCCAAGGGCTAGGCACACAGTAGGCACTCAATGCGGGTTTGTGGATAGATGGAGTAACTCTTAAATTTACACCAAAGTCTTCTTGAAGTGTCTGGCTTCTGCATGGAGAATGAGATTGGTTCTGGAAGGATTTGATTTGTGCATTGCAGACAGACAAGTCTGCTTGGAAAAATTTATTGTAAGGGAGGCAGGCCAGGTGGTTCTGTCAAGTGTAGACTTCAGCCCTGGACTGCTGGGTGATTCGTCCTGACGTACCCTGCTACCCTCACCCCAGTCCCAGCAGCTCCTGAGAATCTCTGTCCTTCTCCTGTCTATCTGGAGGTAATGAGATCCCGCCATCATGCCATCCTGGACTGTGAACTCCTTCAGGGCCAGCTAGGTGACTCATTCATCCTACTATCCCCCACAGCACCCCACACATCACCATGGGCCCCACGTGTGTGCGCCAGCTTCAGCATGGGGTCATTACCATCCCCCCTCAGAGAGGTTCAGGGACTCACCCAACTTCACTTAGCCAGTGAGTATCTCAATTGGCTTCAAACTCAAGCCTGTAAGACACCAGATCCTCTAGTCCATCCAGACACCTGACTGCAGCTCCTACTTTGCACACAGTAGTTGTAGAAAAAATATCTACTAAAGTGACTCTACCTGGAAACAGAGAGCCTAAAAAAGTCACCAAGGGATTCGGTTGGAAATGCAGCTTCCAGTGTCTGAGGGCCTCTTGTGCCCGCAGTTCACACGGAGGACTGAGCCAGAGCACCTACCCCATTATTTTAGGCCTGGCGTTTCTAAACAACTCCCTTTGGAGGCCAGAATTCAGTCCTGAACTGCAGATTCTGGAAGGTTTGGGGCACTAGGGTGGGGGGCCGCTGTGTAATGGTCCCTGCCCAGTTCTCTGCTCCTCAGCTCTCACCTCAATGGCCTCACTGCTGGAAGAAGCATCTTGAAGCCAAGCCCAGCTCCTCCAGGGGCTGCAGCCAAGGCTGTGCTCATGGTTCCCAGTACGCACTGTCTCTTTACAGCCTTCAGTTACCCACAGCCTGTGTCCTCGGCCTGGGAGGATGCCCCGCTTCTTGGGAACATCTGCCTCAGCCTCAGTATACCTCTCTGGGCTCAGAATCCTTGAGGACACAGGGATCTATCAGAGTGACAGGTGGCAGGGCCCAGCTCTGGCCCCTGCTTCTTCTCACTCGAGCCCCCCTGCCCCTCCTCACTAATACCTCCTTCCATCTGGCCTCCTCCAACTCCCACACATTTCTCCTCTGTGCCAAACACCTGGTGCATCTGGACAGCGGGCAGGAGCTCCTTCCCCCCTTCTCAAGTCCCCCAATTTTCCATTCTCAGAAAATGCTGTATGTATGTGTGTGTGCATGTGTGTGTGTGTGTTCTCTATTTCTGTTTGACTCACACCCAGGGCTTCGTGATGGACTCTTTTAGGGGACACTCTAGGTGTACTCACTAATTCCCAAGGTTTGAAATACCACCCACGTGGCATTCCACCCACACTCCAACCTTCAGTTGCAACTTCTCCCCTGTGTTCCAGACTTACATATCTGATGACTTACAGAGCTGTGTGCGGTGACAGAAATGCTTTATTCCTGCACTGGCCAATATGATAGCCTTTAGCCACATGTGGCTATTGAGCACTTGAAATGTGGCTAGTGAAATGCACCACCCCCCTGTTGCTGAAGCCAGAGACTAGGAGCCATCTTTGATTTCTTACTTTGCCTCCTCCCCTCCTTCAACCATCAATGATCCCATGGGTTCTGTCTCCTAAATATATATCCGTCTGCTTCTCCCCGCTCTACTGCCATTGGGGCTGCTGTTGCCTTGGACCTGACTCCTGAAATCACTTCTTAATTGGTCTCCTTACTTCTACACTTGCTCTCCTCTAATCCATCCTCTACCCAGTAGCCTTTTGAAAAATGAAAATCAGATCATGTCGATCCTCTGTTTCAATCCCCATAATGACAGCATTTTACAATAGAAAAGTGGTCTCAAAATACATTATCATGCATAACCCTCAAACCCAGCCCTTGAGGTTAGCGGCAGCAGGGATTCTTTTTTCCATTTTAGAGATGCCCACCCGGGCCAGGTATTGTTCTAGGCGCTTCCTTGGGCCTATGCGGTGAACAAGGCAGATGCAGACCCTAACAGCATCTGCCTTCCAGCTCTGCTCTGGGCTCATTGGAAGGGGACTTCACAGCACAGGCCTACGGTGGGGGCAACCAACTAGTCCACTGGGCTTTCAAATATCTGCATTCAAGTCCAGAAATTAGAAGTTCAGGACAGACATAAGCCTGAGGCTGTGTTGGAGAGGGGAGGGGTTCAGTGACTTGCAGGCAACTCTCTTCCCACTCTCTGGGTTTGCATGCAGCTGTAGGACCACAGGGACCATAAGGATTTGGCGCCCCCATCCCTCACCACCACTCTAGGGTCAGAGCAGGTCCTACTTTCTCTGGGAGAGAGATGCTCAGGCCTGAACCCATTGCACAGTGTGCTGCAGTTCTGCTGCCTACCATCAGATGCTGCTCCAGGGCCCACCATCCCATTCCTAACGCCAAAATATTTCAGCCTCAAACCCATAAACAAATTTTTCTTACTCTTCCTTTCAAGTGTAGGTGAAAGCTCCTCCAGAGACTCTAGGGCAGGACCTTTAACCAGAGCATGAGACGCCTTAAAGATGCAAAAACTGAGACATTAGCTGTTTGGGTGCCAAAAGCGGAAGTTGTGGTTAAGCCAACAAGGGCAGTGAATGCTGATGCTGTCTAAACATTTAACCACAATTAAGCTCCCCAAAATAACCTAAAGGTAGGAGGACACTGGTACAATGTGTGTGTGTGTGTGTGTGTAAGACACCAGAGAACATGTACACTTGAGGGTCTCAGAGCTCATCTCTGTGTCCAGATGTCTGAGAATTTGCTGGTAAGACTGTAGCTCACGGCACCTGGGGAGGGTGATGGCGGTGGCGGCGGTGGCGGTGTTAGGGGCCTTCCAATCGATTCCGACTCATAGCGACCTCCTGGGACACAGTAGAATTGCCCCATGGGGTTTTCTAGGCTGTAATCTTCTAGGGAACAGATTGTTAGATCTTTCTCCCATGGAGCTGCTGGGTGGGTTCAAACTACCAACCTTTCAGTTGGCAGTCGAGCTCTTAACCATTGCACCACCAGGGCTCCTTCTAGTCCGCATACGGGTGTGTATATGTGGGGATGAGACGGAAACACTTGTGTCCTGATGTGCCTCCTAGCGTGTCTGGTGGAGTGTGTTGTTGAGAGTGCCTGGGTGGAGTTTTTATGGCCGTGGTAGTGTGTGTGTGTGTGTGTGTGTGTGTGCGCGCCTGCCCCTGCTTCGGTATTCCTGCCCAGATGACAGAGGTTGTGCCGTATGGGTGAGTAGGTGTGTGCACTGGCACCTCTAAGAGCCTTTGTCATGGACACACATGTCCTGGTGCCCGGGGCCTATCTGCATTTGATTTTGTATGACACGTGACTCAGGTGTGTGGGTCTATGTAGGGACTCCCAAGGTCCAGGGAGGGGGCGTGTATCTGTGTTCATGCATGTGTGCCCCATGACCATCTCGGGCTTAGGCCAGACCAGCTTTCTGTCCATTTCCTGGATATTTTCCTTCCCTGGGACGCGGAATCCTTGCCGGTGGCTGCTTCCTTGGTAATTGGTGCATCTGCCTTTTCTCCTTGGCCAAGAGTGCCTTAGGGGAGATTGTTTATTTCTTCAATTAAACGAAGAAAGGCCCTGGGAGCCTGCACGCTTTGAAATTACCATATTTAAAAAATCTCTGACACTCCTGAAACCATAAGTGCCACCGTGGTGTCCCAGCTGCCCCCGGGCTTCCTCCTGGCCCTGAACTAAGGGCCCCACCACCGCCCCAGGCATGGACAGCCCCTCTTCTGAGGCTGAAGACACCAGACATTTTCCGCTCTGTGGCCAGAGACCCTGTGTGTCTCTGTTTGTGTGTTAATCTTTCAGTTGCCCCAGGTCTTTTTATGCTTCGCTGTGGTATTCAGGGAAGAGGCTAGAAAGCAGAACACCCACTTCTAGCACCCTTTTCCTGGCTGTGTGACCTTTGGACAAGTCCCCTAACCTCTCTGGGCCTCCATTTCCTCCACGGTCAAATGAAGCTGTGGTGCAGTGTAGTCTGATGTTCCTTCCTGCTCTGACGCTGTGAGATCACAGGCCCTTTGATAAGTAGAACATTGTACAGTGAACATGGGAGTTAATACATCTTATCCCCATTTTACAGGAGAAGAAAGTGAAGCTCTGCAGGGTTAACTGACTCCACTTTCCTCCTGTGATAATGCTGTATCTACAACACCGCCCTGAACCAACACGACAGAGCAGTGTGAAACACAGACATAAGCTCACCACCCTCTGTTGAGATCCACCCCTACAACACCCCAAACAGCCAGTGGGGGATTGATGAGAACTTGTCGCACAGCCCTACACAGTAATTATTGGTGTTCATAATGATGCCCTAAATGCCTTCAGAATCATCAAAGAAAGATTAAGCCATTCCCAGTATAATTGCTCTTTGAAATACCTTCTATTTTATTCTGTGGCTTGGAAAATTGATAACCTATGGATTTTCAATTAACTTAAAGTTATAAAGAATATTGCGTTTACCTGAGCATCCCATCCATTCACTGTTCCCTTTTAGGAGGAGTTTATTATCCATCTCAGGCTGTATCCTGCCAGGGAGCTCTGGCATTTTTATGGGGTGACGGAGTTTGGAGGTGAAAAAACCCTAGATCTGCAAATGGAGGTCCTGGCTCCAGCGCTTTCTAAGACCATGACCTTGGCAAGTTGCCTAGACTCTCCAAGCCTCGCTTTCCCTCACCTGTGAACAATGGATGAATGCAGCCCTGTCACTGTAAGAATCAAGAAGATTATGGATGGGGGACCTCATACCACCAAGAAAGCAGTGCCAAGAGTACAGCTAGTCCTTTGGACCTAGGGTCCCTGTGCAGAGAATCTCCTAGTCCAGGGGAACACTGATGAGAAGGCCAACAGAGAGAGAAAGACTTCGCCTGGAGCTGACGCCGTGAATTTGGACTTTCAGCCTACCTTACTGTGAAGAAATAAATTTCTCTTTGTTAAAGCAAAAAAAAAAGAAGGTTATGGATGCATTTGTAAATGTCTGTGCAAATGAGAGATGCTTAGGAAGCACTGGAGAACTGCTGGGTAGGAAACTGCAGCTTGGGCAAAGAGCACTGAACGGGCTTTCTGGTTTTCCCAGTAACGACCTGTGCAGCCTTACGCAAGTCATTAGGCCTCCATGAGCCTCGGCTTCCTCATCAGTAAAATAGGGAGCAAGGAGACTTGGACTCATGATCAGAGACTGCAAATTGGCAGTCCAAGAACAAAATAGTCCCCACAGGCCTCTTTTAGTTGACCAGTGGTGTTTTAAATCCACTGCCAACATTTTAAAGTTGAGAGATAGCTTATAAAAATCTAGAATTACGGCTTCTCTTAAAAATGGAAAGATCTGATAAAACCAGGCAAAATCGGCCAGCGCCAAGTAGCTGCTGGGGACTCCTCCTGCTCTCATTGCATCCCCGTGTGTCCTGCCCAGCTGGCCTCACTAGCTTGCGTTTACCTACCTGGTCTTACGTAGGTTCTTGACCATCTCGAAGGCTCTGAGGCCTTGAGCCGTCATGGCTTCCCCAGGGATGCCGGCATTTGTCCTGGGAGAGTGAGGGCGAACTAGGACCTGCCCAGGGCCACCTTTCCCACCTGGGCCCTCGCTGGGGAGAGGTATATTCCTTTGGAGCTTCTCTGACGAACCCTGGAGGAGCCTCCCCCGGACAGCCCTCACAGCCAGAGCCAGTAACTCACAGCTGCGGTTACCCGCGCGCTGATTTCTGTTTCAAAAAATACTGCTGGGTAAACAGTGAGGGAAACTCGAGCTGTTCCCACACCACATAAATCTTCGGTTTGCTGTCCTATCTGGTTAGCTGGTTTCCCCAAATAATGGCACTGCTGCCTCGAAAGCAGGGGGCTGGGAAAGCGTGGCTGGGAAGTGGGAGGCCGAGGAGCCTCCCAGGCTGGCTCCATGCCCGGCACCCGGTCGCCTCCCTCCTCTCTCTTTCAGCACTTCCTGCTCAGGGGCACTCACCTTTGTCCTTACTCTTTCCACCTGGAATGACCTCCTCCTCCCTTCCTCCACTCTCCCCCTTTGCTTTGTGTAGTTCAGAAAGCCTTCACGGGAACCCTGGGCTCCTTCTGCCAAGAGAAAGCCCACAGTCAGAGGGAAATCTCTCCCCCAGCTCCATCATGCTTGCCCCGGGATGCCCCCATTAGAGTTTCCTTCCAGAGCCTTCTGTCAAGGTGCAAATGTCTAAAGGTAAGGCCAGAGCGGGCCAGAGGCTTAGCCATCCTGAAGATGAGTTTAGCCTTAGCACTAGCAGATTTAGGTGTGAGAAAAATAGTACATCTGGTTATATTTGAATTTCAGATAAACAACAAATAAATTTTTAGCGTAAGTATACCCCAAATATTGCATAGCACATACTTAACTGGGTGTCCTGTATTTTATCTGGTGAGCTTCCTTAATCCTTTCCTTGAGAACAGGTTCTGATAGGGAAGAGAAGGCGGAAGGGAGTATAAGGATTACTGGGACCAGCAATGTGCCAAAAGACAGTACCTCCCAGCCTCCCTTGCAGCTACACGTGTAGTGAATTGGCCAACCAAACAGTTCTGGCCAATGAGTCTAAATAGCAGTTGTTGAGCAGAACTTCCAGTAAGCTTCCTTAAAATGGGGCAGAGAGATAGGGAGAGTCTATCTGTCCTTCCTCCTTCCCACTACTTGATGAATTATGTTGATTAATTTTCTAATGTTAAACCAGCTTTGCATCTCTGGTATGAGTCCCACTTGATCATGATGTATTATTTTTTTGATATGCTGTTAAATTCTGTTGAGAATTTTTGCGTCTATGTTCATGAGGGATATTGGTCTGTAGTTTTCTTTTTTAGTGCTGTCTTTGCCTGGTTTTGGTATCAGGGGTATGCTGGCTTCATAGAATGAATTAGGGACTATTCCTTCCTTTTCTATATTCTAGAATAGTTTGAGTAGAATTAGTGTCAACTCTCCTCTGAATGTTTGTTAGAATTCTCTAGTGAAGCTGTCTGGGCTGGGGCTTTTTGTGGTTGGGAGTTTTTTTTTAATGACCTCTCGATTTCTTCTTTTGTTATGGGTCTGTTCAAATTTTCTACCTCTGTTTGTGCTATTTTAGGTAGGTAGTGTGTTTCTAGAAATTTGTCCATTTCTTCTACGTTTTTGAATTTGTTGGAGTACAAGTTTTCATAATATTCTGTTATAATCCTTTTTATCTCAGCTGGTCCTGTTGTAATGTCACCCATCTCATGTGTTGTTTTGATTATTTACATCTTCTCATTTTTGTCCTTTATCAGTTTGGCCAGTGGTTTGTCAATTTTATTGATCCTCTCAAAGAACACCAACTTCTAGTCTTGCTGATTTTTTCTATTGTTTTTCTGTTTTCTATTTCATTTATTTCTGCTCTGATCTTTATTACTTTCTTTATTTTGGTTAACGTGGGCTTCCTTTGCTGCTCCTTCTCTCTTTGTTCAAGTTGTAGGGTTAAGCTATTGGTTTTTGCCCTTTCTTTTTTGATATGTGCATTTATTGCTATAAATTCTCCTCTGAGCACTGCTTTTGCTGTGTCCCAAAGGTTTTGGTATGTTGTGTTTTCATTCTCATTTGATTCTAGGAATTTTTTAGTTTTCTTTTTTCTATTACCGAGTAGTTTTAAAGTAAGGTGGTATTCAGTTTCCATGTATTTAATTTTTTCCCCTTGTTCTTTCTGTTACTGATTTCTAGTTTTACAGCTTGATGATCAGAGAAGATGCTTTGTAATATTTTGATGTTTTTGAATTTATTGAGGCTTGCTTTGTGGCCTAAAATATGGTGTATTCTGAAAAATGATCCATGTGCACTGGAGAAGAATGTATTCTGTGCTGCTGTTGGGTGGTGTGTTCTGTATGTCTATGAGGTCAAGTTGGTTGATTGTGTTATTTAGTCCTTCCCTCTACTTGGAATGTTGACACAATGGTTGAGTGTGAACAACCGTCCTGGACCAAGAGGTGCTAAGGGGAGTGAAGCAGTGACAGAGAGACAGTGACTGGGTCTCTGATGAACCTGAGGAGTTGCCATCCCAGCCTGAAATGCTACCTCCCAGCTTCCTTTGTAGAGGACTATAAACTCTGTATTTTCCATTTAATTATTTTGAGTTTTTTATTCTATGTCACTGACTCCAATCTTAACTGAGTCAAGTCCCCCCACCTCATCCCTGCAATATTAATCCACAGGGGCATCATCCCCTACCTTTGCAAATCAACATGCCCTGTAACTAATTCAGGCACAGAACACCCTAAATGTGCCCATTTACTGAGCACCTGCTAAGTGTCTGTACCTTCTACTTCACAGTTCAGAAAACTGAGGCTTAATGAGGGCACATGACCCGTCCCAAGAGCCAGGTTTAGAACACAGGCCATTCTGTGTGTTGCCGTGTTTTTCAGTAGTCTGCCTACAATCTTGGTAGCAGACAAGCGATGGCCAGCATCAAAGGTTTAAAAAATATATACGTGAGAGAAAACTTCTGTCTGAGGAACTTGTCTCCATTAAACCCATTGCTGTCGAGTCCATTCCAACTCATAGCAACCGTATAGGACAGAGTGGAACTGCTCCATAGAGTTTCCAAAGAATGCCTGGTGGATTTGAACTGCTGACCTTTTGGTTAGCAGCTGTAGCTCTTAACCACTATGCCACCAGGGTTTCCACGTCTCCATTAACTCATTGTTTTCTGCAATTAAGGAAAGATGCCATTATAGAGTCCTTGGGGTGGAATGCCTTGGCCGTGGTCATGAGGACAGTGTTCTGTAGTTTCCCCAACTCTGCCCTGTGGATCAACTCATTTGAGTCTCACAGAATCTCTGAAGCGCAGGCTGACAAACAGGAGTAAGCCTGCTGTTTCAAAGCCTTCTGAGAAGCAAAGGACATATACAGTCAAATAAATATCAGACCCAAGGGTAAAAATCCCAGTCCAGAGGTATTTCCACCATATTAAAAACTTGTCTGTCTCCTGTCCCACTCCTTCAGGCCTTGCTAGGCAACAGCATCTCACCTGAGTCACGTGTTCTATTATGAGAGTGGATACTAATTACTTCATTTGATCCTCTCTCAGGTGGAGTCTAAACATTTCACAGGGGCCTTCTGGAGTTGTCCCTAAGGTGAGAATCTCAGGTACTATCATCATCATCATTATCCAAATATTAACCCACTGCTATAGAGTCAATTTCGACCATAGAAACCCTAAAGGACAAAGTAGAACTGTTCCATAGGGTTTCCAAGGCTGTGAATCTTTACAGAAGCAGGCTGCCACATCTTTCTCCCACGGAGGGGCTGGTGGATTTGAACCACCAACTTTTTGGTTAGCAGCTGAGCACTTTAACCACTGCACCACCAGTGCTCCTTATCCAGACATTACCACTTATTAAACACTTACTGTATGCTGGGCTATGACAAGAGCTTCTATTATCTCACTCCCTTCTCTCAGTAACCCAGTGGGGAAGGAAGAACAAGTTTATCCTCATTTTACAGATGAGGGAACTGAGGCTCAGGTGATAGAGTTGCCCAAAGCCATCCTGTTTATTAGTGGCAGAGCTGGGATTTGAACCTAACCCTCCTGAGTCCCAAGGCCATGTTCTTGACCTTCGAGTAATGTTGGGTATTTTTCACATTGTACTGTCCACTTGGCATCTGGACGTGACCTGCCCAGTGGTTCAGCATACTTCAGGAAAGAGAAGGCATAATGATTCCCTTTACAGTCAGCAAACTCTGTTCCCAGATGGCAGTTCATATATTTGCACAACAGCCCTGTGAGGCTGGTGCTGTCATCTCCATTTTGCCGGTGAGAAACTGAGGCTGGAAAGCGAAGTCACACCTTGAGCCCAGGTCTTCGACCTCCAGGCCCCAGGTTCTTCCCAACATGGCGCATCTCCAGGCACAGGTGGGCGGGGTGGCCCAGCACGGAAGCCGGTCTGGTGCCAAAGACTTGCTTGCTTGTTGTGCACAATTGAGGAAATTCCAGCAGTTCCTTGGGATGGCTCAGGTATTGCCAAACAGAACGCCTTCCTCAGGGCCCCTCAGGGCCCTCCTCACAACTCACGCTTTTCCTCTTCCTCCTCCTGCCACCCCCAGCAACAACCAGAAACCGGGGTCTCCTCCCTTCCTGAAAACCCTGTTCCCCTTGGCTGCCTGGCCACAGGCCTTTTTTCTACAGCCATTTCCATCCATCTCTGTCTCATGGGCCTGTGGGGCCTTGACAGGGAAAAGCTGACTTTGAGGAGGTTAAAGGTGCTGGTCCCCGGCCTTCATCTAACAAATGGGTTGCCGTGAGGGGAGGAACTGTTGTTGTTTTTTCCTGGCCTCAGAAGAGGGGCCTGTCAGGAAGATGTAGAGGCCAGCAGGCCCCCGGCCGTGCCCCTGCGGGGTGGCTGACAGACACCAGCAGCTGCGCGGGCGCCAGGGTGCCAGGGTCTTGCGTTCTCAGCGCAAAGTGCCCCCGCATGCCCCCTCCCTGCTGCCCCTCCTGACCTCTCCACCCACCCCACTGTGACCCAGGGACCACCCCTTCCAGGGGCAAAGGGCTAGGCTGCTGGGCCTCCTAGGATGGGGTCCCTCGGCCAGATGTAGAGGCTGGAGCAGGAATCTGGTTACAGCCTGTGGGCCTACTTGCCAGGCCCCCAGGAAGGTTTTTCTAGGGAAGCTGACAGGCCAGATCTTCCTCCCAGTCTCCTAGCAAGGGCAGATTATTCAATAAGCGAAGTAAGCACAGTGATTATCTTGCTTACTAGATCATCTGTAGTGAAATTCTTCACTATGGATTAGCAAGTAAGCATAAGTAAACCCATGCCCGCCTTGCTTACTGGGTAATCTGCCCCGTCAAGGATTGTAAATTTGAAAAGAGGCTTTGATTCTGTAGGAAGGTGCTGTGGGGTTGGGAAAGAGACAGATGTCAGCCATACCCAGAAGCAGAATCTTTGCTGTGGTGAAAAAATGTGGAATTGTTCACTACAGATGATCTGGTAAGCAAGGTAACCACTGTGCTTACCTTGCCTATTGGATAATCCACGCCTGCTCCTATGGATTCCTTCCAGAACCCCCACAGCACAGAATTCTATTTCCATAGAATTTCCTCAGTGTTCCCCATTCCCATGTTCTCCCTTTATCGGGAATCATTGAGGTGGATGAGAATTAGATATGCGAGGAAGAGAGCACATATATTAATTACCTACTTCACATAAATGACTTTATTTAAAATTCAAAAATCTCTGGGGTGGACATTCTGATGTAGCAGGGTCAGGCCACCTGGGTTTGGATCCTGGATCCTTCACATATCAGCTGTGTGACCTTGTGCAGTTTACACAACCTCTCTTTGCTTCAGGTTCCTCTTTTGAACAGATGATGAGAACAGCACTTGCCTGAGGGCTTTTGTGGGGATCCATTGGGGTAATAATATGTGTAAGGTGCTGAGATCAATGGATGAACATCAGCTATTGTTATCATCCCAGATGAGGAAACGGAAGCTCACATAGGTGAGGTGACTTGTCCAAGGGCACACAGCTCGGAAGTCGCAGACCGAGGGCTTGAACTCCACTCTGTCTAACCACAAAGCCCATGCTTATTTCACTGCTGTTGCAGACTTGACAGCCGAGCCCCTGAGGGCAACTCCTGGTTCTACCATTTCCTAGCTGGATGATTCTGAATGGCTCACGTCACCTGTCTGAGCGTCAGTTTCCTCACATGTAAAAGTGTAGAACATTATTCTTCCTTTACCCATAATAGGAGAGTTGTGAGGTTCAAAGGAGAAACATATATGAAACAGTTAAGCCCTGAACAAAGCAGAAGGATGAGTCTTTTCTGTGGCTGTGACCCCATTGCCTCTCCTGTCTACAGCATCCCCACCCCAGCCGCCCATTCCAGGAGAAGGATTTCTGTTTCTTGACAAATGACATGCACACCTATCTCTTTACAGCTTGTCCTGCCCACTGGGATTTATCTGAGGAGTTTCTGTGTCAAAGGCAAGTCGTGGCTGCCACTCCCCAGCCCAAGCCCCACTTCCTCTCTGCCTACATTTGTCTACTTTGAGCATCTCCTGTACCCTTCCCCCAGGCTCCCTACTTCAGGGTGCAGAGCTAAGACCCACAGCCTCTCCTCAGGGAACCCCAGGTATCTTTGGGGCCAGCCATTAGAGACATTGCTGTTAAGGTCCCATGCCCATTTCTGCCCCAATCCTGCTGACCCTGCTGCTCTGGAAATATCTGGTGAGAGAGGAGTCCTGACCCTCTTATGTTTGGAACATCAGCCTCTGAGAAATTCCATTAGCCCTTCAGGGAGACCAGCAGGGCCTGGCCGACTGAGTGGCTGACAGGCTGAGGTGACACTTGGGCTGGGCCTTCTGTGATAAGTACCAGCCAGGAAGACCCGAGTGACCCATTTGCCAAAGAGAACTCCACTGGGGAACAAGAACCGTTGGGAGTCATTGTTCGGGAAGCAGTGAATTTCTGTTTATGGTGATGGAAAAATTTGGCAACAATTATTGGTAATGGTTGCACAACATAATTCATGTAGCTGATGTCGCTAAATTGTACACGTGAAAAACGTCACATTGGATGATGTTGTGTTATATATATATTTTACAAGAATAAAAAAAAAAAAAGAATCCCCCGATTCCAATTTGCATGCCCCAGATTCCTTGGAAGGCTCGGCCTCCAGGGTAGGCAAAGGAAAGCAGGTTGGTGTAGGTTAAGGGGGCAGGGAGCAGGTGGGGGAGGTCTGAAGAAACTTCAAGGAACTTCTTTAAGAGTCTTTCCTTTGCCGAGGAGAAAAAGGACCTGGAAACCCTTCTAGAGAAGACTGTGGCTAACTGGCGTATAAGTTGGAGGTTAAAGAGTGGAAGGAAGAATCTGCGGTTTTTTTAAGTTACTGAGAAAGTGAGAATGTCACTTCGGGCAGAGAGAAATGACTTTTTACTGGAGTGTGTCTTTGTTTATACTATACAGTACAGTGAGCCTCTGAGACTTGCATAAAAAATTTCTTTTAATCCACCTTCCTTTTCTGCAGGCAGCAGTAGAAGGGCCTTTAAATCAAATGCAATCAGCAAGCTTGTCTCTTGCACTTATTCCCTGCTTCGCTCCCTGGAATTTGGCATTTGATGGATTCTGGATCTGACTTAAGGCTTTTTCCAAATCCAAGACTTGGGGAATTTTGTTAACAGTGCAATAAAAATAGCTTCAGGAGGCACATTAAAGAGGTTGTGTGTGTGAGCTGCTCTCTCCTTAAAAAAAAAAAAAAAAACAGACAATGTTTCTTTAAAAGTCTCCATCTGCAAATCCCATTAGATGTGCATATAAGGTTTCTGATGATTAATAGTTGCCTGCTCGGGTTTTGGTTGGAGGGGATCGTGTGCGCACGGGTTAACCCCTCCCTCTCCTCGCTCACATTTCACTTCAGAAATGTGTCACTCTCTCCCCACTGCAGGATTTAAAAGTGTGTCTCAGAGCGCCGGGCTGGCCCTCTGCAGGCATTGGCTTCGGGCGCCAGGGCGAGTTGGTTCCTCCTCAGCTGGTGGTGCCGAGCTGGGCCATTGAAAATGTTCAGTGTCATCAGCGACAAATACACGTACAAGGGACCCCAATAGGCAGGCTGGTGTGCTGGGGGGCAGGAAGCGAGGAGTGAAGTCCAACATAGGTGTGTGTCACACATGTGTGACGGTGGCCACATGTGTGCGTACTTTCAGGAAAGACTTTAGTTTTGGTTTTTGTTTTGGTTCCTGGGGTGAATTTTCTGTTGAACTTTTTTTCCTCCTATTTAAATTTTTTTTTCTTTTTGCATTTTTAAAATTTTCAATCTAACAAGTGTAAAGAGTCAAATCTTTGAGAGGACTGAGGCAGGCAGCCGACACAGATGGATCCCGTGGCCAGCAGCTGCATGCGGAGCCCCCACCCTCCGGCCCCTGTCTGGGGCTGCCTTCGAAACTCCTACTCAGAAGGCAACGGGACCTCAGGGCTCCCCCACTACCCGCCAACCCCGTTCTCCTTCCACCAGAAACCAGACTTCCCGGCAACAGCGACGGCAGCATACCCCGACTTCTCTGCCTCCTGCCTGGCGGCAACCCCACACAGCCTGCCCCGGGAGGAGCGCGTCTTCACTGAGCAGCACCCCGCCTTCCCACAGCCCCCTGACTGGCACTTCCCTGTCTCAGAGGCCCGGCGCAGGCTCAACCCAGGCCCAGCTGGGGGTTCCCGGGAGATGGGGGCCAGCAGCCCGGGCCTGGTGGAAGCCCTGGGAGGCCCAGCTGAGGACTACAGGGTCCTTGGGAGCACTGCCAACGAGACGGAGAAGAAGTCAACCAGACGAAAAAAGGAGAGCTCAGGTAGGTGGCTGGGGAGCAGCTGACCATTCCTTTACTAACAATGTGAACTTGGGGAGATCGCTCACCCTCTCTGAGCCTAGCTGCCCCAACCGTGAAATGTCAACAAAACTACCTAACTAACCACGAGGCACGAGACGGGACCAGATGACCTTTGGCGTTTCTGCCACTCAGAGTTCTCAGCCTCTGGTGGTGGGGGCTGAGTCTGTATCCTCAGCACTTGTGGGCCGCGGGAGGATGTACCAGCCAGAGAATGAAAATGGGAGTGCAGAGGTGAATAAGGTGGTCTTGCTCCCAAATTGCTCAGACTGAGAAGAGGAGGCCTGAGAGGAATGTCTGGCAGTGGGAGGTGTTATGATGGGAGCAGGTTTAAGGTGCTGTGGGAAACATGGGTTACCTCCTTTGAGTCCTACAAGTTTGCAAGGTGGGTTGTTGTTGTTAGCTGCCGTTGAGTTGGCCTGAGCCGTGGTGAACTTACGGATAATAGAGCAAAAGATTGCCTGATCCTGTGCCATCTTCATGATCAGTGGTATGTCTGAATCCAGTGTTGTGACTACTGTGTCAATCCATCTCATTGAGGGTCTCCCCTGTTTCTGCCGACCCTCTGCTTTACCTAACCATGTCCTTTCCTAGCGATTGGTCTTTCCTGATGATGGGTCCAAATTGCAGGAAGTTTTATTATCTCAATTCTATACATGTGGAAAATGAGAGGCTAAAAGTTTGAGGGAAACACTGCTAGAATGGGTTGAAATAGACTGACTAGCTCATCCCAGTTTGCCCAGTCCTGTGTCCCAGAAAACCTCTCAGTCTCAGGTAAACCTAGAAGTGAGCTCAAATCCAGGCCTTCAGACCCCAAGTCCCACACCCTTCAGTTGAATTTCAAGCACACTACTGATTTTTGAATGATACTTGGTCTCCGTGCTTGAAGAAGCCCCTCGATGCGCTCAAATAGATTGCAATAACCACAGTCTGTCCCCCTGGTTGCTAAATAGAAACCAAAAAAACAAACTAGTTTCTATGAAGTGGCTCATGACTCATGGCAACCCTGTGTGTGTCAGAGTAGAACTGTGCTCCATAGGGTTTTCAATGGCTAGTTTTTCAGTAGATTGCCAGGCCTGTCTTCCAAGGCACCTCTGGGTGGACTCGAACCTCTAACCTTTCTTTCAGTTAGCAGCCGAGTACATTAACTGCACTACCTAGGTTGCTAAATAGACCAAAGATCCATTGCTGTTGAGTTGATTCCAACTCATAGCAACCCTATAGGACAGAGCAGAACTGCCCCCATGGGTTTCCAAGGTTGTAATCTTGACAGAAGCAAACTGCCACATCTTTCTCTCGTGGAGCAGATGGTGGGTTCGAACCGCGGACCCTTCGGTTAGCAGCTGAGCACTTACCCACTGCTCCACCAGGGCTCCTTTGCTAAATAGAAGGGCCCTTTAAATCCCCAGCTGGTTAAATTCCTTCCCCTGCCTGGTTGAAGATTTGCCGAGAATTGGAGCATTTTCTGCTTCTCCTCTCCAAGGAACTCTCAGCAACTTGGCTACTGTGACTAGTTGAACAGCTTTCCCCTCCATAGTGCCTGCCTCTGTTCCTCCTCCATCTCTGCTCCTCTCCAAAATCTGCGTCCAGCCACCTTCCAAGGAACTGTAAGCCAAGGGCGTTGGGCAGGGATGGGCAAAACCGAGTCCATTGGGCCCAGGCAAACTCTCTTTCATCATTCTGCATTTCAGCAAATGGCCCAGGGCACTGCATTAGGGAGGCAGTGTAGATGCCAAGCAGCTGACCACCCCAAGGGCACACGAACACCCTCTGCTGAATGCCCTGTACTCCTCATAGGCTCAGATTCTGGGGTGGGGTCCCCCATTCAGCAGACGCCCTGGGTTCTCCTGCAGGGTCCTCCCAGGAGCAGCAGCAGTGGCATGAAGCAAGGCACAGCAAACTGATGTTCATTTATTCCCGTGTGGCTGCAAACCCACTCTCTGTTCCACGTGGGAATTTTTATTGCCCTGTTGCTTGACTCTTTGTTTGCGATTTAACTAAAAGGGCAGAAGGTAGGAAAGATCCGCTTCGTAAGAGCCTAGAAAAAAAGAAAGTGAAGAGCAAGTCTTTAAACCAACCCTAGGAATCAAAACTTCAGCTCAGAATAGACAAATCCACAAAGAACCCCTACCGCCACCCAACCCTGCCGATCCCAAGTCACTTGTTACAGCCTGTCTCTTTAAAATTTTGATATTTTTTTCATTGCGGATTTTTTGCATTAATTTTTATTTTTAAAAATATTACATTAAAATATTACTTATCTTCATTACTGGGGTTTTGGGCACCCCTTATATTTTACTCCCAAAGTGAGGGCCTCACTTCCTTCACCCTAGTCCCAGCTGAGCCATCTCTGGAAGTGAGACCAGCATCCATCAGAAATATGCTTTCCATAGTGCTTCACAGACAGACAGGGCACAGTGTCAACACCCCAACTTTTGGCTGCATGACTTTGGGCAAGTTCTCAATCTCTCACAGCCTCTGTTTCCCTAGCCGTAAAATGGAAATATAATAATAGCACCTTCCGTATAGAGTCTCTGTGAAGGTTAAATGCAGTGATCCATGAGATTAACACTGTGTCTGGCATATAGTAAGAGTTCAATAAATAGCAGCTGTAGACAGTATTAGGTCCATATTTTCTGAACCAGACTGCAGAGCACAGGGTCTGACAAACGCTCCTATATTTATAGGGACAGTGGAATTGAATATTTCAAATACGCTGTCTCAGAAATTTCTGAGTCTGGGGTATAACATGTGGAAATTTCTTGCAGTCATTGTTGGTCCTAAAGTCTGGTTTTCATCAGGAGCTTGGAGCTCAGAGGCTGGCTGGAGAGGTTGGGGGTGAGCTGTGCCTGGTAAATGCACCCCATCCTGGCTTGCTGAGGAGACTTTTATAAACGGAAGTTGCTGCAAGTTTGTTCCAATGGGAACGTTCTTTGCTCCCCATCTTTTCTCTGCCATGCCAGCTGCTTCCCCCTCACTCCCTCTGGAAGATGGGGTTGATTTGCTCAAGTAGATCAGAAAATGGGGTCCCTGGCCCTCCCCCACACTGGGACATCCTGTTGGCTCACAGCACAGAACTGATTTAGAAGACCAGTGTGATGTTCTCCTACACGACCCGCTCCCAGCCCCAGGCCAGTGGGTGTTAAAGATCCTCGCTGGCGGGGACAGCTGCGAGGCCACTGTTGTTTTCCCCCAAATTGTCCTTGATACTGTGGTCATCTTTAATTTATGGGAGTGAGGGATTTCGGTGATTTCCTGATGGGGGTTCAAGGGAAGGTCACGTGTGATCGGCCTGCTACAGGTGAATCTGATCGCAGCCTGGGAAAGCCCTTGGGGCGGGCGGCTCAGCGCACACTCACTCTGCCGGGAGGACTTTAATCAGACTCCATTTGTCTCATACCCCATCAGCATTCCCACGGCTTCTCCTTCCTGCATTTCTCCCCTGCAAGAGCTGATCTCCTCTTGTCCCTGCCCAATACCAAACTCTCACTTTGTGGAGGTTGAAAAACTCTCCACAACTTGGCTCCTCTTGCCCTTGAACTCCCTATACAGACCACCCCCACCTGACCTCCACACCCTCTCACCGTCCCATGAAGCCACACCAGTTTACTTGCCTTGCAAACCCACCAGTAACACTTGCCATCGAGTTGACGCCGACGCACAGTGGCCCCACATGTGTCAGAGTAGAGCTGTGCTCCATAGAGTTTTCAACGGCTGATGTTTTGGAAATAGATTACAAGGCCTTTCTTTCCAGGCATCTCTGGGTGGACTCAAATCTCTGACCTTTCGGTTAGCAGCCAAGCGAATTAACCATTTACATCAACCAGGTGCAAACACATTCTGCTTTTTCTTCTCTCCTCGCTGCCTCTGCTCAGAAGCTTCCCTGTGCCTTGAACACACTTCCCTTCCCCTACTATTCTGCCTGTTGGGGTCCCACTTATTTTAAGACCCAGCTCAAAAACCACCCTTTCCAAGAATCCTTTCTTGACCCTCCTACACACACATACACACGAACACACCACCACTGCCCTGCATCCCCAGTTGTATATGCATATGGTTGCTTCTCCCCCTAAAATGGAGTGTCTGGAGGGCTGAAATAATGTCTGATTCACCTGTGCAGTCTCCCTAGAGCCTAAAAGCATTTGCACGTGGGAGAAGCTCATTCGATGTCTGATTAGTAGCCTCTGTTCAGCCTGGCACGAGGGTTTCCACCACGTGTGCTGTGCTTCTGCAAACTACATCAGGCCCCTTACAGTCTGACTCACGAGAGAGGTGTGCAGAGAGCCAGACTTTCATCATAAAACCAGGCCAGGGTCAGGGTGAGTGCCGGGGTCAGAAGGACCCATAAACACCCACCGCAGGCCGGGCTGACTCTGCAGAGGAACCCTCTGGGGGGGCTGGGGTCAGATCCCCGAGTACCAGGTTGCCATAGCTGGGCAGCACGTTAGGGGGTGTGGCCATGGCTGGGCAGCTAGAAAGGTCAGCTGTCTCTCTGGCGAGTGGCTGTGGGCTCCAATCTAGAGGAAAGTGTGCCTTTTTCTGGTTTGCACAGAGGTCCCCTGTGGGCGGGCACCGGACAGGCCAAGCAGCCCTTCTTGCCTCGCTCTCTCGCTGCTCAGCAGTGAGCCCCAGATATGGGGACCTAGGGATTGTAGAGACAGGGCCAGTGCCAGGGTTCCAGCAGTGGCACAAATGCTCCAGTTACGAACCCCTCTAATAAAAGCAGCATCTCAAAGCGGGGAGGGCTTCAGAGCTGTCCAAACCCAGGGTCCCATCCACCACTAGAATTTCCCACTTGGGATCAGGTACTGTTTCTGGCCACAAGCAGATCCCTGAATTCTTACACCATGAAACAGAGATGAAAAAAGAGGACACAATTTCAGGAATGAACCACTAAAGAAGGGGGCTATTAGACAAAGGAAGAAGGAAAGAGGTGATGGTGGTGGTGAGAACAACCCCAGTGAGTGCCACCTGGGCCCCTGGAGTGATTCCACCTATGGGGCTGGGTGATCTCATACCCAGGCCGACCCCTGGCAATGGGCCAAAGCATGGTGATGCGGGGTGGGGACCAAGGTTAAGTGTGCTAACCAGGCAGACCTGGTTCCCATCCTGAGTCCACAACTTCCTGACTGTGTGGCCTCAGGCAAGTCCTAAACCTTTCTGAGCCCGGGTCTCCTCCTCTGAAAAATGAGGAGTAATTGTATCTAGCTCAGAGGGTGGCCTTGGGGATTAAATGAGATCACAGATGGAGGTGAAGTCCACAACCAGTGTTGCCTGGCCCTTGGTAATCCCTCAAACCAGTTTTCCCAAATTTACAACTGAGCGCCCTTCTCTTTCACAGTCTTCCTCCGATGCTGGCTGCACCCAGGTTGCCCACGCTCAATGTCTGGCTGGGATGAGTGACCCAATGAGCTCAGATGGAGCCTGTGCAGCCTGCCGCCAGTCAGCCTGCCTCACCTCTGCAGACCGCCCCCCACAGCCCACGGTCCCTGCCGTGCTGGGTGGGGTGCGGCTTGAGTGACCCCACACCTGCTGCAGCACCTCTTGCCCTTACCCCAACCCCAGCCCCAGATCCCCCAGCGAGGAAGAAGCCTTAGAGAGGGGCAGTGGGAACCCCACACTCTGCCCAGGTCCCTCTGGGTGTCCCCTGCCTTCTGTTTGGAGCTGCTGCCTGACCCCTCTGACAGGCAGCTCAAACACTGCCTTAACTCAGAGGCACCAGCACAAATCCTGGGCCTGGGCCTGGGCCTGGGCCTGCTCAGGCCTCCCCCCAGGCACAGTTGGGAAGTTCTGGAGAAAGTCAGCTTTCCCTGAGGCAACAGGATCCTGACCAACTTCCAAGATGTAAGAGTCCAAACAGCCTGTGGCCATGGGAAGCTTGGTCAAGGGGCCGCCTCAGCTCGGCTAATGCCCTGCCAGGCTAAGGGCTCAGGGTTCTGCCCCCTTGCCTACTTCCCTGAGTTCAGTAAATCAGGGGCACTGATCCAGGCAGGCAGGGATGGATCCCAGAGGCAGAGCAGCTGTTTCTCTCGGACGGGCAGGACTCAAGGCACCTGTAGATCCACAAAGTCAGCCCCTGCCCCCAATTCCCTCGCTGCTCACTGAATCAGGCTTCCCACCCAACTCAGCTCACTTGCCTCTGGCCAGGACCCCTGCCCCCCACCCCCCATCCTTTTATCAGCTGCTGTCAGGTGAATTCAGACTCATGGCAACCTTCTGCATATCCAGAGTACAACTATGCTCTGTGGGGTTTTCAATGGCTGATTTTTCAGTAGATCTCCAGGCCTTTCTTCACAGGTGCCTCTGGGTGACTCAAACCGCCAAACTTTAGATTAGCAGCCGAGCGCATTAACTGTTTGCTCCACCCAGCCCATCCTTTTATATTACACGTTTATCCCAGTTTTCCTTGCACACAGTGCTGGAGAAACAGTGTAAGCAATGGGACCCGGGGCCTGAAGCCCACACTTCCTTCGGTAACAGCTGAGGGTGACATCTGGAACTTATAAACACAAAGCCCAGCACTGCCCATGCCCACCCCACCCCCCTATCTTGTAGACCCACTGCTTCCACCTCTCCTCATTTCCACTTCCCTTCCCCTCTACTTTTTCTCCCCCCTCTGCCCCCACCCCTCTTCCAGGGTCCCAACATCCTATCTCAATGCCTAGTTCATCCCACTCCCCCTCACCCCACATCCTTACTGTGCCCCCCACCCCCCACCTCTGCCCACCCTCACTGTCCCACCCCACCTGGGCCTCTCAGGAAAGACAACCCCAGCTCCAGACATTCCCATTCTAGAAAACATACCCTGAAGGCCCCGGCCCCACTGTTGGGCTCCTCAGAGAGGCTGGGAGTCCTACCTGTGTCTCTTCAGGCACCTATAGGAGAGGGAAAGGACCTGGACATTGAGGTGGGGCAGGGCCCAGTGAGAAAAGCAGGCCGGTCCTGGGACGCCGGGGAGGTCCCAGATGTGAACGCCCAGTAGGTCTCAGGTTGGTTCCAACCAGGTATTGTCTATTTTGATGGTTTGACCCCTTGTTCTGAAGTTGAAAGTAGCAAAACTAACGAGAACATCAAAGTGTCCATGCTGTGAAAGCTGAGGAAATCACAAACACCATTTTTGGAGGGTTTGCCGAGGTCTTGCCTACTTACATCATGCCCAAGAAATCCCCTCCCTTCTTTCTCCTTGAGGAGTCCCAAGGACACAGACCTGGGCCCAGACACAGACGCTTTCCTTCCATGTCCATTCTTCCCTCAAGGGCAGCATGACATGGTGGCCACAGCCCTGGACTGGTCCCTGCAGACCTTGGGCAAGCCATTTAGCTTCTCTGGGCCTTAATTTCTCCAGCCCTTAATTCTGGACAAATTTGTACCTTACCTACCTCACAGAATAATTAAGAAGATACAGCCTAATAGTGTGAAAATATCAAGGAATTCTGAGTTCTTGGTTCAGTTCTATCACTAAGTTGCTGTGTGTCCTTAGGCAAGTCCCTTACCTTCTCTGGGCTCACCTGTAAAATGAAAAGGCTAATGATCCTGTAATATATATGAAAGCCATGGGAAGAAACCCATCATCACCTGCAACGTGCTATTCAAATATGGGGCACATGACTCTATCTGGTCATGGATAGAAATTTATATAAAATGATGCTGTAAGAGCTGGGGTGTAGGGATAGCAGGACTCCAAAAAGGCATGTTCCCTTGGGTCTGTCTGAACCTCCCTGTAGTTCTGACAAAGCTGTCTGCTAACTTTAGGACGGCCTGCCAAACATGACAGCTATTTATGAAATAATTTGCCTTGGATAGTGTAAAAGCTCAGAGTGGAAACCGCAATCACACACACGCATCCTGTTTGCATTTGTCTGGCCACCGTCGACTGTTCCATCGCAGCCCTGCTTGCTCTGAGGGTTGTGCTGAGAATCCAAGACTGGGCAGGGGCTGGAATGGGGGCGGCTCCTCCTGACCCAGGGAGGCAGCCAGCTGACTGTGGGCACCCACCCTCTGCAGTCCTGGAATGGGCACCTGCTGCCCGAGGGGACCAGGGGGACTGATGGGCATCATTAGTCTTATCACATCTAGTTATTGTGCCTGGAATCCAGGCCCCTAGAAGGCTGAAGCCCCCCCAGGAGTGGCCAGATCCAAGCAGAGGTGTAGAAAAGTAGTGGAGAACGGAAAATATTTAAAAGGCCAAACCTTTAAAAAGCACCCCTTTTGCTCTGTCCTTAAGATGTGGCGTCTTAAAGACCATCTTATCTAGCCTGCACCCACGAACCATCTCTCCAGCATCGTCTCCAATAGAACCTCTTAAGACAGTTCTTTCCAATTGAGTCTCAGCAGCAGGTCTAGGCACTGTGCTACACTGCTAAGGGTTAAAACACAGTGTCAATCTCGTTTTACTTTCTCAACAGTCTTAGGATCACAGTGGGTATATTGTTGATCTTACTAGCAGCCACTGAGTCAGCTCCAACTCATGGCGACCTTATGTATATAGCTATTCTCATTTTACATATGAGGAAACTGGGGCTTAGAGAACTTAAGGGACTTGCCCAAGGTCAGAAAGCTCTTCCTTGCACCCCGCATCTGCCAGGCGTTAATGCCTAGGCAAGCTCTGCAAAGGGTCCCCAGACAAACAACTCCCCTCCACTCAGCTCTGGCCAGGGAGCTTTCCATGTTGGAAGGAGAGAGAACCCCTCCTGACACCTTCTCCCAGCCCCCAACAGCCACAATCTTTGGGTTGAAGACTTTGGGAAGGTTAGGGAGGGCCTCCTTAGGACAGGACATAGGAGTGAGTCTCCAGATTTGACTAAAAGGAGGAATTAGGGGTCAGGACAAGATGTCTGAAGCTGAAGAGGCCTCAGAGATCATCAAGGTCAGGGGTTCTCAACAGGAGAGGGGGTAGGGAAAGGACAAGAGGGTGTCAGGACACTGAGCTTGTCTATTGAGAAAACTCTGACACTGGTTTCCTAGATGAAAGAAGATTCAGCCCAGTCCCATGCTTTTTACACATGGGGAAACTGAGGCCCAGAGAGCGAGGGAGACTCCCCAACAAAGAGCTGCTCTACTGAGACCAAACCGTCTTGCGGGGAGCGGGCTACTTGCTGTGCACGTGAAGTAGCAC
The DNA here is from genome assembly GCF_000243295.1 of Trichechus manatus latirostris. NCBI lineage: Eukaryota > Metazoa > Chordata > Mammalia > Sirenia > Trichechidae > Trichechus > Trichechus manatus. The sequence continues at coordinate 22,796,381 of NW_004443964.1, forward strand.
TTTGGTGACCTGGCAGGCCGAACATCTCCTGGCCAGAAATGGCACCAAGTGCTCATAGTTTTTCTATTTTGATGAAAAATGTTGCCATTTTTTATATGTTGCCGAACAAAGAGAACCCTAACTTGCTCTCTAGTTTTCGGTTAGCTTCCGGTACTTCTGGGCCTTTTACCATTTCTAACAGTGATGGAAGTTTGTCCCCTCCAGGAAGTTAATGAGGGAGCAGGGTCCTCCCTGTGCCAGTATCCCACCCCACCATGGATGGGTGTGGCCCCAAGGTTCAGGCTTCTTTCTGTGTCCTCTTCATTCCCATCCTGAGGCTGACAGTTCCTAAATCAGAACAATCAGTAACAGGTGGAGGCTAAGAGGTGGGCGAGGTGGGAGAGGTGAGTGGGGAGGGGGCTCATCTTGGTTAACAGGGGTCACCTACCCACACAGCCAGACCAAGATCAGCTCCGAGGGGTCCTCTCCCTCTCTCTCCTCTTCTTTCTCGGGAAGATTATGTGCAGAACTGTGGGTGAGCGAGGAGAGTCGTTGGTGGGGGTCTCCATGGGACACCTATGCACATCTAGGCATGCCTGGGAGAAGGGCAGGGTAGGTGTAGGCTGAAACCCAGGTCAGTGACCCCAGGAACCCTGGACGTGGAGACAAGCAGGGCTGCCAGGTCCAGGCCTAGCCAGCCAGATAGAAGACAGGGAACCGGACTCCAGCACTGAGTGCTACTGCTCTAGAGTCAGGTAAGCTGGGTTCAAATACCAGCTCTGCCACCTAAAAGCTGCAGGGCACGCTGGGCAAGTTCCTGGCCTCTCTAAGCCTGCTACCTCCTCTGTAAACTGAAGAGGATTTAGGAAATATTTACCAAGTACCTCCTACCCGCCAGGAACAGGAGCAACTAGGGGCTAGATGGGTGAGAAAAAACAGCCACATCCCTGGGGAGAGTGCTACCAATCAAATAATCACATAGATCAACAGAATAATGCTAACCAGCTGCTGTGGAATCAGTTAAGGCTCAACCTGGATCCCGTGTGTGTCAGAATACAACTGTGCTCCATAGGTTTTCAAAGGCTCATTTTTCGGAAATAGATGGCCAGGACTTTCTTCGCAGCTACCTCTGGGTGGACTCCACCCACCGATCTTTTTGTTTTCGGCCTAATCATGTGAACCGGGTTAACGGTTTGCACTACCCCGGGACTCCGTAACAATGCTACGCAGAACATCGATAGGGCCTACTCGCAAGCGTGGCGAGGATTAAGGAAGTGAATTCCTCAAGCACATAGAAAAAAAACAAAAAACCAAACCCACTGCCCGTCGATTCCGACTCATAGCGACCCTACAGGACACGGTAGAACTGTCCCATAGGGTTTCTAAGGAGCGCCGGGTGGACTCGAACTGGCGACCGTTTGGTTAGCAGCCATAGCACATAGAAGCCTTCCCGAAATGCCTGCTGTTATCCCAGCCCTTCAAAAGGCATTTCGTGGAGTAGACGAATTGGAAGAAAACTATTTATCCAGTGCTTTATGATTTTTTAAGCACTTCTCACACAGTATTTGTCTACTCAATAACCCTGTGAGGTAGGTGCGTTATTTTCCCCAATTTCCTGATGGGTTGACTGAGACCCAGAGAGGTTAAGGGACATCTTCAAAGTCCCCAGCAAGAGATTCAGGCTTCAAACCTCGGGGCAGGTCCCCTGGACTTTACACTCCCCTCCGTTACACGGAAGGGTGGGAACACTTTGAGCCCCGGGGCCCGAGGGGATTGTGAAATGAGCCACCGACTCCACCCGGGGTCTGAGCCGTGGCCCGGGTTTCCTGGCCTCACTCTCCGGCCGGTAGGCTCCGGGAAGGCCGCGCATCCGCTGCGTGACCGCCCCTCCCCGGCCCGCGGCCCGGAGGGGGCGCGGCGCTGGCGGCGGCCAAGGCCGGAGGACTCCTCCGGGACCCCGGCCCGGGGCTGCGCGTCCTTCCCCTCCAGCCCACGCTCCCTTCCGGAGGGGTCTAAGCCTGCTTCTCCGGCCGGGAGCCAGAGGCCACCCGGCAGGCAGCCGGGGACGGGGGCGCGCCCCGCAGACACCGACCCAGGCCAGGCGCAGGGACACTCCCCCAACTCCGGCACCGGGGCTGCAGGGAGCCCTTCGGCCTGTCTGGTGCCCCGCAGCTCGGGAGTCCCCGGGGAGCGTCCCTCTTCCGCCTTCTCGGGACGGCGGGGCGGGGGGAGACGCGCCCACTCGTCTTTCCAGGGCGCCGGGCGGGCGCGCAGCGGCGAGATGGCCCTCGACCCGCGCACAAATCGCTTTACAGCGCACCTCTCCGCCCTCCCCCGGCCCTCCTCCCGGCCCCGGGGCCGCGTGGCACGGGGGCGGAGGACGCCGGAACTGCAATACAAAGAGATTGAAAGAAAAGCAGGAGAAGGAAGCGTTGAGAAGGGAGCTAGCCAGGCTCACAGTTCCAAATTGGAACGGAGGGTTAATGCGAGGTTTTTACATCTTCCCCGGCCCCCGCAACTTGGCAGCTGGGCCACGAGTGTGGGCGGCTTTCTTCCCCTGCACTACCGGTCTAAATCCCCCGCCTAGCCCTCCACGCCAGCTGAGACCCTCCCGCCCCCGCACACACGCTGCAGGGTGGGAGTGAGGTCTTCGAGGGAGCAGGGCGTAGGGCGCAGCTTTCGGCGTGCAGGTGTGTGACTTTGGGTAAAACGTGAGCCCTGAGCCGTGATCTCCTTGTCTGCGAAAGAAGACGTCGGGGCGAAAGACTTCTAAATGTTAAAGCCCAGCAGGAAAAGAAGAGGTTCTTGTAGCCATTCACTGAACACGTGGCATGCATTGTTAGCTAATTGTGTAGGTGCCTATCTTTCCTTCCTGTGAGTCCCTCCACCACCATTAAAGTGACGGTAGAGTCGCCTCTTAACACTGCCCATAAGATAACCGTAACAGTCCCTTTCGTTTGTACAGCACTTTACAATTTGCAAAAAACTTCCTACATATTTTTCATTTGACCAGTATGTGAGTCAAACTGCCTGGGTTTGATTCCTGGCTGGATGAACTGAACTTGCACAACTTGCTTAAATTCTCTATGTTTAGTTTTATGGTCTGTAAAATGGAGATGATACTAGAACTCACCCTTCTGCGTTAGTATGAGGATGTAAGGGTGGCACGAATGGTTAAGTGCTTCTCTACTGACTGAAAGATTGGCAGTTTGAATCCACCCAGAGACACCTCGGAAGAAAGGCCTGGCAATCTGCTTCTGAAAGATCACAGCCTTGAAAACCCTATGGAGGGCAGTTCTACTCTGATACACATGGGGTCACCACGAGTAGAATATTTGATGGCAACTGATGCTGTACTGATAAGGTGTTCGGTACAACGCCTGGCACAGAGTCTGTTCCTCTGGACCCCTGTTAGCTGTTATAATTGTGCCCCCCTTCCCACTGTGTCTAACCTGGGGCCTCCTTCACAGGGGTCTGGACAGAATTTCCAGACTTGGCCCCTCCTAGTGTCAAAGAGGGAAAGAAGCTTACAGCCTCACTTCTTAATTTCCACGTGCACACGAATCCCCTGGGGTTTTGCTAAAATGCAGATTATGATTCAGTAGTGGTAGGGCACATGTGACCAGCTCCTGGCGATGCTGCCAGCAGCGGATCACACTTAGAGCAACCTTGACCAGGTGTCAGATCCCCCTGGAGAGCTTGTTACACTGGGGTGGGGTCGAAGATTTGCATTTCTAACAAGTTCTCAGGTGAAGCTGATGCTGCTGGACCACGCTTCAAGAACCTCTCTGCCTTAGAGCATCTCACCCCACAAGCTTTCAGTCACTAATATTGTCATGCGCGGGGCGATGGAGATCATTGAATAGCCAAAGGCAGCTTCATGAGCTTCAGGAATAAAAAAAAAAAGGGAGGGCGGGGGAAGGCACCTGAGGCTGGGAGCAAAAAAAAAACTTTCCAGTTCTCAGGGGGCTAAGACACTAGAAGGAATGACGAGGGGGCAGTGTAGCTTCTTTCTCGGAATCCTTTAGAAATAATAGAGAAAGGGCAAAAGAAAGGGAACCGAGGCGACTCTGGCTCATAGCTTCCTGGTCTGGCCCTCTCTCCCCAGACAACCAGGAGAACCGAGGGAAACCGGAAGGCGGCAGCAAGGCCCGCAAGGAGAGGACGGCCTTCACCAAGGAGCAGCTGCGGGAGCTGGAGGCCGAGTTTGCGCACCGCAACTACCTGACGCGGCTCCGGAGATACGAGATCGCGGTGAACCTGGACCTCTCCGAGCGGCAGGTGCGGCGCAGGCGCCACCTCCTCTTCTCGAGCATCTTTCCTTTCCTCTGTTCCTTCGGCCTCCTCCCTTTCCTCTTTCCCACCACCCCTGCTGAACCTTCTTCTTTATCATCTACCTCTCGCCAGTCCAGTGGTTCTCAACTGTGTCCATAGGCGAGAATCACCTGGGAGATTTTAATAACACCAATGCCCCGGCTCCACCCCTAGACATTGTTTATTGGTCTGGGGTACAGTCCAGCCATCAGAATTTTGCAAAGCCCTGCCCCCCCCCCTCCCCGGTGCAGCCAGCCTTGAACGCTGTATGGCTGTTCCCAGGCTTGAGTGTGCATTGGAATCACCTGAGAGGCTTGTTTTGCATGAAGATTCTGGAGCCCCAGCTCCGGAGGGCAATTCTACAGTAAGATTGAGTGGGGCTGGGAATCGGCATTTCTAGTAAGTTCTCCAGGTGATTCAGCTGTGCAGATAGTTCCTGGGCACACTTGGAGGAAACCTCCTTGGACCCTTTATTTTAGGCTCTGATATTGGTAGCAACTTTCAGTCTATAAAGCACTTTACCAGAGTGCTGGATTTAGAATCAGAAGACTTAGATGCAGATCCTGCCTCTACTACTTCCTAGCTTTGTGACCTCTGGGACCTGTCCCTTGACCTCTCTGGGTCTCCATCTGTACAACGGGGTCATAATCCCAGACTGCAGGCAATACTGAAGTGCAGAAATGTGCAGACCAGAGCTATCTAAACTGAAAATGCTTTATAAATCTGCCTAAAGGAAGCCCTGTGGGGCAGTTCTACTCTGTCATATAGCGTCACTATGAGTCGGAATTCACTCGATGGCACACAGCAACAAAGGATGAGGCTGATGATCCTCTGTTCCCCGACACTTGCAGAATGGGGAATGGTGGGAGGGGGTATTGGCACGGAAGGGGTGGGGCATGTGAAAGGGGGTGAAGCCAGTGCAGGGTGACTTTTAGAACCGGCTTGCCTGACTGGGAATCGGGTTTATCTGGAGACCAGGAGACAAGCCTCTGGGCCAATTTGGGTGTCCTCCCTTTGGTCTCAGTTCCTGGGCCTTTGGGGAGTAGAGAGGGGCAAATGAAGGTTTCAAGCTGGGGACCCTGGAGCTGCACCCTAGTGAGCTTGGGCATGACATGGGGAGGTGTTGCATCGGCCCTGGAGTGACTGGGCTCCTTTGCTTCCTCTCTCAGGTCAAAGTATGGTTCCAGAACCGGAGGATGAAGTGGAAGCGTGTGAAGGGGGGTCAGCCCATCTCCCCACATGGGCAGGACCCCGAGGATGGTGACTCTGCAGCCTCTCCAAGTTCAGAGTGAGATGCTCCATGGAGACAAAAAAAGACTGAGGACTGAGCCTCCTACCCACTACCCCAGCCCCATCCCACCTTCACCTTCTCCCTACCCGCCCCAGAGCGGCCTCCCCATGTATCACAGTCATTCCTGGATATGAAGATGCCCAGCATTCCTGGAGGCCCTGAAGTTTCCCAGAAAATCTCTATTCGACATTGCTCTGACTTAGAGGCCCCTTCCCCAGGACTTCAGAATCGAGCAGAGGTCCCACCTGAGTGAATCTGGGGGATAGCTCCAGGGACATGGCCTCTCAGGGTCCTGTGGCTGCCACCAGCACTCTCTCCTGCCACCTTCTTCCTATACCAGCCAGGCCTCCTCCAGGTCTGGACACCACCTCGCCTTCTGGGAGAGGCACCTTGAGACCAGCTGGTGTCTCCTGAAAACAGACCTTCCAGAAGAAAGGAAATGACTGAGACACCGACCCCCAGGACCACCTGTCCTCTTTGCACTCTACATTGGAGGCTTTAGGGGCTCTTAAAAAACACCTGTTGCCGCGAGTCGATTCCACCTCATAGCAACCCCATAGGACAGAGTAGAACTGCCAGTAGGGTTTCCAAGGAGCGGCTGGTGGATTTGAACTGCCGACCTTTTGGTTAGCAGCCAAGCTCTTAACCACTGCACCAACCAGGGCTCCAAGGCGCTCTTAGTTGTCCCAAAACCCCAGGGAAAATCAGTGTAAGGAGGGCTGAGGACAGAAACTCTGCTGCTGCAAGTAGGAAACTCATCCCTGTCTCCAAGTTTATTGGCTGTTAAATGGGCAGGTTTATGAGGGTTGACTGGGAGAAGACAGTCAGAAAAATAGCTTGGTGTAGGTCTCTGTGGTCCCCATACAGGCCCGTTCACACTAGCTTGACTGGGTGGGTGGGAATGAAGCCAGGATAGCACCTGCTTCTTCAAAAATCAATTCAGCCCTCAAGCTGGGCCTTTGAGCAGAGCCCCAGAGCAATGGAGCAGTTATTCCTTCTAAATCCACAATCTCTGGATTGAAAATCTATCAGATGCTCACATTATTGAGTTGAGGGCTGGAAAGTGGCTCCTATGTTCTGAGAATGGGGAGCTAAATACTAGGGCTGCTGGGTGAAGGCATAGAAATGTGGAGCCCTGGAGTGGAAGATGCTCTGGCTGCTGTGTCCCATGCTCTCAAAGAACTCTGGTTGCAATGGGAAAAAGAAAACGGTTCCTCTTCCGCCACAGGATGCATTTTAGCCCCTCCTATGGTGCATATGGTTTGCACTGAACTATTAACCTACAGGTTGGCAGTTTAAAGCCACCCAGTGGCCTGCGCGAGAAAGGCAATCTGCTCTCATAAAGATTACAGCCAAGAAAACCCAGTGGAGCAGCTCTACTCTGTAACAAATGGAGTCACTGTGAATCGGAATGACTTGATGGCAACTGGTTATGTGTTCCACAAATGCAGTTGTTGTGGAAGTAACTGTGAGGTTTGTGTATGTGGACTGCCTGGACCTCAACCAGAGCTTCTGAGGGTGACACTTCTGATGACCAAACAGCCTGGGACAACTGAAGCCTGCCTCCTTGTGCTGTCTCCCAGTACCAGCTGGGTTCGCAAAGAGAGGTCAGCAAGAGTTTGGATCTCTTGTATTATATCATTCACATGTAAAAATAGCCCCACCTCCCCATCCCAAAAGGACAAAAGCTGTGGGAAAATGCTTGCCAAATAAGATGGCTGGTTAGAGCGTGTGTCATTTTTTCTAAAGCATACTTCATATATTTTCTTAAGATTACATCAAGTTAACTGTGCAAGGTGAATTCACTTTGTAAGAAAATTCTTGAAGAAATAAAATCAACTAAAAAGCAAAGTGCATGGGCCTTTTTCCTTGCAGAGCTAAGAGCCACAGCTTTGTGTCCTATGGTGTGCCTCTGATGATTAGCCAGACAAGGTCTAGAAGTAACAAAAAAAAAAAGGGATGGGGGGAGAAATCATCCAGACTGACTTGTCTCCCTTTAGGTTCTTCAAAAAGTGGGTGCCAATATAATCATTGCAACAACAACAACAAAACAACTTTGCCTTCATGGAGATGCATTGTCTTCGTTTCCCATTATAGAATTTTAACTGTCAGTTTCCCTAATGGCTTATCAAATAGTCAAAGTTCTGTAAACAAAAGATGAACTCTAACCACCTTTGATTTTTAAATTCAGATTTAGAGAGTTTCATTTTTTAGGGTAGAACAATATACATCAATAGTAATAAAAATGACATGAGGAAAAAAGTCGCCAATCTTACGTCTTTTTAATTAAAAGAAGATTTCTCTCACCAAGATGTCAACAATGGGCAAAATAGGACTGAGGAGAGGGGAAGGAGGGAGCCAGGAGAGGAGAGTTGGCCAAGATATGGCTCTGAGGTGGCCTGGGCCAGCTGTGCACATGGCCGGATGTGACATCATCAGGAACTGGTAGAGTAAAGCAGACCCTCCAAAATCAAGGTGCCCAAAAGGGGGCTCAACTAAGGTTCAGGTTCAAAGACACGCAAGCCAGACACACCCATAGGTACTCCAACACCCCCTCCTACTGGAAATTCAAAACCTCCTGGTTTTCCTCTTCCATCCCAATGGTTCCTTCTTTGCTTCCCATGCAGACCCCTTGCCCGGTGCTTTTGCCCCGTTGTAGGCTTCCAAGGTTTCCTTCTTCTGCCCAACACCTTTTCCACTCTTCACTCTCTCCCCAGATGATCCCATCCACCTACATAGACACAGTGTTTACTCTGTGTTGGGCACTGTTCTAAGTGCTTTCAATGCATGAACTAATTAAATTCTCTTAACAATCCTAAGAGTTAATACTATTTTCCCATTTTACAGATGAGGCAATCATGGCAAAGAGAAGTTAAGTAAATCCTCAAGCTTTTACAGCCAGTTAGTGGTTATGGTAGGTTGTATTATTGGGTCCCTGCCTACCTCTACAACCTCCTCTTACCACTTCCTGCCAGGAACTCTGCTCTAGCAATACCAAACCAGGCCCTGTGATTTCTCACCTACATGCCGTTGGTTGTTCGCTTCTGTTTGGAATGCTCTCCTAGAGCTGGACGCCCCCCTCCCCAAAGACTTAGGCATTCTAGGAGCACTTAAAGGGACAACTCAAAAGGAACACAGAGGAAGTTTTAATATGTAAATATGGCCCAACTAACTTTCAGCAGTAGGCTGATATCTGACATTAGGCATCTACATTAGTCCGTTTCCAAAATCAGCAGGAAAAAAAATCCCTTTCAGTGTGAGAATTCTAATTTCCCAACAGCATGGTTAATAATAAGTCCATTGAATAGAGTCTGATTGGAAACAAAAGGTGCACACGCACACATCAACCAAGTGCTTTCTGACTTCTTTTGAGCATGCCCAGTACTCCTACTCATCAGCATTGGCATTTGATTGCCCAGTGCTGGGTGAACAGTACCTAGGACCCGCTGCTCTTCAAGTTGGTAAAAATCCTCCACTTTCTCTCAAGTGCAAAGTGGTGCAAGGGTAACAAGGCCACCCACAGGTGACTCCCTGATGTAAGCCAGTGACTGTGACCAGAGCTGGTGGCTTAGTAATCATCCAAACAACGAAGAATTCCCAGACAGTAATTTTTCAGTAACGGGTTTTTCCATCCTTGAGAGAGCATCAAGGACAGGCAAGTGGATGTCTGCCCTTCTGAGAGGCAGAGAGGTGAAGCGAGTAGAGAATGTGTTTCCAAATGAAAGGGACTGGAGGAGGCTCCAAAACCAGTTGAGAGGATTCTGACTCATGGTGGCCCCATGTGTACTCCTTAGGGTATTCAGTGGCTGATTTTTCAGATGTAGATTACCAGGCCTTTCTTCCAAAGCACCTCTGGGTGGACTCAAACTTCCAATCTTTTGGTTAGCAGTCAAATGCATTTAATCATTTGCACCAGCCAGGGACTCCAGGAGTGGCTCAGGGCTTCAGACATTCGCCCACTTGCCTGGGCCAGGCACTGGAATGGATGGATGCATTCTGACAACTACTCAAAGAAGAGAACAGGTGTCAGGCAGGGATTGGTTCTTTCTAGTCTGGACCCCCCAAGTGGCACAGTTCCAGTAACCAGGAGAGCCCATGGTGGGTGGCTTTCTTCCATTGAGCTTTTTCCCATTAAGAGCTGTATATTCTCTAACCAGGCAGAAGGGGACTTTGCCAGCTAATTCCTCACAATCACCAATACAATCATTAACAATCAATCACCTATTCTCTTGGCTACCCCAGCCCTGGGCTCTCATGATGTTCCTGCTCTCACTGGCAGCTCCTTCTCAGTCCTATTTGCTGCAAATCCAGAATAAACTCGTTGCCGTCGAGTCGATTTCGACTCATAGCGACCCTGTAGGACAGAGCAGAACTGCCCTATAGGGTTTCCAAGGAGTGGCTGGTGGATTTGAACTGCCAGTCTTAACCACAAGCTCTTAACCACTGTGCCACCAGGGCTCCAAACCCAGAATAAACACCTTCAAAAAATACCTCTAATCCATGTCCTTCTCTAATGCCGCTATCAACCCTGCCAGCTACTATCCCCTTATCTTCGTCTTCCTACCTTGTATGTGTTACTTTATAGCCATTACTACAATTTATGATCCCTTTTTCCCCTAAATTTTAGTTATTTTGTTGTTGTTGTTGTTGAGAATATACACAGCAAAACACACAGGTATTCAACAGTTTCTACATGTACAATTTAGTGACACTGATTACATTCTTCAAGTTGTGCAACCATTCTCACCCTCCTTTGTGAGTTGTTCCTCCCTTATTAACATAAACTCACTGCCCCCTAAGGTTCCTATCTAATCTTTCAAGTTGCTGTTGTCAATTTGATGCCATATCGTTCTTAAAAAAGCATCATGTTCAGAGCAGACCTTTTTTTACTAGTTAAGCTAAACTATTGTTTTAAGATGACTTTAGGGGATATTTTTGGTTTAAATTTTAAAGGTTATCTCAGGGCAATAGTTTCAGGGGTTCATCCAGTCTCCATGGTTCCAGAAAGTCTAGAGTCCATGAGAATTAGAAATTCTGTTCTGCATTTTTCCCCCTTTAACCAGGATTCTTCTATGGAATCTTTGATCAAGATGTTCAGTAACGGTAGCTGGGCACCATCCAGTTCTTCTGGTCTCATGGCAAAGGAGGCAGTTGTTCATGGAGGCAATTAGCGACACCTTCCATTTCCTCCTCCTATTCCTAACGCTCCTTCGTCTGTTGCTCCAGGCCAATAGACACCAATTGCTGTGTCTTGGATGACCACTTGCAAGCTTTTAAGATCCAGGCACTATGCAAGATCTAGGAGGTAGAACAGAAGTACTTAACACATTATTAGGCCAATTAACTGGAATGTCCCATGAAACCATGACTCTAAGCCTCCAAACCAAGGAACCAAATCCCATGAGGTGTTTGATTGTACATAAATAGCCTCAGCAGCTACTCTGTTTTTTTTTTTTTTTTGGTCATTGTTGTAAGTATATCTATCACACAACTTTTGCCAATTCAACTTTTTACAGGTGTACAACTTATTGACAACAATTACAATAATTGGCTGTGCAACGCTACCGCTAATTGATGCAATTTTCCACCACTGTCAACCCCCCTTTTCCCTCTCCTTCCCATCCCTGGTAACCACTAATAAACTTCGGTCTCTATACACTTGCCTTTTCTTGTCTTTTTATATAAGTGATGTCATACAATATTTGTCCTTTTATGATTGGCTTATTTATCTCAGCATATCTTGAAGCTCCATCCATACTGTAACATATATCAAGACTTCATTTCTCTTACTCGTCTGAGTAGTATTCCATTGTATATATGTACCACATTTTGTTTATCAAAAGGGGGAAAATGCAGAACAGAATTTCAAATTCTCATGAACTTCACACTTTCTGGAGCCATGGAGAGTGAATGAACCCCTGAAACTATTGTTCTGAGATAATCTTTAAAAATTAAACCAAAAATATCCCCTGAAGTCATCTTAAAACTGTACAATAGTTTAGCTTAACTAGTGAAAAAGGTGTGTCTTAAGCTTTACACTTTTTAAAAAACTATCTATTTAGGTTGTTTTCACCTTTTGGCTATTGTGAATAGCGTTGCAATGATAATTGGTGTACAAGTCTCTTTTTAAGTCTCTGCTTTCAGGTTTTATCGGTGTATACCTAGGAGTGGAATTGCTGGGTCATATAGTAGCTCTATTTTTAGTTTTTTGAGAAACTGCCACACTATTTTCCACAGCAGCTGTACCACTTCGGATTTCCAGTGGATGAGGGTTCCAATTTCCCCACACCCTCACCAACATTTATTATTTTCTTTTTAAAATGTTAGCCATCCTAGTGGAAGTGAAACGGTATCTCATTGTGGTTTTGATTTGCATCTCTCTGATGGCTAGTGATGCTGAGCAGCTTTTCATGTGTTTGGTGGCCATTTGAATGTCCTCTTTGGTGAAATGTTTATTCAAGTCCTTTGCCCATTTTATGATTGGGTTATTTATCTTTTTAAGTTGTTGTAAAAACGGTGTGGGGGAGGTATCTGACCTCGTCTCTCTTCATAAGAAGGAAGGAGAATCAAGAGCAGCAGCCCAAGGCTGATTCCTATGAGGCAGAGGTGAGAAATGCCTCCTCTCTCCGCCATCTTTACCGATTCTGACACCAACCATCCCTCCCACAGCACTGTATACTTCTCTGCTGGGTCTGATAATTCATTGCAATGGCCACACAGGACTCACAGACAATACTCACAACTGTGGGGTTGATTAGAGAAGTAACAGGTTACAATTCAGGTTGAGGAATACTCAAGATACAGGTCTTCCATTAGGACAGCCTCTTCTCAGCCATGCTCACAGGCATGCGTCTCTGGCCCTCAGCCTCTGCCTTGCTCGGGCAAGTGTTACAAAGCTCTTTTAGCTCTGCCAGTAAGTGCCCAGAAGCACTCTACTGCACCAGCAAGCCTCCTGCCCAAAGGCACTCAGCTTTCTTGCTCTGTGAGCTGGGAAACCCACCACACTGTTTCTTACTATCGTTTCTCTGCCACTGCTTCTCCAGGTCTCAGTCTCCTGGTTCCAGGAGCTTCTCAGTGTAGGAATCCCAGGTTCAAACGATGTGCTCTCTGCTCCTGGCTGTTCTTCCTTGGTGGTGGTGGGGTCCTCTCTTTCCCGCCTCTGGGGTGGCTCATTTCAAGCCCAGTGGGATGGCAAAACTGACCAATCCCCTTGGTGGGCTACAGTTACCCCATCTGCAAGTTCTGCCCAATCACCTGGGTGGGAGTTACCGTGGAGAGAAAGCCCACATAAAAGCGATCCATCACACTGCAGTTGTTGAAGTTTTATATATACTTCGGTTATTAGATTCTTGTTGGGTAGGTGATTTCCCAAGATATTCTCTCAGTCAGTAGCTGGTCTTTTCACTTTTTTGGTAAAGTCTTTCGACAATTTATGATTCTTTTATTTGTTGTTTGTTTATTCAGTGTGGTCAGCTTTCCATGCTGGAAGGAAGAGGAGGAAGTGTGTTTCTTCTGTCCATTTTATTCCCAACTCCTAGCATGGTGCCTGGCACATAATAAATGCTCAATAGATACTCACTGAGGGAAGGAAGGATGGAAGGCAGTTAGGAAGGAAGGAAGGAATTATTAAATTTGTGGTATCGCCTGGCTTCTCAGCTCAGAAGTGCCCATTGCTAGAGACATGGGCCACGTAAGGGAACTCTGGCCCAAAAGCCAACCAGACGGGTGGCTTGATGCAGTTAAAGCCTCCAGAGCCACCAGGTCTGATGCTCTGTGACCCTGCCCAAAAGAGGGGCACTGGACACCCACCCTGTTTCCATGCCCCCAGGGAGCTTTCTCTGATCCTGGCCATGGAACGAGATTTCCTGCCAACCATTCCCGCACCCCTGCCCTGAGCCCTGGCTGGACTCTGGACAGCCTCTCTACTTTGGTCTGGTGTTGCCAAAGAAACAGCTTCCAGGGCCTGACCATTGACAACAGCAAGACTCAGAGGCGTGCCTGATAAGGGACTTGTGAGGCACTCTTGTGCTTCTCTGAGGGTGATGCTTAATAACTTCAAGGTGACATCAGGGTCGGGACTAATATCCGATTGAACAGAAAGAGACATGACCTAACTCGTCTCTCTCCGTGGGCCTGGCTGCGAGAGCTTCTCTTTCTTTATTAATTTTCTAACAAGCTGCTGGCTCAAGACTCCAGCCTGTCCCCAGAGCTGGGGCCCATAGCTGGGCGTAACTCCAGCGTTATTGGGAAGAGAGCAGGCTCAGCCGGGCTCTGAGAACCCCGTGCAAGGCGTCAGCCATCCAGTCTGGGCTCATCTTGGCAAGCGCCTGATGGTTGGTTGTATTTACCATTCAGCAGACTGGCCATGCTTTGAGGAAATCCAGGAGGGCCGGTTTGAAGTCTCTAAAGAATCCTTCATGGTACAAAAGGAAACTTGCACGGGCTTCCATCAAGCAGCAGGCTTCCCCATTGCCTGCAAAGGATGGTTTTATTTGTATTTTTAAAATATGATTTAAAACCTGTTTTCTAGGAATACAAATCCCGCCTAAAGTGTCCAGCGCACCTGGCTAGAGAGCAACAGGCGGTGTCTGAGCTGGCCGGCTGCCTGGTGGGGACCGTGCTCTCCTCAGGTTCTTCGCCTTTAATATTCTCTGCATTGCAAGAGGAGAGATCGCTTACTCCTTATCATCTTCCCTACCTCAGCTCCCAGCCTCCCACTTCCCTACCCCCTCACACGGGCACACACAGACACACACGCACACACACACACACACACACACACACACACACACAAACAGGCCTGGTTTGGATAACATTTTCTTCTCCTTTTTCCCAGAAGCTGCAGCAGGAAGAGGAGGCTTGGGTTTTGGTGTCAGCTCTCCTGAATGTTTGCTGTGTGACTTTAGGCAAGCCGCTTACCCTCCCTGAGCCAATTTCCTAACTCTGCAAAAATGAAGCATTTTAATACCTTGCTCTGCCTTTAGTACAAAAGATGAACAGACACTATGGGCAAAATGTTCAACAAGCACTAAGCTGTACAGATGAGAGGTGCCGCTGAGAGACAATAGGGGGTAGAGATGCAGGTCAAGGGCTTGGAGGATGCTGGGTCCCGATTCATACCTTAGCCCACTTCCACACTGTGACCACACACAACAGTCCCCAAGCCCACCGTATGACGGTAACTCAGCTATTACAGCAAATTGGATGCCATGAACCCACCCACCCCTACGCTCCCTCCAAGGGAACATCACTCGGATCCTGACCTTGGAGATAGGCACCTGGGGAGGAGCATCCTGGTGCTTCACTCTTTGGAGGTGACCCTGCAGGAAATCAGAAAGCAAACACCCAGGGGTCTATTGGACAACATTCTCCTAGGAAGTCTGAGAGTGACACGCGGCCCCACATATCATCTCTTGCCAGCCCACCCTCCCTCATTTCGTCTTCCCACGGCGCTGCCTACAGGACCCACTTTCGCTTCCCAGAGTGACCAGCCAGTGGAAGGCAGGGAGAACCAGGCACATGCTGGCCTCTAGAAGGGGAGACTGCAGGATGCTGTGCATTCATCCCTCAAATCCCCTCCCTGCCCTGTTTGTGGGGGGATCTGGGCTGGCAGGCAGGAGAGAAAATTAGACGGTGCTCTGACAGTAGGGTCTGTCTGGGGTGTCTGTGATACATGGCCCAGTGGGGCTCCTTCCCGAGGCCAGTTTACAGCTACCGACCCTCCCACCCCTGCTTTGGGCTGAGAGGACACTGCCTGTTTAAGGGAAATGATATACAACACCAGCTTCCTTCCCTCCCCTCCTGAGGGGCTCAAGGGAGCTCTGAGGGCTTGAGGGAGTTCATGGCTGCTCCTGGGAGGTGTGGGTGTATGTGCATGGCTGTATAAACGTATATATGTACATGTAGACATGTGCATACTTGTGTGTGCATGCATGTGGGTTTTGTGAATGTTGGTATATGGGTGTGCGCATGCGTGTGGATGTTTTCTGTGTGTATGTATCTGCTCACTCTGTGGCCGGAGGAGGGGCTTCAAAATGCTGGCCAAGATGGCTCCTTCTCTTAGCATCTCCACCTTGGCACAGACCAGGATGAGGGCCCTTAGGGCCTAGAGCCTAAACAAAAATATTTAGAGAGTCGTGGTTTAAAGGGAAGGAGAGGCAGCTTACTGAGCATCCTGCCCTCTGACTTCATCCTCCAAGTAGCCACCTTACAAGGTAGGAACTGTTTTCAAGATGAGCACACCCCCCACCTCACAGAGCCACAGCCTGCAGAGCCTCCAGTGGGGCCTGAACCATTCATCTTCACAGAAGGAAATAGGAGGATGTTCCCACCAACCCAACTCCTCTGTGGCCAGCTGGGTCTCCACATCTGGGCCACAGCTGGCTGCTGAGCTGCCCTTACAGGCTCGCTTTCTCCAAATGACAAGGATATAGAGAGCTTTCAGTGGAGGGCTCTGAGAAGCACCCCAACTCCTCAGCAAGCTGGGACCATAAAGGATTGGCCCCAGTTTCCTCATCTGTAAACTAGAGGCAGGAGCAAGGGCAGCCCTGCCTTCTGAAAGGTCTATTGGGAGAATTAAAGAATATAAGGTGTGTGGGAAATATTCAGTAAACTTAAACGGCTGTCCAAAGATGGGTGACTATTATACATTCAACAAACATCTGCCAGGTATATGCTATGGCTGAGATTTGGGATGGGTAGTATGAGAGGGCAAGAAAATGAATGATATCTTTTACATCAGAGCCAAGACTTGAAGTCTTTTCACTGTTGCCGTCCACCATTCCTTGGTGAGGTGGGCAGGTGACTTACACAGATGAGGAAACCAAGGTTCTAAAAGTTGAAGGAACTTGCCCAAGGTCACACACCTATGCTGTGTTAGAAATGATGTCACCTTACATTGTGCCATTTGGGCCATTGTGTGGGACTCAGCATAGCCCCCCATCTGGCAAGCCAGGCTGGTCAATGAAACTCAGCATGATCTGAGTGGGGAATAGACTAGGTATGAGTTCACACAGGGGAGGCC
This sequence comes from Trichechus manatus latirostris, assembly GCF_000243295.1. Lineage (NCBI taxonomy): Eukaryota > Metazoa > Chordata > Mammalia > Sirenia > Trichechidae > Trichechus > Trichechus manatus. The sequence goes on from NW_004443964.1 coordinate 22,812,988, forward strand.
TTGGACTCTGGTTCATTGTTGTCATGTCCTGTCTTAGTTATCTAGTGCTGCTATAACAGAAATACCACAAGAGGGTGGCTTTAACAAACAGAAATATTTTCTCACAGTTTAAACCTGTTGCCTTTGAGTCAATTCAGACTCATAGCGACCCTACAAGACAGAGTAGAACTACCCCATAGGGTTTCCAAGGAGTGGCTGGTGGATTCAAACTGCCAACCTTTTGGTTAGCAGCCGACCTCTCACTAGGAGTCCAAATTCAGAATACTGGCTCTAGGGGAAGGCTTTTTCTCTGTTGGCTCTGGGGCAAGGTCCTTGTCTCTTTAGCTTCTATTCCTTGGCTGCTTGGTGATCTTCATGTGGTATCTCTGCTTGCTTGCTTGCTTGCTTGTTTAATCTCATTTATATCTCAAAAGAGGTTGACTTAAGACACACCCTACTAATACTGTCTCATTAACATAACAAAGAAAACCCATTCCCAAATGGAACTATAACCACAGGTATAGGGGTTAGAATTTACAACACATTTTGGGTGAACATGATTCAATTCATAACACATCCCAATCCATTTCGGAGATTTGAGCTCTCCCCTTCCTCTTCTCTCTGCCTAAAGAATAGGATTTTTGGAGCAAGATGCCATATTTTTCCCACCGTGCCATTCTGCCTTTCCTGTCTCAGAGAGTTCAGAGTCTCTGACCCAGAGAAGGTGTTACACCATGTAGTAGGAAGAATCTGGCCTTTCGAGTCAGACAGACCTGGGTCTGAATCCCAGCTCCACCGTTTCCTCATTTGTGACCTGGGCCAAGCCAGTTTCTAAGCCTCAATTTCCTTAGCTGAAATGGGAATTATCCCCACCTCCAAAATGATGTGAAGAAGATTAAATGAGCTAATACACATGAAAGAGCCCGGTCCAGTGCTGGGCACTTAGTGCTCAGGGAGAGTAGGATGGCTTTCTCACTCTCCTGTCAGGCAGTAAGTGACATAGGAGAGACACAAGGCTAGTGAGTCCATGTGGAGGAAGCAGGCAAGACCTCACTGCTCTGGAAACCAAGGAGAGAGGACCAGAGGGAAGCCTCGGTGACAGGTCTGAAAAAGATGGCTGGGAAGACTTCTGATGAATGGGCCGTGAGTCACGGGGGAAAAGCAAAGAAGCGTGTTTCCTTCCTATCAGAAAGACCCTGTGAGCAAACACCACTATGTTGACAAGACCTTGGAGACCATCTCATCCAGCTCCTTTGACCCATGGGGAAACTGAGGCTCAGAGAAGAGAAGGGACTAGACTCATGACAGACTGCTGAGGTCAGGCCTTCCTAGGTGGGGCTAGGGAAGGGCCTAAACCTGGAGAGATAGCCTGCCCCTATCAGTTGGAGGTCAGGAGAGGGACAGGAGGGAGGGCTGAACCAAAGACAGCAGCCAAAGCCTAGGCTCCTGGCCTTCTGTCCAGGGCCTGATGTCCTTGCGACGGGTCCGATCTGCCAGCGGAAGCTGGCTGGCCAGTATTGTAGGTCCCTATCTGTCTAGACTGCTCGCTGGCCCATCCTACCAAGAAACACAGCTCAAGGGGGGGCTGGGACGGGCAGGATGGCCTTGGAGGTCCCCGACAGCTCCGGAAGTCTGCACACGAACTCTTTGGAAGACTGAGAGGTGTTGTCTCTGCAGAAAAGCCATCGGACATTTCCGTGTGACGGTGACACAAACCATTCCTTCCTCCATAATCACCCCTCGCTGCAGCGCTGGCTCAGGGCAGACAGCCTGCGTGCATGGACTTTATTTTAAAACCCGTCTTGCATTTTTTATATCCCTGTGAATGCCTGAACTCCCAGGCAGAGGAAAGCTCTCAAGTCTGTCCTTGAGTGTGCTGGTGGTGATGTGATGTCCCAGACGGGACCCTCCAAGCTCTGCTGCAGGAACAAACCCCCTGCTGATGTAATTTAAAAGAATAACCTCCCAATTTTCTCATCTCCCTTTGCTGGATACACCTTATCAAATAACAGGAGAAGCCAATGTTTGGTTAAATGGTTCAGAGGTTAATACTCAACAGATGGGAGAATTTCTTTTTTTTTTTTTTTTTTGCCTTCCAGGAGATTCTGGTCTGCTCTTCTCACTGGATACTTGAGGCTGGGACAACCCAGGGGCATTTTTCCCATCATGCCCTTTGCAGGACCCCTTTTCCCCACAGCATCCAGTGTCCACCCCCACCCCCTCCACCCCCCACCCAGGCTCTTAGGCTGGGTCCTCAGCCTCCGAGGATCAGCCAAGACTGGATGCGTTCTGGAAGGCAGAACCTGTCTGTCCTGCAAGATTCCTAGGTAGGGCTCAAGACAGGAAACAAACCCATTTCCCTTACCACAGTGGGAACTCTGCTGTCTTGGTTTAAAAAATAAATAAAAATAAATGGAGACAAACAACCCAATTAAAAAATGGGCAAAGGACTTAAATAGACATTTCACCAAAGAAGATATATTATTGTCATTGAGCACCTTCAAGTCGATTCCGACTCAGAGTTCTACTCACAGAGTACAACTGCCCCTTGGGGTTTCTTGGCTGTAATCTTTACAGAAGCAAATCTCAAGGTCTTTCTCTCTCAGAGCCACTGGATGGGTTCAAACCATCAGCCTTCCAGTTAGCAGCCAAGTGCTTAACCATTGCACCACGAGGGCTCCTTAAAGAAGACAAACAAATAGCCAATAATGCATGAAAAGATGCTAGCCTGCTCCAGCTAGTCAACTTTAGTTCTGTGACCTTGAGCCAGTAACCACACCTTTCTGGTTCTCTCTTCAACTATAAAATCAGGTCCCCTAGCCCAGCTCCTACCGTTCCATGAGTCTGTAAGGATGACCCACACACAGTCCTCACGTCATTCCCTCCCCCTCCTACTTGGGACAGCCCTTAAAGCCGCGTTGCAAAAGACTTGAAGTGGGAAGTCTGTCCCAAGCCCCGTACCCCATCCCCACATTCCCTGCAGTACACCTCATGTCCTACCTACAGACTCAGGATGCTGGAGTTGGAGGGCTTAGAAACTGCCATTACAGAGAAGGAAATGGAGGCCCACACACAGCCAGGCCACACACGGCACTAACGCCAAGCAAAGACCAAGCCTGTCCTCCAAGGCCTGGTTCTCAATTCAGCTGTTGTAATTCCCCCACTGAATATTAGCTCATTGATGATCAAAGATGACCCACCCTGCTTGAAGAACAAAAGCCTCCAAGACCACATCCCATTTCTTTTAAGTCAAGTCAAGCACTGCTATAAAACACCTACTGTGTGCTAGATTCTGGCCTCTGAAGAGGAAAACACCAGACCTGTCCTCAAGGGCTCCCTCTGGCTGGGGAAGGTGACTTCAGAGCAAAGACCTATATAATACAAGTGACAGCAGGTGCAAGAGAACTGCTGTGGTTTTGGAGTCAAGATATCTGGATCCCAATCTCAGTGCCACCATCTACCTTTGCAGCAGGCATAACCCTCAGACTACAGACTTAGGTTTGTGAGAAGGAAAAGCTTCTTTTCTACAACTCAATGTAGTATCCATTTTAAGCCCTGATCCTAATAGGCTGCCGAGAACTTTAGTCTTAGTTTTTCTGTTCTCCTCCCTGCATGCCTAGCGTTTGTGGCCACAGCGCCCTTGTCTTATGCAGGGATAAGACATGAAGGAGAAAAGGGAGCACGTGGACTGCAATGCTCTGCCTCCCAGGTGCTGCTGGGATACCTGTTTTCTAGGTTCCTTCTGTGCCTGTGGTGGGCTGGGGCTCTGGAATCTCTCATCCATGTGTCCATGGGTTTGCTGGCCTACATACAACCCAAGAATGGTTTTTACAGATGAACATTTGCAATCAATTTGATGATAACCAAAAAAAAAAAAAAAAAAACCATTGCTGTCGAGTCGATTCTGACTCATAGTGACCATAGAGGACACAGTAGAAGTGCTCCATAGAGTTTCCAAGGAGCAGCTGCTGGATTTGAACTACCGACCTTTTGGTTAACAGCCAAGCTGTTAGCCACCACGCCACCAGGGCTCCAATTTGATGGTAGGGAACACTAACTTTGAATTCCAAGTAAGTGAAATGTTATCCCCCAGAAAAGTAGTCCATTCTTCCCATTAGTAGACCAACATTACCAAAGGAAGTGCTCAATAATTTTGAATTTTGGTTTCTCTATTGTATATAAGCATGTACATAATAGCCTTGATTTTGCCTCTTGGACTTCACAGCCTGAAATATTTACTATCTATTCCTTTACAGAGAAAGTTTGCCAACCCCTGGTCTAACAATGGCTGATGTTCAAGTTTAAGTGGCTTCCTGCTTGGAAACTCTGTGTTACCTCTAACCTCACATGAAAGTCTATAAAACACACACCAGCCCTGTGTTGGTAGAATTTAGGAGGTGACTGGAAGTAGGTTGGAGAAGGCCTGAGACAGAACAGGAGCAAAGGGAGATGAGCCAGGTAAGAGCCAAGAAGGAAGGTGCACAGAGGACTGATCGACCCAGGAGTCCCTGGAGACAGCATCTCTTTCCCCAAATATTCTAGAGAAAGGTGACTCTTAAAAGAGGAAGGGAAAGGGCTAGGTCCTTCTGTTACTTGAATGGGGCTACCTGGGGGCAGGCAATTGATTATTCCCTGTTATGGATTGAATTGTGTCCCCCAAAAAATAGGTTCAAGTCCTAACTCCCATACCTGAGAATGTGATCTGTTTGGAAATAGGGTTTTAGAAGATGTTATCAGTTAACCTGAGATCATACCAGAGTAGAATGGGTCCTAACCCTATCTGAGGTGGTGTCCTTATAAAAGAGGAGAAGAGACACAAAGACAGACAGAAGGACAGCCATGTGAAGATGCATCTACATGCCCAGGAACATCTTGGGCTGCTGGAAACTAAGGGACAAGAAAGGATCTTCTTTCTCCCAGAGCCTTGGAAGAGAACATAGCCTTGCCAACACCCTGAATTCGGGCTCTTAGCCTCCAGAACTGCGAGACAATAAATTTCTGTTCTTATAAGCCATTCAATTCAAGGTACTTTGTTACAGCAGCCCTAAGAAGCTAAGACACTTCCCCACTAGATGGCCAACCCCCAAAGGGTGGGGACAGTGTCTTATTCCTTTTTGTAGCCACAGTATGCCCAGTGTGGCACACAGTGCATTTTCAATAAACATTTGATGAATGACTGAACAAATGAATAAATTATTGGGGTTAGTTGACCTGAGTGAAGAGATTGCTCAAATGGCAACTTGGACTAACCTTCAAGATGTCCTGCCACCCCTTCTCCCAGCCACTGGCAAGTTTTAACAGCATTGCCCAAGCTACGTTCCTCAAGATGTTAAAAGATGATTTGGAAAAAAATGCTCCTGAGATAAATGTATTTAGAAAATGCTGCCTAGTGAATGTCTTTCCTGGAAAGTCTCAATATATACAGCAAGTCAGCTTATTAAAGTCTCTGAGAAATCCTGCAGCCACTAGCTGTTCAGAGGGCAGAAGCGATCTGGGACTGTCTCAGATTTCCTGCCAGTCTGCCTTAGTTGAGCCCTCACTCATCTCCCCCACTTCTAGAGGATCCTGATGCCACCATTCCCGAGATTTTGGGAATTGGGCAATGAACATCAGATTAGTTCTCAGCTTTTTCCATGGCTGACTTAAGATTGAGCTTTCTCCATTATGTTAAGTCCATCTTCTCTCAAGCTTCCAAAATGTTGTCACTTGTTGTCTCCTCTTCTGGTCTCCCTGTTCTTGTGGGTTTATGTCTTACCAAAAGAAAAAAAAAATTTTTTTTTTTTTTTTTTTTTGCTGTTTAGTGGGATTTTGGTTTGGGAGGAAGCAAAAGTAGATGGGTGTGTTAATTAGCTATCTTTTTTTTTTTTTTTTTATTGTGCCTTAGGTGAAAGTTTACAGAGCAAATTAGTTTCTCATTCAAAAATTTATACACAAATTGTTTTGTGACATTTGTTGCCATCCCTCATTGTGTCAGCACTCCCCCGCTTTCACTTTCCACCTCTGGTTCCTTGGTTTCGTCTGTCCAGTTTTCCTGTCCCTTCCCACCTTGTCATCTTTGTTTTGGGGCAGATGTTGCTCATTTGATCTTGTACATTTGATAGATCTAAGAGGCACATTCCTCACGCGTGTTATTGTTTGTTTTATAGGCCTGCCTAATCTTTGGCTGAAAGGTGAACTTCAGGAGTGGCTTCAATTCTGAGTTTGAGGGGTATCCAGGGGCCATAGTCTCGGGGTTCCTCCGTCTCTGTCAGACCAGCAAGTCTGATGTTTTTTTGAATTTGATTTTGTTCTACATTTTTCTCCTGCTCTGCCCGGGACCCTCTGTTTTAATCCCAGTCAGAGCGATGGGTAGTGGTAGCCGGGCACCATCTAGTTCTTCTGGTTTCGGGGTCATGTAGCTGTGGTTCATGTGGTCCATTAGTCATCTGGACTAATTGCTCCCTTGAGTCTCTAGTTTTTTTCATTCTCGTTTTCCCAGGACTAGAAGAGACCCATAGTGGTATCTTAGATGGCTTCTCACCAGCTTTTAAGACCGCAGACGCTACTCACCAAAGTCGGATGTAGAATATTGTCTTTAAAAACTATATTGTGCCAATTGAAGTAGAAGTCCCCCGAGTCTATGGTCCTTTGTCTTCGAGCCTGGGAACTTCATCCCATGAGGTGTTTAGTTATCTCTAAGAGGTTTCCCTGACTGTGTCACTTGTGTGCTCTGTTGTTTATCTTAATATATGAGGATCACCTACATCACGTACTTAGAAATTTCCACTACTGAACCTGTATCTGTCAGTGGATGTTCTCCTTTACCCCCACCCTCACCTCTTGGTATATCTATCTATATGTCCATTCGTAGATTATTGTTTGTTGATTCTATTGTTGCAGGATTGTCTATGCTATAGTAGTTACCATAAAACCAAAAAAAAGAAAAACCAAACCTGTTGCCACTGAGTCGATTCCAACTCATAGCGATCTTATAGGACAGAGTAGAACTGTCCCATAGGATTTCCAAGGAGCAGCTGGTGGATTCAAACTGCCAGACTTTTGGTTAGCAGCCATAGCTCTTAACCACTGTGTCACCAGGGCTCCTAGTAGTTACCATAGTTGTCCTTTGTTCCTGTGTTCCTCTCAGTGTCCTCTCTTGCCTTGGTCATATTGTGCTGACTTCTCCCATATTGTGTATTGCTTCTCCCTTCACCAATATTAACATCTTTCTACTATCTCTTTGGCAATTTTTCCTCCCTCCCCCTCCCATCCCTGGTAGCCATCAGTTTTTTTTCCCCCGTGTGTAAACCTTTTGTTGTAACTTTGACTTACTCTGCTCAGCATAATGCCCTCAAGATTCATCCATGTTCTGAGATGTTTCATGGATTCATCACTATTCTTTATCCTTGCGTAGTATTCCACTGTGTGTGTATACCACAGTTTGTTAATCCATTCATCTGCTGATGGGCACTTAGGTTGCTTCCACCCTTTTGCTATTGTGAATGATGCTGCAATGAACATGGGTGTGCATATGTCTATTCATGTCACAGCTCTTATTTCTTTAGGGTATATACCTAAAAGTGGGATTGCTGGATTATATGGCATTTCTATTTTTAGTTTTTTGAGGAAGCACTATACTGGTTTCCATAGTGGTTGTACATTCCCACCAGCAGTGTATAAGTGCTCCAATCTCTCCACATCCTCGTCAACATTTGTTATTTTCTGTTTTTTTTTATTAGTGCTGTTAATGTTGGGGTAAGATGGTAGCTCATTGTAGCTTTGATCTGAATCTCTCTAATTGCTAATGATCGCATTTCTTCATATGTTTGTTAGCAGCCTGAATGTCTTCTTTGATGAAGTGTCTGCTGATATCTTTTGCCCATATTTTAATTGAATTATTTGTCTTTTTTTGTTGAGGTGTTGAAGTTTTCTGTAAATTTTAGAGATTAGACCCTTGTCAGATATGTCATAACCAGAGTTTTTTCCCAGTCTGTAGGTTATCTTTTTACTCTTTTGGAGAAGTCTTTTGTTGAGTATAAGTATTTAATTTTTAGGAGGTCCCATTTATCTAGTTGATCTTGTGCTGTGTGTGCTTTTTTAGTTATGTTTGGTACTCTATTTATGCCATATATTAGGGCCCCTAGCATTGTCCTTAATTTTTCCTCCATGATCTTTATAGTTTTAGGTTTTATATTTAGTCTGTGATTGTTGAGGTTGTGTGTCAAGTTGGCTGGGCCATGATTCTCAGTGGTTTGACAGTTATGATGTAGTTTGGCAGTCGTATAATGATGTAATCACCTCCATGATGAGAGCTGATATAATATGATCACCTCCATGGTGGTATCTGCTGTGAGTAACCAATCAGTTAAAAGGGAGTTTCCTTGGGATTGCGGCCTGCATCCAATATAGGTGGACTTTCTGGCAAGGCTTGCCAGTTTTTGCTTGCTCTGGATCCTGCAGCTGACTCCTGTTCATCTGACCTCTGGTTCTTGGGACTTGAGCTAGCAGGTTACCTGTCAATCTTGGGATTCATTAGCCTCCACAGTCTGTGAGCTAGTGGTCTGCCAGCTTACCTGCTTATCTTGGGATTTGTTGTCCTCGCAGCCTGTGAGCTAGAGATCTGTTGTCTGACCTGCCGATTTGGGTTCACCAGCACCTGCAGCTACATGAGTCAGGAGAAGTCTCCAACCTGACCCATGAATTTGGGACTTTCCAGCCTCTACAACCTCATAAGCCATTTCCTTGATCTCTTTCTCTATATACATATACAGACACTTTACTGATTTTGCTTCTCTAGAGAACTCACCCTAAGGCAAGGTCTTTGATGCATTTTGAGTCAGCTTTTGTGTATGGTGTGAGGTATGGATCCTGTTTCATTTTTCCACAGATAAATATCCAATTTTGCCAGCACCACATTTATTGAAGAGGCTGTATAAAAATGACGTGGGGGTGGCGTCTGATCTCCTCTAACTTTGCAAGGGGGAAGGAGAATCAAGAGCAACAGCCCAGCTCTGATTCCTGTGAGGCAGAGGTCAGACATGCCTCATCTCTCCGCCATCTTTACCAATTTTGGCACCAACTGCCACTTCCACGGCACTCTCTGCTTCTCTGCTGGGTTCGATAATTCATTGCAATAGCCACACAGAACTCACAGACAATACTCACAATTATGGGGTTTATTAGGGAAGTAACAGGTTACAATTCAGGTTGAGGAACACTCAGTATATAGTTCTTCCATCAGGACAGCCTCTTCCCAGTTGTGCCTGGAGGCAGGCCTCTCTCTGGCCCTTGGCCTCTGCCCTGCTCAGGCAAGTGTTACAAAGCTCTTTTAGCTCTGCCAATAAGTGCCCAGAGGCACCTCACTCTGCCAGTAAGCCTCAGCGAAAAGGTACTCAGCTTTCTCACTCTGTGAGTCAAGAAGCCCACCATGCCATCTCCTGCAAGTCTCTCCTGCCAGTCTCCTGGTTCTGCTGCCTCTGCTGCTGCTATTTCTCTGTCATTGCTTCTTGCTGTGTTACCGTCTTTGGTGTTACAGCTCTTTCTCTTTCTCCTGGGTCTCAGTGCAGGGATCCCAGGTCCAAAGGATGCACTCCACTCAGTCCTGGCTCGTCTTGCTTGGTGGTGGTGGGATCCTCTCTCTGCTCTGTGATTGGTTCTCTTTTAAGCCTAGCAGGATGGCAAAACTGAGCAATCCCCTTGGTGGGCCACAATTACCCTATTTGCATAGTCCCACCCAATCACTTGGGTGAGAGTTACAAAACCATGGTGAGAAAGGCCACACAAAAGTGATCCATCACACCTCAGGCTGTCTTCTCCCCATTCAGTAAACTTTGTCCTTTGTCGAAGATCAGCTGTCCATGTTGTTGTTGTTATGTGCCATTGAGTTGGTTCCGACTCATAGCGACCATGTAGGACAGAGTAGAACTGCCCCATAGGGTTTCTAAGGAGTGGCTGGTGGATTCAAACTGCTGACTTTTTGTTTAGCAGCCAAGCTCTTAACCATAGCCCTAGCAAGGGCTCAGTAGTGATGGATTTATGTCTGGTTCTCAATTCTGTTCCCTTGGTCTGTGTGTCTGTTGCTGTACCAGTCCCAGGCTGTTTTGACTACTGTGGCTGTTTAGCAGGTTCTGAGATCAGGTAGTGTGAGGCCTCCGATAATTAGCTATCTTTAAATGGAGAGAAGAAGGACTCTGTAACAGTATCAATTCCAGCAGCAAGAAAGACGGAGAAGGTAGAGAGAAAAGGAGGGCATGGGGGCAAAGAGCTAGCCTGGATTCCCTGAGGCACACGGGACTGGCTGGGGGGTGGGGGTGGGGGGGTTGATTGGCCAAGAGCTTTGTTGTTGGTGGGGGCCTATAGCTGATTTCAACTCATAACAACCTCATGTGACAAAGTAGAACTGGCCCATAGCTTGACTGTAATCTTTACAGAAGCAGATTTCCAGGTAGAGTGGCTGTTGGGTTCGAGCCTCCAATCTTTCGGTTAACAGCTCAGCACTTAACCGTTTGCGCCACCAGGACTTTGCTATGGCCTGAGAAAGCAAAAATGTAAAAATATGGAAAAGACTCCTCCCTCAAGGAGCTCATAGTTTAGTGGGTGACAGATGAGTGGATGTGATAGAGATAAATACAGGGGTCAATAGAAGCCCCAGGAGAAGTGGTGAAATGGTTGGTCTTGCCAGCAGTGAGAGGACAGTATGTGCGTGTATATGTTTGTAAGTGTGTGTGTGTGTGTGTGTGTGTGTGTGTGTGTGTGAAGGCTTTCGGGAGAGGGGAAAGCAACCGGAGCAACATTGCAGAGGCTAGGATGGCACCCTTAAGGAGTCTGGGGCTACTGGAGAGTAAAGCGCCAAGAAGAAATTGTGACATCTGAGGTGGGAGAGGAGGCAGGGAGAGGACCAGGGGGGCCATGAGAGCCGCGCTGGAGCTTGGGCTTTATTGTGCGGGTGATGAGGAGCTGTCAAGGGGTGACCTGGTGGGTCACGCAGGCAGCTGGTGGAGGATGGCCTGGAGGGCCAGCCCTGGAGTCAGGGAGACCACTGTGTTAGTGTCGGAGGCGGGCTGCTGTAGCAAAGCACTACACACTGGGTGATTTCAAACAACAGAAATGCGTTCTCTCACAGTTCTGGAGGTCAGGAGTCTGAAATCAAGGTGTCAGCCGGGCCAGGCCTCCCTCTGAAGAGGCAATGCAGGGTTCTCCCTCCATTCTCTCTAAGGGAGAATCCTTCCTTGCCTCTTCCTAGCCTCTGGAGGTTGCAGGCAATCCTGGTATTCCTTGGCTTGTAGCTACGTCACTCCAATCTCTGACTCCATCGTCACATGGCCTTCTTCCCTATGGGTGTGTCTCCAAATCTCCCTCTCCTTATAAGGACATCAGTCATTAGATTTAAGGCCCACCCTAATCCGGTATGACTGTGTATTAACTTGATTACATCTGTAAAGACCTTATTTCCAAATAAGGTCATGTTCACAGGTACTGGGGTTAGTACTTCAACATATCTTTTGGGGGACACAGTTCACCCCATTACAACTATTTAGACCAAAGCCTGTTGTCGTTAAGTTGATTCCAACTCATAGCAACACTGTAGGACAGAGTAGAAATGCCCCATGGGGTTTCCAAGGCTGTAATCTTTATGGGGAGCCCTGGTGGCACAGTGGTTCGGAGCACAGCTGCTAACCAAAAGGTTTGCAGTTTGAATGCATTAGCTGCTCGTTGGAAACCCTATGGGGCAGTTCTACTCTGTTGCTATGAGTAGGAATTGATTCGATAGCAACAAGTTTTTTTGTTTTAATCCTTACAGAAGGAGACTACCTCATCTTTCTCCTGCAGAGTGACTGGTTGGTTCAAACAGACCTTTCAGTTAGCAGCCGAAAGCTTTAACCGCTGCACCACCAGGAGTCCTAACCACTTAGAAGGCTGTTGCAAAACATGGATGAGAAATTATTGAAGTCTGCACTCAAGCAGCAAGAGAACACTGGGGACAGAGTGGAGGAGGTGAAATAGAGATGGGAGTGTGGGCCAGAGAGGAGGGAAGGGGAGCTGGCCTCATGGAAGTCTCCCAGGTTTCTGGCTCTGTTGCCTGATGGGGGAGGGGATGGACTGTCCCTTCCAGCTCCCCTTCCTACTGCCTAAAGCTTAGGATGACCCCCAGACCACTAAAGGAGAGTACTGGCTCCCCTCCCTGCCCTACCTTCCCTCCTCCAACTCTGTTTGCCTGGAATCCCCTGGGAAGAGACAGAGAAAGAGATGAAATCATGGAACAAAGGGGATTAGAGCCACATTTCTTCCCTTCTCTACAATGGAAAAGTTTGTTGGGAGAGGGGGGCTCTCCGGGGAGGCATGATGAGGTTATAATTTTGAAATAGTTGCTGTCTCGAACTACCAATTTGACAGGCAACAAGGTTCTTATTTTTCTTTCTTTTAAGTGGGCTGTCTTTTTGGTTGCCCCCAGCTTAGAGCCTCCTCTGCCGGGGTGAGGCTGTTCTAGGATATTCCCTGCCTGCGTGTGCCCCTGCCACCTGGCTGGGCACCCACACAGGAGGAAGTTACCACCTCCTGAACGGGGAAGGGCTACCCCAGACACGAGCGGGGTCAGGGCAGTAGGAAGAGTCAGAGGTGGGGTTAGAGGATTTGATTTCACATCCAAGTTCTGCCACTTCCCAGCTATTCGAACTTAGACAAGCGTCTTACCCTCCCTGAGCTTCAGACTCTTCCTCTGCAAATGAAAATGATCATACCCAGCTCATAGGATTACTGTGATGACTAAGCAGTATTTTGTCTGTGGGGGATAAAAAGGGCTTTGGAAGTCAAACCCACCCCCAACAATTGCAGGGCCTGGGACAAGTGTAAAATGGAGACCCACCTCCTGTTGCCATCAAGTTGATTCCAACTCATAGCAACCCCATGTGTGTCAGAGGAGAGCTCTGTTCCACAGAGCTTTAACTGGCTGATTTTTTGGAAGTAGATTGCCAGGACTTTCTTCCAAGGCACCTCTGGGTGGACTCAAATTTTCCAACCTTTCAGTTAATAACTGAGCACTTAACCATTTCTACCACCCACAGACTCCGGAGAGCCACTTACATATATATCTACATACTTAGGGGTCACTATAAGTCAGAATCAACTCGACAACAATGGGTTTAAATACTTAAGAGTTAAAAATCAAGTTTAACAAACTCTTAAATGAAATATGTTTCATCCTCCAACCTTGACAAACATGCTATTGTAACAACCTGGAAGGCCAGGTTTGAGTTCAGAGTTCCTGGATTCCTTGGAACACAATGGCGTGGGGAAAAGCCAGCCCAGGGCTTTGGCCCACAGGCCATTCAGTCCCTCCTTCTCTTCCCATCGTCAGCTCCAACCTGTACAGCAAGGGCTTCGTGCAGATGCATGAGGACATCCTGTCCCAGTGTCTCACCTCCACCCACATGGTCCAATGCAGACAGCAGTGGACCTAGAGATGCACACACTGAAGGCCTCTGGGGAGGACAGACTGGAGGAAGGGGCCTGCGCAGACCCTGGAAGCAGGCTCAGAGGTGTTAGGGCAGAAAATTCCAGGGTCCCGGGTACCCAGAGCATGGTGTAGAAGGGGATGTGGGCTCCAGGTGGGCACATCTATTTGCAGTGGTGTCACTTGGGTTGGTGTCACTCAGCAAGATAATTCATGGTGTCATCCCCCCACCATGGACCTCCTCCCATACTAGACCACACAGAATCCTTAGTAATGTTTATTATCAATTTTAATCGTAGAATAATATGTGATAAATATAGTTGTAAATTTCTTAAATGCAATAGTTCTTAGATTATATGAATAATAACAACAAAATTATTTTGTATAATCTTTCTCCATTGAATTTCAACATTAGTTACAACATTATTAGTAACTGAGGGGAAGCCTTTTTTTTTAATTCTTCTTCTTTTCCTTTAATACTTCATTCTCAAAAAAATTATTGATATAGGTTCACAAATACTAATTAGCACAACATTGTAGCTAAAACATGAGAAAATCTGACAGAATCAGTGACTATAAAAACACTGACAGCAACGAAGAAAACAGCGTGTGCTTGTAGCCTGTACAGACGAAACCACGTGATTCAAAGGGTCATTGTAATTGGGTAATAATGACAGCTCTGACTGGAATGATTAGAAGATTCAAAAAGTAAATTAGCATAGAGTTTTAGTCTTGTAGGTATATTGATACATGTAAACTGGGCTTATTAAAAAATGTTTTTGTTGTTATAACTAACTACCTACCCACTGCTGTGGAGTCAATTCCAAGCCATAGCAGCCCAGTAGGGTTTCCAACACTGTAAATCTTTCAGGAAGCAGACTGCCACAGCTTTCTCCTGTGGAGTGGCTGGTAGGTTCGAACCACTGACTTTTGGTAGCAACAGAGTGCTTTAACTACTGTGCCACCAGAGCTCCTTATAACTGCTTACAGGGATATTTTTATAAAAAAATAATAAATTTCTGCTGAAACACTGCACAAAAATTTTATAGACAGTTATTTTGGTGTCACCCCCTCTGACAGTGTAACGCAGTAGTTTCTGCACCCCCATGCCCTACTAGTGATGCCACTGTCTACCTGGCCCCCTGGAATCCTTATACCATGGAGAGGGGAGTGATTGGAGGAAGCCAGAGTAGGGTCTATAAAGCTGAGGACTCAGATCAGAGGCCTCTGTTGCCTGCTCTAAAGGTGGTAGGTACTGCTGTAAACTATAAAGTGATTGTGAGTAGGAGGGATCGTTATTCTTTCTGCAAGGGTTTAGTACCTCTTTCCTTTCTCTCTCTCTGATTCTCCTCTTCTCTCTTTCCTATTTTCCTTGGGAAGAATTTGGAAATAATTTACACACTAGTGGGTCAGAGAAGTGGGAGAGTAGATTCCTTAGGGGACAGATGAACCAGGATGTTAGGAACTCTTGAGTGAGGTCCAAGGCCTCTTCAGGCCTAGGTGCTGCTAAGCATCTCCCTCCCCACATCTCTGCAAGACTTAGGGCTTGTTATTTATGATCTGAAAACAGAGAATCCTTAGAACCTTAGACAAGTGCATGGCCAAAGACTAGGGGGAAAAAAGTGTTCCAAGCACTCACCAAGCACAATGAAAAATGTAGTGCTGGAAAAGGAGATTTGGAGAGACACAGTGACGCCCACCTGAACAGGAGATCCAGGCCCAAAGGTGGGCTCAAAGCCATCCTGTCTCATGCCGCCATACTGGGTAAGCCTGCATCTCCAGGCTTTGGTGAGCTGGGAGTACAGAGAAAGAGGCCTTAGGGAGCAATGCAGAGGGGACTGGAGTCTAGACTGAGAGTCAAGAAGCCTGGTCCTGGTTGAAGGGGCATTCTGGGTAAGAGGAACATGGACTCAGACCCAGGACCTAAGATTAGCTCTACTCATCCCAGCTACCAGCAACTGAGCTCAGGCAAAGCCCTTTTCCTCTCTGAGCCTCCATTTCCTGGTCTGTAAAATGGGGATAATGGTGTTTTTCTCACAGAGTGGTGCTAAGGATTTAATTAGCTAAAAGCATGAGACATGCTTAGCACCGTGCCTGGAGTGGAGAAAACAATAAATACTGACCATGCCACTGTTACTATGATCACAGTGCCTGGAAAATGTCAGTCAAATGATAGTTAAACTTGTATGACCGTCAGCAGATCATGTCCCATTTATGGGCTTCGGTTTCCTCATCTGAAGAATTTCCTTTATTCTCTAGAAACATTTTGCTGGCAATGCCCAGAGGCCCCTGACACAAATAATAGCTAACATTTGCAGACACTTGCTGTGTGCCGGGCACTGTATAAAGCACTTGGCATGAATGACATCATCTCCTTCCACACTATCCCCTTTGAGTGGCCTTCTAGCATTACCCAGGAACCTGGGACATACAAGGCTTAGGGAATTTGCCCCACATCACCCAGCAAGAGCCAGGCAGGCTGGCTCCAAAGTCCATCCTCCTGACCTCCAATAATCTAGTCTCCTCTTCCCTGGCCAGATGCGGGCTGTGCTCCTCCTGGAGCAACCAGGCAGCCATTTTTACAGATCCTCCTGTCAAGCCAGTCAGTTGACTGGCTTGGCTGGTCCCCCACTCCCTACTGAACTGTGACTAGTGATGAAGCCAAGTTAGTCATTTTGGCCTCTAAGTCAATGATCCTGCCTCCATGTGTTTAGATTTTCTGACTATGACACAGTCCCTCTGGCTCTGGGTTTGAAAGAATCAGTGATAGGAAATACTGATTTTGGATTAAAAAGGGAAAATGGCCATCCCTGAGATCATGTGCACCTTAACCAAGGGCTTTGGCCCACCTTGTCTCACGGAGCGCTCGCCACCACATGGTGAGACACAGGTGTGGGACCGTTAGCCCGTTTCACAGGTGGAGAGGCCCAGCTGGCCTGGGATCGTGCTGGTTGGAGGTGATGGTGGAGGCAGGATCTGAACTCAGGCCTCCCGGCGCTCCATACTGCGTATACCCCACAGCCCGGACCAGCCATTCTGCTGGTAACACCCTCTGAGAGGCCCTGAACCCCCAGCACTAGGGGCATCACTGTGAAGGGTGGGAATGGCTGAGGACCATTTGGCCAGGTCTCTCCCATTTGCTCTGCCTTTTGGCACTGATCTGCAAGGTTACATTAAGAGTTCTTTTCCGAGTTGTTTGTGGGCAGAAGCAGCCTTGAAATTGCAAGGAACGGAGGTACCTTGCTCCCCAGGGACAATTTCAGAGTCCATCTCCCCACCTTGTTTATTTGTAAAATGGGAACACAGACACAACTGGTGTATGTTTTACATTAAACCAAATAGGAGCTTGTGGCATTTCTGTCTGCACTTGAGACATGTTTATACTGCTGGGTCCATTATGAATCTGTTTAATATCCTCTGAATTCTCCGAGTCCTTCCATCCCTGCAGCCAGGAAGTGGGTAATGTGCACATGGGGAAGAAATTTCCAGGCACTCAGACCCTTAGGTAAATGAGGACTCCTTTTTTTTTTAGGGAGAAAAAGCCTGTTGCAAAACAAATTAAAGTCTTCCTGTTCAAAATTGTTTTTCCAATGAGCCTTTCCTTATAGGAAGTTGCTCGGGTCCGAGAGAGAGAGACAGAGAGAGAGAGACAGAGAGAGAGAGAAAGTCCGAGGGAGCTACCAGGTAGGGGAGCCTGGGGCCCACACTGGTGCAAACAGCATCCCTTTGCCCTGGAGAGCCCAAAGTGGGGACATGGAGGTGAGCAACCCTCCAGGGCTGAGGGAGACATGGGGCATCTGCAGCCAGGAGCTCAAGGTCGACAGAGGGCTGCTTGGCTGCTGGGGGCTCCTGGGAAGCCAGCTTCAGGCTAATCCTGCTGGATTGGGAACAGGCTTCCCACAGGACTGCTGGCAGGAGCAGCTCCCTGCTTGCTGGCAGAACAGAGAGGTATTATTTTAGGGAGAAAAATGAGATTCTTGTTATTGCTTTATTTCTCCTGCAGAAATGTTGGTGTGTCCTAGCCAGAGCCAAGTAGAGAGGTGGGTGGGTGCCAACAGAAGGGTGAGCTCATCGCATGTGGGGATAGGAGGTGTTTCCAGCAAGGCACAGAGTGGAACAAAAGCTCCTCGCTTGCAATTCCAAACCCTTTGTCAAAGCAGAGACCTTTGACCCTCCCATCACCTCCCTCCTCCATTAGCTAGTTTGCCTGTCACCTTCCTTCTCCATCATCTCATCTCGCTCCACCGTTACCTGAGCTCTCCTATTTGATCCCTCTAGTTTCTTGAATCTCGGACCAAACACTTTCCTCTCAATACCCTGGAGCATCCGTGCATGTTTGGAGATTGTGTGAAGGGAAGAGCCCAGGCTTTGGAGTCTCAGAGAGGTCACTTCAAATCCCAGCCCCACTACTTACTGGCTGTGCGAGAAAAGACAAAGATCTTCCTGTCTGGGCCTCTGCCGTCTCATCTGTGGCCTTGTTATCTTGCAGTTAGATGAAAAAGCAAATTGGAAAAATACCTGGCACATAGTAGATGCTCATTTAATATTTCCTTCCTGTGGAAGAAAAGGATATTGTATAATTAAGGGATTATGAGACTTTGTCATTGTCAGCTGCCATCTAGTTGGCTCCGACTCATGGCAACCTCATGTACAACAGAACGGAACATTGCCCAGTCCTGTGCCATCTTCATGATCATTGGTATGCTCAAGTCCATTGCTGCAGCCACTGTATGTCTTGAGTGCCTTCCAACCTAAGGGGCTCATCTTCCAGCACTACATTGGATAATATTCTGTTGTGATCTATAGGATTTTCATTGGCTAATTTTCAGAGGTAGATCACCAGGTCTTTAGTCCCAGTCTGTCTTAGTCCGGAAGTGCCACTGAAACCTGTCCACCACAGGTGACCCTCCTGGCATTTGAAATACTGGTGGCATAGCTTCCAGCATCATAGCAACACGTAGACCACCACAGTACAGCAAACTGACAGAGGGACAGCAATGTCAAATTCCCAAAGGACTCTGGGAAATACGGAGTCCCAGGTTATGCGATGTACTCATCACAGAGACCTGGCAATGGCCTGAGGATGGCACAAGTCACTCTGGACTGATCCCAGAATTAAGAAGAGGGATTTGAGGGAGGTGGGGAAGCTTTCCCGGTGTTGACCAAGAAAGAAACAGTGTGCATGGCCAGGTCAGAGAGGGCAGGAAACAAGATGATGCTGGTTGGATAAAAGCAGCCTGAGAATTGAGAAGCAAAGAACTTCATAAAGTGGCAAAAAGTTGTACCAGTTGGAAATTCTAAGAGGTGAGGGTGAAAAGGTGCCAGCCCACAGACTGAGTCACCTATGGTGGGACCCAGAGCTCTTAACTGGCATTTTGGCTGTCCTCAGGAAAAGGCCTGAAACACACCCTCAGATCAACTTTGATTTTCCACCTATGAATCATGAAGAGGTGTTATTAACAACAACGGGCACTCTGGAAGCTTCCTACAGAACAGCCAAGTTCCTTTGTTTCTGTGGCTCTGCAGGACTGCATGTGCTATCTGTATGTAAATGTCACAACATTTAAAATTTTATCGCCCCCTGGAATTATAGTATTAAATTTCACATCCTTGAAATTCCCAGCCCCCTGGGCAAAAACTCCAGTCGGCCTGCCCTGGTTCTGGCCCTGGTTATGGGGAACGTATCTCTGTGATATAAATTAGATGGGTTTATGCTTCCTGGATTTTATTTCTCCTCTGACTTCCTTTTGTAGTTCATGAATTTTTTTTTTTTTTTTAATCCATCCTGTCTCAGTTTTGCTAAGGAAAATTAAGAAAAGGGGTTTGAGTCCACACTTTGGTTAGTGAGAGACAAAGAATGGGCCAGAAGCCTTTGAGGGGGCCAGGGTGGGACATGAGAGCTCTGCCCCATTTCTCCTTTGTTTTGTGGACACTCAAAGAGACAGGATGGACCCTATCCAAAACTGGTGATACCACACACGTACTAAGAAGCTCTGAAAAGGTTTATTACTCACATTATGAGGCTTTCTGGGGAGAGCAGGGAAAGGAGACTGGCTTGGGGTTTTTATGGTGGTTAGGTGGTGGGTCTGGGGTGGGGGGTTCTTCTGCATGGTTTGAACTTCCCCTGGCTGCAAAGGAGGGAGCACTTAGGGTTTCTTATCAGTTTTCCAGATGCTGGACAGAAGGGGAAGAGAGAGAGATGGGGCTTAAAATCTGTCAGTTGTCAAACATCAAAAGTGGAGTGAAATTATTTATTACATCCTCTTCCATCCTCAGAGTCCTGGTGGCTCAGTGGTTAAGATCTTGTCTGCTAGCCAAGAGGTCAACAGTTCGAATTCACTAGTTACTCCTTGGAAACTCTATGGGGCAGTTCTACTCTGTTCTGTAAGGTTGCTATGAGTCAGAATTGACTCAACGGCAATGGGTTAACGGTCTTCCATCCTCAGTCGGGAGTGCAGACGTGGTGGAGCGCCATCTTGGGCCATGCAGAAAAGGGTAATGCTCTAGGGATGGCCAAGCAACAAAAGAGCAGAAGACTAGGCCCCCATCTGGAGCCATCATGTTAACCCTGGCTGAACTCTTGGCCTGTTACAAGAGAGAAAAATCATCTTTGGGGTTTCTGTTAGGGCAGCCAAACGTACATTCTCACTAATCCAGGGGATAACGACACCTCTGCCCCAGAGTCTTGAGGGCTAATGAGAGACTGTAGGGGAAAGCACTTGGTAAGGCACAAGTCAGTTCATTTGTTTTTTCATCCAACACACTGTTATTAGCACCTATTTTGTGCCTGGCCCTTCACTTATTCACATTACCTCCTTCATATGGGCTCCAGAGCCATCTGCCTGGGTTCAAATCCTGGCTTTGCCACTAACTAGTCTTATGACTGTGATCAAGTTATTGACCTTTTCCTTGCCTCTGCTTCCTTGACTACCAAAAGGGGGTTGACCATGGAACCCACATCAAGAAATCAGCCCTGTTCTCCTGAAGCTCTGGGTAGTGAGACAGGAAGATACACCAACTCGCTTTCCCTAGGATTTCACTCCAGCCAAAGGCATATTTTATGGCTTACTGGACAATGTGAAGTGTGAAAGCCAGGGAAGATGACCAGCAGACAAAAATGACAACAAGTTAAAAGCAGCCAAATTCTTTATAACAAATGAGATTGTTCACATGGCAAGGAGCGTGTTATGCACATAAAATGAACCCACAGCCTCCGCCCGGGGCCTTGCCAGCTGTTTCCAGTTAACATTTTAGGAGCACCTACTACGTGCTGAGTGGAGGCAGTGGTGGTTCAGTGGTAGAATTTTCACCTTCCATCCAGGAGACCCAGGTCCCATTCCCAGCCAACGCACCTCATGCGCAGCCACCACTTGTCTGTCCGTGGAGGCTTCTGTGTTGCTGTGATGCTGAACAGGTTTCAGTGGAGCTTCCAGACTAAGATGGACTAGGAAGAAAGGCCTGGCAATCTAATTCCAAACACCAGCCAATGAAAACCCTATGGGTCACAACAGTCCAATCGCCAACCGATCATGGGGATGGCCCAGGACCAGGCAGCATTTTGTTCTGTTGTGCATGGGGTCACCATGAGTTGGGGCCAACTCAACAGCAGCTAACAGTACCACCACCACTATGTGCTGAGAACCAGGGATACAGAAGGAGACTTAATCTGTACCAGAAGGGAATTTATGGTCTAGCACGAGTCATATGCAAGCCTAGAGGTGCATAGAGTCCAGTGTGAGCAATACTGCGAGAGAGGCCTGGCACAGGGACTATAGGAACCCAGCAAGGGCACCTCCCCTAGACTGGGGGGCTGTGTGATACTAAGAGTCATGTACAAATTTGGCCCACATTTATGTTCTGTTTGGCCTTCACCGGGTTGTTTTTTAAATGCCTTAATTGCCAACAATTAAAATTTGAAGACGGCATATAAAATCCAAGACTTCTGGCTTCTCTTTAAAAAGTGGAAGATCTGGCCAATCTGGGTCTGCATTCTCTCAGCCATGGCTGGGTGGCAGCTGCCCCATTCAGAACGAGACCCAGGCTGTCCAGATCCCTCTGGGTTCACACTGTCTAAATGTCTACACCCAGATCCTTCACTTACTCACGCTGCCTCCTTAATATAGACTCCGGAGCCTTCTGCCTAGGTTCAAATTCTAGCTAATCTTATGACCATGAGCAAGCTATTTCTCTTTTCTGTGCGTCTGCTTCCTTAACTACCAAATGAGGATAACAATAGAACCTACATCATAGAGTACACCTACTCGTCACTTATTGACTATCTCATTATCTGACATTTATGACAATGGTAAAAAATCTACTATTTTCCGCATTAACGATGTATGCAAGGCAGAAGTAGTGATGGCTGTGATAGTTAAGGTTCTGTGTCAGTTTGGCTGGGCCATGATTCTCAGTAGTTTGGCAGTTATGCAATGATGTAATTTGGCAGTTATGTAATAATGTAGTCATCCTCCATTTTGTGATCTGATGTAGTCATCCTCCATTTTCACATAACGCCAATTTTCACATAATGACCTGGTCTTTGGAACCTAACCATGTTGATAAGTGAGGAGTGGGTGTAATACATGTAAAGCATTTAGAACAATGCCTGACATTTAGTAAGCACTCAACAAATGTAAACTATTAATTATTTTTATTTTTGGTTTTATTATTATTTTCATTTTTACTCAACTGGCCCCTGTAGACATTTTAGTTTGTAACCCCTGGTGTAAGTGGTGAGCTGAGACCCTAGCCCAGGTCTGGTGATCCCAGAGCCTGTGCTCTTTCCCTCATATTCTGTGGTTTCTCACTGTAATTTGGACCCATCCATCTGACTTTCATCATACCTGATTCCAGACCCAAGCCAGCCCAAATTACTAACCTATAGAAACTATGAGATAATAATTTTTTTTTAAGCCACTAAGCTCTGGGGTAAGGAGCACTGGTGGTGCAATAGTTAAGTGCTCTAACAGAAAGGTTGGTGGTTTGAACCCACCTGCAGCTCCGCAGGAGAAATGACCTGGAGATCTACTCCCATAAAGATTACAGCCTAGGAAACCCTATGGGGTAGTTCTGTTCTGTCATATAGGGTCGCTATGAGTTGGAATCAACTCGATGACACTCAACAACGACAACAAGCTTTAGGGTAACTTGTTACACAGCAATGGATACCTAATACTCGACCCAACACCCCAGTTCCTTCAGTCTCCATATTTCCAGAGCTTTCCTCACCCTTTCTCTGTCCATACTCCAATATATTAATAGCCCTCCTAAAACACAGGGCCTAGAATGGAACACAACACTCTAGTTGTGGTCATACAACAGAATCATTTCTTCCTACACGATGGACACTGTAATACTCATCTGCCTAAGATGCCATTAGTGTTTTAACAGACACAGCTCACAGATAACTCATCTTGACCTTGTGGTTGACTAAAACCTCCAGGCCTATGTCCCCATGAATTGCAAGGAAAACCAAGTCACCCACCTTTGTGTACTTGTGCACTTGATTTTTTTTTTTTTTTTAATCCAAATGTAGGACTTTACAACCACCCAAGTAAACATTCACCCTGCCTGTCCCAGCCAGGTAAGGAACCCTGCAGACTTAATTCCACATCTTCTTTATTTATTTACCTCCTGACTCTGTGCCCTCTGTGGCCATGGTCAAGCTTCCACCCAGGCCTGAACCAGCTTGTTAACTAAACTGAGGAACAAATGCAGGAGCTGTTATCAAGGGTCTCAGAAGGAGGATAGGAAACTCACGCTTATTGAGACTCCTTACATGCCAATTACCTTGCCAGGTGCTTTTACGAGTGGCAGCTCATCTCATTCTCAGCGCAACTCTACAAAGTAGACACTATTTGCAGATAAAGAGACTAAGGCTCAGAGAGGGTAAATGATTTTATTTCATTCCAAGGAAATAATTTTTAAGAAGAAAAATCTATAATCAGGAAGCCGTTTGTTGCTAGGCTAGAATAAGCAGAAACAATCTGTGTTAGCCTCCTAGGGTTGTTGGAACAAATTACCACCAATGGGTGTCTTCAAACGGTAGAAACTTATTCTTTGAGAGTTCTGGAGACTAGACTTCTGAAATCAAGGTGTCGACAGGTCTGCCCTCCCTCCAAACGCTGGAGGGGGGAATCCACTCCTTGCCTCTTGGAGTTCAGATGGCTGTCAGCATTCTGGGGCTTGTGACTGCATAACTCCAGTCGTTGCTTCTGTCTTCACATGACGTGCTCCTGGGTGTGTCTCTTACAAGGACACTTGTCATTGGATTTAGGGCGCACCTGGATATTCCACTATAATCTCATCTCAAGACCCACTTAAGGGAGTTATTGCTTATGGAGCACCGAGTTTCAGTTTAAGGTGATAGAAAAATTGCATTAATTGAGGGTAAGGGTTGTACAGCTGATTAATGTAACTGACGTCAATAAGTTGTACACCTGTAAAAAGTTGAATTGGCAAATGTTGTATGATAGATATATTTACAACAACAATAACAACAAAAAGAGCAGCTGCTGAGGCTTCTTATGTACAACTAAACACCTCATGGGATTTGGTTTCTTGGTTTGGAGGTTTAGGATCATGGTTTCATGGGACATCCCAGTTAATTGGCCTAAGATTGTGTTTAGTGCTTCTGTTCTACCTCCTAATTCGTTGCATAGCGCTGGGGTCTTAAAAGCTTGCAAGCAGTCATCCAAGGTACGACAATTGGTCTCTATTCACCTGGAGCAACAGAAGAAGGAAGAGAGTCAGGAATAGGTGGAGGAAATAGAATGTGAGGTTAACTGCTTCCATGAACAACTGCCTCCTTTGTCATGAGACCAAAACTGGATGGCGCCCAGCTACCGTTACAGAATGTTTTGATCAAAGATTCTGTAGAAGAATCCTGATCAAGTGGGAGACAATGCAGAACAGAATTTCAAATTCTCATGGAATCCAGATTTTCTGGAGTCATTGAGGCTGAACGAATCCCTGAAACTACTGCCATGAGATAATCTTTAAACCTTAAACCAAAAATAGCCCCTGAAGTCTCCTTTAAACCAAGCATAGTTTAGCTTGATTAATAGCAAATATCCATCTTGAGCATTGTGCTCTTTTAGGAACTCTCTATTCGGGATCAAACTGACAGTAACTCGAAAGATTAGATAGGAACCTTAGGGGTAATGAGTTTATGTTAATGGAGGAGGAACAATTTGGAAAAAGAGGATGAGAATGGTTGCATTACTTGAAGAATGTAATCAATGTCACTGAATTGAACATGTAGAAATTGTTGAACGGGTACGTGTTCTGCTGTGTATATTCTCAACAACAACAAAAAATAAATAAAATTTTTAAAAGAGATCCTTAATTACGCCTGCAAAGACCCTTTTGCCAAATAGAGCCACATTCACAGGTTCACTATGAGTCAGAATCGACTCGACGGCAACAGGGTTTTTTTTGTTTTGTTTTGTTTTAATTCAACCCACGGGACAACCTAAAAATATAGCTGCAACTCTAGGTAAATGATTTATCTACTCTGAGTCTCAGTTTCCTCATCTTCAAAATAACATCTGTCTCTTAGATTTGGAAGAAGATTCGATGAAAGTGTGTAAGCAGTGTGCCTGATAAGTGCCTGGCACACAGTAAGCTAGCAACCAATAGAAGCCATTGTTAGCTAACGTAATTTGCGTAAGGAAAGTGATAAAACCGGGCAGAGGGTGGCCGAGTCATAGTGGTGTAGTCAAAAGAGTTCAGATATGAAGCCCAGCTCTGACTCCTGCTCATTGTGTGAACTTGGGCAAACACCTACCTAGCTCCCAAGGTCATTGTGAGGGACAGTGAGGTAATGTGAAGTGCAGGGCAAATGCAGGTTATTCTCATGACTGGACTCTTAGGTTGTTGCTGATTACTATCACCATGACAGCAACAGACCCTTTCTTGCCTGCAGTGTTTTTCTCCTTTTGAATTATTTCCTTGGGACAAATCAAAATCCTTTCTCCAACTCTTTCTACAGCTGTCAGATCCAAGAAAAGCGGGTAGCAATAAATCCCACCGCAGCTGAGGCTCAGGACCAAGATGTGGCTGCAGTACCCAAGCTAGGAGCTGCCTGCGGCGGGTGACCGCAGCTGCTCATTCTAGTTGAGGCTCATGTGCCAAAGATTACATCATCAGGAAGGATAGCCTCTCAGCCATGAGGATAGGAGGAAGGGATAGTAGGAGGAGAATTTTTTAATCTCTTGGGATTACTATTTCATCCTGAGGAGAAGAAAAGCTGGTACAAACATAGAATGCCAGGCTGGCCCGGTAGTCCTTTGAGCACAATCCAGAAAGTTGGAGCGTGTATATCACATCTGAGAATGGAGATAGAGCGAGCCTGAGTGTTAGGGGTGAAAGCCTAAGCCTTGGAATCTGCTACGTGAGAGGAAATACACAAATGCGAGTATGGAGGAATAAAGCAAAGATTGGAGAAAGAGAAAGGGTCCAAGATAGGGGTCCTTCACTGGAGCCCCTGAATGAGTTTTCAGGGCATCCTGAACCCCCAGAACTTATGCAATATTTTGTGTGCACAGTCCAGTTGTAAGCAAAGGTACCTGATCATTTGAGTTCATATAAAATTGGCACCTACTCCATCTCACATGTACCCTCCCGGTCCTTCCAAGGATTTGGGATCTGGCTCATCTCTAGCTCCACCGTATCGTCTTGCCATGCTGTGGGTACTACCCTTGTTCTACTCTGGGTTAACCCAGACATGGAAACCAGCCCCTCTCTATCACATCAACACCCCTCCCCCCACACAAACACAAAAATCACTCATACACAAGCGTGTTGCAGACTTGGTATTTGAGGACCAGCAAGATAGACATTCATTTTGTTGATGTTGCTGCTTTTATGTGTTTCTTTGATTTTATTTGCCCAGCGTCCTCTTCACCTTCTGGTAAAAAACAAAAACAAAAAACACAGAGAACTATCTTTCCCCAGTCCTGTGTGTTTCTGGAAGTGCTGCCATCTACTGTAATTCCAGCCCACCCAGCCACCAGGGTAAGCAGAAAGAAGAGGGTTAGACTCAGGCCTGGCCCAATTCAATTACAGTACGTTGCCCCAGAAACTGGGGTTCCTAAGCTGATGTGAGGTAGGTCTGGGGCTGATGGAGTCACTTTCCCCACCACATGGAAGGGGCCTCTGAACAGAGGGAAAGAATGAAGCCAAGACCAAAAGAAGACAAACCAAGAGAAAAAGGGGAATGGGAAGAGAGATATCCTTCGAGTCCCTGGATCCACTTGAGTCAAATGTGGGCGCCATCACAACAGTGGAGCCCCCTGGAGTTATGCAACTTAGTGGGACCATGGCTATGCCATGCACTTCACAGTTAGGTAAGCCAGTGTATCTTTTTTCCAGGATTCTTTCTTAAGCAATTTGAGTTGGTAGTTATTTGTTACCAAAAGACTAAATACAAAGGTTTCCATCTAGTCTACCTTGCTGGTCCTTGAAACTTTAGCCAAGTCTGCAACACATTTTTTGCTATTGAAGTCACGGCGAGGGGTTGATTTCCATGCCTGGGTCAACCGAGGGCAGACAAGGGTAGTACCTGCAGGTTGGCAAGATGATCCACAAACTGAACCATTTTCTTATGCAGAGCAATTTAGTCCTCCCTTTGTTCTGCTCCACCTTTCATACCCAGCCCTGAGGCCTATACAAACAAACAAACAAAAAAACCAAACTCGTTGCCCAGTCGATTCCTACTCATAGTGACCCTGTAGGACAGAGTAGAACTGCCCCATAGGATTTCCAAGGAGCCCCTGGTGGATTCGAACTGCCAACCTTTTGGTTAGCAGCCAAACTCTTAACCACTACGCCACTAGGGTTTCCAAGGCCTACATACTTAGATCGAAATAGCCCATCAAGTAATTTTCCCAACAAAGGCAGTTTCTTTCCCAAAGAGATTTCTGATGTTAAATACTTATACTTTCACCATATATATGTATTTTTTTTCCTGTGCGTATTTTTCTGGGGAGAGGATTGATAGCTCTCATCAGATTCTCAAAGAGCTTCATGACTCAAAAAACAAGACAGAAGGAAAAAAAACAGCAATGAGATTTCACGATGGACTTGCCCGATGTGACTGGGGAGAGGGAGAGATGCAGTGGAGCAGGAGTGGGGAGCCGCTGACAGAGAGAAGCTGGAGTCAGACGCCATAGGGCAGATCACAGACTGTTCCAGCCAGAAGAATCCTCAGAGGTTTTCAAACATTTTCAGCCTCAGCATTCTTTGTTCATACAAAATCTTACTAGAAAGCCCAGTCTGTGAAACAGACAAAAGAAGGCAACTTAAGGAGGAGAATGCTGTTGTTAGCTGCCCTCAAGCTGGCCCCTGACTCATGGTGACCCCAGGCACAATGGAACGAAATGCTGCCCAGTCCTGCACCATCCCCATGATCAGTTGAGGATCGGCCATTATGATCCATAGGGTTTTCACTGGCTGATTTTTTGGAAGTAGATCTCCAGGCCTTTCTTCCTAATCCATCTTAGTCTGAAAGCTCTGCTGAAATCTGTTCAGCACCATAGCAACATGCAAGCCTCCACCGACATATGTGTGGTGGCTACCCATGAGTTGTATTGGCCAAGAACTGAACCCAGATCTCCCACATGGAAGACGAGAATCCTACCACTGGACTACCACTGCTCCTGTAAGGGGAAGAATATGAGTTAAATACCCGAGGCCCAGGGGAAGCCTTGACCCTTGTACACCCTAGATTTTGTGAATTCTTAAGACTCCACAGTGTACAGTCGGTAAAATTCCTGATAGGGAAACTGAGGCCAACAAAGACTAGTTGTGACATCATCAGGACTAGAATCGGGCAGATTAACCAGTCAGCAAGGTGCGCACGGGCTTACAGCAAGCAAGGTACGCATGGGTTTACTTGTGTTTACATACTAATCTGAGTGAAATTGTGCACTACAGATTAGTAAATAAGCACAAGTAAGCTCGTGCATACCTTGCTTACTGACTAGAATGCACGACTCTCTGGCCTCCCGGCGCCAGGCCAGTGCTCTTCTCTCTGTCCAGGATAATGGGAAACCTGCACTTTCTCCCCCAACAGCCCAGGTCGCTTAGTCCCAGCCCACACACAGGGCCTGCCTCCTGTCTCGTAAAACACCCTCTCACTCCAGCCCCCTGACCCTCCTGGCCTTTATGCGCAGGACACCAGGAATCTCCTTCACCCAGGAGGAGAGCTGTGGACGCCAAGCCAGAAGACACCTCCTCGCTCAGCTGCCAACACAGGTGAGGCCGTGTCCTCTTTATCAGGGCCCGCGGAGGAGCCAGTATGAGCCTGGGGCCCCAGGGAGCCAGCTCTGCCCCAGGCAGAGTCCCAAGATGTCTCACTTTACCAGGATAGAATTTCACGACTTGTGTGTTTTAATTAAATTTTTATTTTTATGGCATTTTAGCTAAATTTCGCCCACTCCTGCAGCTCACTCATTGTTATTAAAAACCATGAAAAGATGAGGAAAAAAATGCTGTCCATGGGGCCAAAATGAGGCCATTTTTTTTTAGAGAAGATCTGACTACATTGTACACTTGAATTCCACTCCTGGGCTTTGGATGCTGATGCCGCCCCTGTGACTTCACAGATCAGATTTTAAGTCTGGGGCTTATTGCTTTCTGAGTCCTCTGGGGCTTATAGGATTATTCTGGATTTAATCCTTTAATAATTTTTCCTCCCTCTTGTCTGAGGCCTGGTTTTCCAGCTGAAACTTGCTTGCTTGCTTCCAGCCCTGATGAACTCCCCTCTCAGACTGCTGTCCTGTTACCATAAAAAAATTCAAGGGGGAATCTGTGGAAAGCTGACCATTTTGGGGATTTACAAAGATAAAGCTGCAAGTCCCTGTTCTGAAGTGGTTGAGACTGAAGCTCTAGTAGAGGGAGGAGGAGGCCTATGCCAAACCCTGTGCCTGTTTACTATTCCTTACCGTGGAAGTGAGGTTTATTATCCCCATTTTACAGAAGAAGAAACTGAGGCTCAATGACAACAAATAACTTGCTTAAGTTGAATCAGGTGGTAAGAAGCAGAACCAGACTTTGAATCCTCTCCCACAGAACTCTGGAATCCCTGTTCTCTGAGCCACACCAGCTACCAGCTCTGCCCCCCTCCACCCCAGCTGTTTACCCTTTTCAGTTGAGCATGTGGCTAGACAGGGACACCCCTGTAATGGGGAGTGGGAGGAGACCCTTGCTCAACCAAGCAGCCCTGGCAGTTAAAGGGTAAGCCATGTCCCAGCCAACTCCCCTTGACAAACATATTCTCCATGAAAGATGAGCAGATTTCAATTCAAAATACCCTGAGTGCATACCCACTGCAAACCAGGCACAATGCCAGAGGCTAGAGAACAGAGGTAAAGGAATGAATGGGGCTTCCCATCTGGTGCAGGAACCAAACCCATTTTAGGCTGTCTTATTTATCAGGTGCTGCTATAACAGAAATACCACAAGTGGATGGCTTTAACAAAGATAATTTTATTCTCTCACAGTTTAGGAGGCTAGAAGTCCAAATTTAGGGGAAGGCTTTCTCTCTCTGTCGGCTCTGGGGGAAGGTCCTTGTCATCAATCTTCCCCTTGTCTAGGAGCTTCTCAGCTCAGGAACCCCGGGTCCAAATGACGCATTCTGCTCCAGGTGCTGCTTTCTTGGTGGTAGGAAGTCCCCATGTCTCTCTGCTGGCTTCTCTCTTTTATATCTCAGAAGAGATTGACTCAAGATACAACCTAATCTTGTAGATTGAGTCGTGCCTCATTAATATAACTGCCTCTAACCCTGCTTCATTAACATCATAGGGGTAGGATTTACAACACAAAGGGAAATCACATCAGATGATGAAATGGTGGACTATCACGCGATACTGGGAATCATGGCCTAGCCAAGTTGATACACATTTTTGGGGAACATAATTCAATCCATAACACAGGCCGTGATGTTGCTGCCATGTGGGAGCCCAGAGGGGCAAATGAAACTCTGTGACCTGCACAGAGGTGACCACATCTGGGCTGGGCCTTGAATGGGTGAGTTTCATTCCACTGTGGTCAGAGAAGATACTTAAGATACTTTATATGATTTCTATCTTCTTCAATTTATTGAGACTTGCTTTGTGTCCTAACATATATTCTATCCTGGTGAATGATCCACGAGCACTACAGAAGAATATATATCATGCTGTTGTTGAGTGGAGTGTTCCATATATGTCTGTTAGGTTAGTTGGTTTATAGCCATGTTCAGGTCCTCTATTTCTTTATTGATCTTCTTTCTATTTGTTCTATCCATTATTGAAAATGGTGTATTGAAGTCTCCAACTATTATTGTAGGCCTGTTTCTCCCTTCAATTATGTCAGTGTTTGCTTTATATATTTTGAGGCTCTGAAGTTAGGTGCATATATATTTATAATTGTTATATCTTCTTTTTGTGTATGTGATTGTCTTTTATAATTTATTTTATTTTGTTGTTGTTGAGAATATCCACAGCAGAACATGCTCGAGTTCAACCATTTCTACATGTAAAATTCAGTGACATTGATTGCATTCTTCAAGTTGTACAACCATTCTCACCCTCTTTTTCTGAGTTGGTCCTCCCCCATTAACATAAACTCACTGCCCCCTAAGTTTCCTATCTAATCTTTCGAGTTGTTGTTGTCCATTTGATCCCATATAGACAGGTCTTAAAAGAGCACAATGCCCAAGGGAGACATTCTTCAGTAGTTAAGCTAAACTGTTTGGTTTTAAGAAGATTTCAGGAGATACTTTTGGTTTAAGGTTTAAAGGTCATCTCAGGGCAATAGTTTTGGGGGTTCATTGTTGTATCTTCTTGATGAATTGACCCTTTTATCATTATAATGTCCTTCTTTGTCCCTGAGTAGTGTAAATGGTTTGCATTTGATTACTTACCTAAAGGCTAGCAGTTCAAACCCACCGAGTGGTACCACAGAAGAAAGGCCTGGTGATCTGCTTCTGTCAAGATTACTGCCAAGAAAATCCTATGGATCAATTCTACTCTGTAACACGTGGGGTCACCATGAGTCAAAATTGACTCGACAGCAACAGATTTTCTTTGTCTCTTATGATAGACTTTAAAGTCTATTTTGTCTGATATTAAAATCACTACGCCAGCTCTATTTGTATTACTATTTGCATGGGATGAACGGATGTGTTGGATATGGACTAGGAGCAAGGAGCAAAGGTTTGCCGAGCAGGGGAGACCGCATGAGCAAAGGTGTGGAGGTATGAAAGAAATGGTACATTTAGGAAATTATAAAAAACACAGTTCTAAATGTAGAAGGGGAGGGAGTAGCTACAAAGATGGTTAAAACATGGGATGTGGCCACAAGGAGTTCATAGTTTGGGACAGAGGATAAGATCTTGCTCATCTGTGTGGCTGGAACATAAGGTGGCAGGATAGGGGGCTGGGATTCAGATCTAACTCAAGGGAAGGGGCAGAGTACCCCATATCCTTTCATCATCTGGTATTCCCAGGTCTTAAAGGAAGAAAGTCAAGTTGAAATTCTGACCTCTCATTCCTCCTTCCAGCATCTCTGGCTGGGAGACCTGTGGGGAGGGGTGTTTGCAGTCACTTACCTTGATTGGGGTGAGCCCCACTCACGTGGCCTCTCTAGCACCCAGAGAACCAGCCTTCCTGCCCTCAACTGAGCTCTCTAACCAGCAAGCCAGTTCTGTATCCACAATTCATTCAAACAACCAACCTCCAGTGAGCACTTAATGGGCCACCCACATGCACTGGGCTTATAGTTCAGTGGGAGTAAGTGGCAAATAAACAGGTAACTGTAACCCCACAGGGTAAGTTCTATCAATGAGGTGGTCCCCAGGGTATATAGCAGCTCAGCATCTCCTGGGAACCTGTTAGAAATGCAAATTTTCAGGCCCCACCCTAGACCTGTTGTTAGTTGCGATAGAGGTGATTTCACTCATGGTGACCCTGTGTGTTACAGAGTAGAACTGCTGTGGTGAAATGAGTTCCTTTACGTGGCCTTTTGCTTTGGTTCTTTGGAAAAACCACTTGAGAGATTTTTCCCCTTAGCCCTGAGAAGTTAGTTACCTTTGCCCTAGTTCTCTACCCCAGAGCATTTGTTACTTTTGTCCAGGTTGATTGACATTTCCTGGGCAAGCTGTAAACAACTTGACTTTTTGTCTGGCCCTGGGCTGCAGCCTGCCCTGTGATTGGTATGCACCTTGCACGGACTGGTCAATATACTACGCAAATGAAGTGACTATAGACTATGCAAATGAAGTGAGTACAGCCTACTATGCAAATGAAGTATCTGTGGCCTACCAAGAGGGCATTGGCCAGTTCATGGCCCTGGTGGGAGAGCCATGCCTTGAAATTGACAAGGAGTTAGCTTATATATGTAGCCAGCTGCACAGAGTTTGGCAGATTGAAGCAGAAAGAAAAAAGAAGACAGAAGAAACAGATAAGGCAAAGAACCTTCCAAGAGGGCTGTAGTACAGGTTAACGGCTGTAACACTAAGGACAAGGAGAGGCCTGGAAGGGGCCCTGCAGTAGACCCAGTGGTGACAGCAGAAATCTGCTGCTAGGAACACAGCTAAAAGAGCTGAACGGAACTGCTACACCGGCTGTGAGCTGGGTCAGTGAGCAGCGGGGAGACTGAAGACAGAGGGACCTGTCCTGAGGGCGTGTGCACGACAGAGAGAAGGGCCTGCTTGCTTGCATGGCTGAGAAAAGCTGAGAGAGCTGTCCTGCATGAAAGAAGGGAAGGATGTGCTCTCCTATTTGGAGGAGTCTTCCAGACTTATCTTACAAGCTTCCTGGTCCTGATCCCGAGTTGTACCCTGTTACTTCCTTAATAAACCACTTAACTGTAAGTATGGCCTATGAGTTCTGTGTGGCCATGGCAAGGGATTATCAAACCCAAAAGAGAAGTAGTGAATACCATGGAGGGGAAAGCTGGTGCCAGAACTGGTAAAAAGGTTGGAGAGTGGTGGTATATCTAACCTCCACCTCACAGAAATCACCTTTGTGCTGATGATGATTCTCATTATCCCCCCTGAAGTTAGACAGGTTCTATGCTACCACTAATACCATTTCACAACTGCTTCATGGGGTTTTCTTGGCTGTAATCTAGAAAGAAGCAAATCACCAAGCCTTTCTTCCGCAGCACCACTGGGTGGGCTCAAACTGCCAATCTGTAGGTTAGCAGTCCAGTGCAAACTGTTTGCACCACCTAGGGACCTGACTCTAGACCTACTGATTCAGAAACTAGGGGTGAGGCCCAGAGATCTGTGTTTTAACAAACGCTGCAGATGCTTCTGATGCACGCTAATGGGAGAATGAATGGGCTATGGGAACACAGAGTGGACTGATCAGGGAAGGCTTCCTGGAGGAAGCAACTCCTGCAGTGAATCTTTGTGAACAAGGAACCAGATGAAGAAGGGGGTAAAGAGATGTCCCAGGTGGATGAAGCTGTGTATGTAAGAGCATAGAGGGTGAGGAGCTCTGCATATTTCCAAAGAACTGCAGGAGTTGTGGGTTGGCAGGCAAGTGGCAAGAGATGAGGCTACAGGGGCTAGGGTAAAAAAAAAAAAAAAGAAAAAACAGAGGAAGGAAAGATTTCAGTTTCAGAGAGAAAAAAGGCAAATAGAAAGGGCGGATGTGCAGGGGAGCCCACTGCGGTAAATAGTGGGCCCGGAACCCTGCAGAACACATAAACCCAGCATCCCAGGGCCAGGGAGCCCCCCACAACGCCCCCGCAACTCCTTTAACCGGAGCAGAATGACCTCATGTGTTATGGCTGCAAAGGCACGGGGGAGGCCAAATCCGGTATCTGCACTGAAGTTAATTGGGGGTTCCATGGATGATGGAGGCTTTGAGGAATGCACAGATTCTCGACGTGATCCCACGAACAACGGTGTCACTTACCACCACCATGGCCCCTAGCGGCTCGCATCTGCACGTCCACAGCTCATCTCGATGAAATAATAATAGCAGACAGTTATGAATATTGAAAACGCAAAGCAGATACATGCAGGGACTTGGGATGGGGAGGCCTCAGCAAGCACCCCAGAACTATTTTTAGCCCAGGAACCGGAGCCCCCATTTTACCCGGGCGGTGACTTGTCAATCAGGAAAATCCCGCTGCTCCCCACCCCAGCACTGATTTATGGTGATTCAGAGGGGAGATGCTGCCAGGAGCAGTCCAGGGCCAGGAAAATTTCATCTGTCTGGAATCCGACAGGAAAAAAGAGGCCTGGAAATTTCAGAGGAAGCTGGGATCTGCACCGGTTCCAGCGCCTCTGTTTGTGTTCGCTCAGCTGGCTCCTGTTAGCGAGTTAAGGGTCCGCTGAGGAAAAGCGTCAGGCCAGGTTTTTCCATCACTGCAGAACCTTGAGCTTGATCCCCAGACAGGCTGCTCCTGCGACCTCTGACCCCAAACAACAGGAGCCTTCACCAGGTTCCCCGCCCCCCAACCCCCAGCCCCACACCATATCTTAAATCAACATCTTTGTTTTTCTCTCTTTTCTCTTACTTAAAAAAAAAAAATGACAGCCAAGTGATTCTTTTTTGTTTTTTGCTGATTTAACCAAAGAGACATTTAGCACACTCAAGAAGCAGGATTCTATGTGAAAACTAATTAATTAAATTTAGTTTTAATTTCCTCCCCTGGAAAGGCCTGGCTCTCATCCCCTCCTTCCTGGTGCGGGGCACCGGGGACCCCTAACCTCCTAACCAGACGCTGTGAGCACTAGAATGAAGCCAGGGATTAGGGCTCTGCACAAAATCTTGCTGTGTGTGGGGACACTGAGCTTCTGCTGAGGGTGATGGTATAATTTGGGAACAGATAAGGGTGATGGTTGAATGACATGATGAACATAATGTCACTGAACAGTACATGTGAAGATTGTTGAAATGGCAAACGTTTTCTTACAAATGTTTACCACAATTAAAAAAAAATTAACGCTTGCTGCTTGGCAGATCCTAAAGAAGGAAACAAGATGGTGTCCTTTCCATCCATCCATTCATTCATTCTCTCAGTGCCTATTTTGTGCCAGGTCCTGAACTGGGGGTCTAGGAGTGGGGTGGAGGATACAAAATGGGCATGACTTGCCCTCAAGGAGTTTATGGTTTGGTGGGGCCACAGACCTGTAAATAAATGACACAGTGCAAAAATGGGCAAAGGATATGAACAGGCACTTCACCAAAGAAGACATTCAGGTGGCTACCAGATACGTAAGGAAACGCTAGCAATCATTAGCCATTAGAGAAATGCAAATCAAAACTACAATGAGATACTATCTCACCCCAACAAGTCTAGCATTAATCCAAGAAACACAAAATAATAAATGTTGGAGAGGTTGTGGAGAGACTGGAACACTTACACACTGCTAGCGGGAATGTAAAATGGTACAATCACTTTGGAAATCGATTTGGCACTTCCTTAAAAAGCTAGAAATAGAAGTACCATACGATCCAGCAATTCCACTCCTTGGAATACATCCTAGAGAGATAAGAACCATCACACGAATAGATAGATATATGCACACCCATGTTCATTGCAGCACTGTTCACAATAGCAAAATGATGGAAACAACCTAGGTGCCCATCAATAGATGAATGGACAAACAAATTATGGTATATTCACAAAATGGAATACTACGCAACGGTAAAGAACAATGAGAATCCGAGAAACATGTCATAACATGGATGAACCTGGAAGGCATTACGCTGAGTGAAATTAGTCAATCGCAAAAGGACACATATTGTATGAGACCACTATTATAAGAACTCAAGAGAAGGTTTAAACACAGAAGAAAACATTCTTTTAGGGTTACAAGGGTGGGGAGTGAAGGAGAGGGAAATTCACTAACTAGATAGTAGACAAAAAATTATGTTAGGTGAAGGACAACAAACAATACAGGGAAAGTCAGTACAACTGGACTAAACCAAAAGCTAAGAAGTTTCCTGAACACAACCAAACACTTCAAGGGACAGTGTAGCAAGAGCAGGGGCCTGGGGACCATGGTTTCAGGGGACACCTAGGTCTATTGGCATAAAAAAGTTTAAGAAAATGTTCTGCATCCCACTTTGGTGAGTGGCGTCTAGGGTCTTAAAAGCTAGTGAGTGGCCATCTAAGATGCATCAATTGGTCCCAACCCACCTGGAACAAAGAAGAATGAAGAACACCAAAGACACAAGGAAAATATTAGCCCAAGAGACAAAAGGGGCCACATAAACCAGAGACTCCATCAGCCTGAGACCAGAAGAACTAGATGGTGCCCGGCTACCACCAATGACCACCGTGACAGGGAACACAACAGAGTCCCCAATGGCACAGAAGAAAAATTCTAGTAAAAAGACCAGACTTAATGGTCTGAGACTGGAGCAACCCCAGAAAGCATGGCCCCCTGACTCTCTGTTAGCCCAGAACTAAAACCATTCCTGAAGCCAACACTTCAGACAAAGAACTGACTGGACTATAAGACATAAAATGATACACGTGAAGAGTGTGCTTCTTAGTTCAAGGAGATACATGAGACTACACGGGCAGCTCCTGTCCAGAGGCGAGATGAGAAGGCAGAGAGGGTTAGCAGCTTGTTGAATGGACACGGGAAATCCGGGGTGGAAAGGAGGAATGTGTGGTCACATTGTAGGGATAGCAACTAGCGTCACGTAACAATGTGTGTATAAATGTTTGTATGAGAAACTAACTTGAGCTGTGAACTTTCACCTAAAGCACACTAAATAAAATATTAAAAAAACGACGCAGTGCAGAACAACAAATGAGATACTGGGGTGAGCGGAGGGGAATCCCAAAGCACAGAGAAGACCTTGGGCTGGTTCCAAAGGCAGAAGGAATCTTGTGTACAAAGACAGAGAAGCAAGAAAGAAAGGGGACATCTACTCCACACCACGAAGAGGGTGGTGTGACTGGAGCCTAGATTTGGGGACAGGGCCAGCCCTGGGAGACGGTTTGTTCTGGGTGTTTGGACTTTATGCTGAGGGCGGTGGAGAGTTTAAGCGCTGAGATCAGACATGCACTTTGTCCAGGCGACCCTGGTGGCACTGCAGAAGCTGGACTGGAAAGAGGTGAGGAGCAGGGGGACCAGTCAAAAGAGGGAACAGGGACTGGCAAGGCAGGGGCAGTGGGGGTGGAGAGGACAGCAGGGTTTAGAAAGACATGTAGAACCCCAATTCTGTTCCCCCGGTGGCTGGCTAATGGCAGCCGCTCAATAAATAAACACCACTGCAAGAGAGGAGACCTAATTTCCTAAAGAACTCAAAACAACCTCATGCTCCAATCTCCAAAGGACGAAAGCGTCCGGGTCCACAGCCGCTTTGACAGGACTACCTGGGGCTGTGATCAGAGACCCAGGGGAGGTGGGCCCCAGGGGCCTGACTCTGACCTGCAACTGTCCATCTTGGGACCCAGGCTTCACTGGTACGCTGTGGGAGGGCTCTGAGAGACCAGTAAGATACTTGCCTCAGGCACAAAATGCAAGGGGTGCCCAAAAACTCAGTCATCAAGATAGATAACCTTTTAGTGCAATGTTTTTAAACATCAAAATTAATTCAAAAAATTCATGATAAACAAAATATGATAATTTTAAATAAAGATAAGATCCAACCCTGCACTCAATACCCTGCCTCACCCACCTCATCCTAAACTCAGCCCTGGTTCCAATAAAACTTGATTTATAAGAACAGGCAGCTAGCTCACAGGTTGTAGTTAACTAATTTTTTTAAAAAACGATTGCATTAAAAGGTTATTTGTCTTGATTGCTGAGATTTTTAGTGCCTCTTAAATTTGGGCCTGAGGTGAGTGCCTCACTGGCCTTCCCCTAGACCTGGGCCTGCCAAGGAGGGCCCCTTCTTGGAATAGAAAACCTCAGTGAGGAGACCTACATCCTGCAGAGAACAACATGCCCATGGGAATTCAGCTTGAGATCATTATGACCCCATGTGTGTGGAGAGGTCCGTGCTGGTCAGCAACCCCGAACGAAGGGGCCCCACCAAACCTGGTATCCTGTCCCTTGGAATATCTGATGCTACTGTATAACCTCAGAAGAGTTATTTAAGCTTTCTAAACTCAGATGCATGCCTCATCTATAAAACGGAAAGAGGAATGTCTATTTGTTGCTTTTCATTCCAAAGAAATCCAAGTCGGCCCAAACCCAGGACCTTTTGTACATTCAGCACCACACAAACCCTGAGTCCACACCCCGTGCTGGGCACTGTCCTGAGGAAACAGTGATAAATGGGGAAAACAGTGAGATATATATTCCCAAGCTCCTGCCCGCTGCTGTAGGGCAGGTTTATACCGCAGATTAGGAAAAGATAGGCCTAAACAGAGACCAAAATCATGTATTCATTTGTTTGTTTATTCATTCATTTGTTCATTCAGTAATGGGTATCTACTGAATACCTATTATGAGCCAGGCACTCATTGAATCAGACATGATCCTCAATCTCAAGAAACTTGCAATCTAGTAGAGGAGACAGGCATTTAAAAAAAAAAATAAACAGAAAAGTTGTAATTGCTCTATTAGAGACGAAGGAATGTGGGCATCTAGACAGGACAACTAGTTTAGTTGCTAGTGGGAGGAAGTTTTGCAGAGCAGGGCTTTGAATCGGTACAAACAGAATTGTGCCATACGGACTAGAGATTTTCAGACAAGGACCTGCATGTGCTGAGGCAAAATGTGAAAGAAGTTGGCATGATTTGAGACCGGCGAAGCATGGGTGGCTGAACAAAGGGTGCAGGAGCGAGCAGTGATGGGCAATGGGATTGGTGAGACAAACAGGGGCTAGACTGTGAAAGGCTCTGTATGTTAAGATAAAAATCTGAATTTTATTCTATTGGCAGTGGGGAGCCATTGGTAGCTTTTGGGTAGAAAATGGCATATTTCAATATATTTTTAGAAAGAAAACACTGGCAGCCATGGAGAGGAGGAATTGAAGCTGGAAGTGTCTGGAGGTAGGAAAGTCCGTTGGGATATTTTGCAATAATGCAAAGGAGAAATGCTAAAGGCTTTGATGGTGGGAGTGCAGGGATGGAATTAAAGAGATTTCTGATAATAAGGTACACGATTTGGTGACTGTCTTAGTTATCTAGTAGTGTTGCTATAACAGAAATACCACAAGTGGATGGCTTTAACAAAAGAAAAATTTATTCTCTCACAGTTTAGGAGGCTAGAAGTCCAAATTCAGAGTGCCAGCTCCAGAGGAAGGCTTTCTCTCTCTGTCGGCTCTGGGGGAAGGTCCTTGTCATCAATCTTTCCTGGTAGAGGAGCTTCTCAGCGCAGGGACCCTGGGCCCAAAAGACACGCTCTTCTCCTGGCACTGCTTTCTTGGTAGTATGAGGTCCCCCTGTCTTTCTGCTGGCTTCTCTCTTTTATATCTCAAAAGAGATTGACTTAAAACACAACCTAATTTTGTAGATTGAGTCCTG
This sequence comes from Trichechus manatus latirostris, assembly GCF_000243295.1. Lineage (NCBI taxonomy): Eukaryota > Metazoa > Chordata > Mammalia > Sirenia > Trichechidae > Trichechus > Trichechus manatus. The sequence goes on from NW_004443964.1 coordinate 22,852,835, forward strand.
CCTCATTAACATAACTGCCGCTAATCCCACCTCATTAACATCACAGAGGTAGGATTTACAACACATAGGAAAATCACATCAGGTGACAAAATGATGGACAACCACACAATACTGGGAAGCATGGACTAGCCAAGTTGACACACGTATTTGGGGGACACAATTCAATCCATAACAGCGACTAAGTAGATATGGAGGGAGAGGGAGGAGTCTAAATTGATGTCCAGGTTTCTGATTTGAGTGGTGGTGCAGATTGTGGTAAAGAAAATAGGGAAATACGGGAAGAGGGGCAAGTCTAGGGAGTAGGTGAACGTGCTTGAGTCATGACTTGTTGACTGGGGTGCACATTGGACCTGCAGGTGAAATAACCAGAAGAGATATGGGCCCAGGCCTCAGCGACAAATTTGGGTTGGAGATGTTGTTGTTGTTAGCTGCTGTTGAATCAATTCTGACTCATGGCAACACCATTCATTCAGAGTAGAACTGCTCCGTAGGGTTTTCCAGGCAATGATCTTTCGGAAGTAGACGGACAGGCCTGTTTTCCAAGGCACCTCTGGGTGGGTTCAAACCACCAACCTTTCAGCTAGTAGTTGAGCACCTAACTATTTGCACCACCCAGGCCCTGAGCTGGAGATACAGCTGTGCATGTGGCCCCAGATAGCTGACCCAGGAAGATGGTTTAGAGTATGAAGAGAACTGAGGATTAGAGGCTGGCAGAGGAAGAGTGGAAAGAGATGAAGGAGACCAGGGACCAGCCAGGGAGACCCAGGAGGAGGAAGTACAGGAAAGAGTAATATCCAGGAAATCAGTGATAAACTAAAGGAGGAGAAAATGTTGCCTGCAGCAGAGTGGCAAGGGGAATGAGGAAGAGAACCAAACGGTGTTACAAAGATAAGGAGGTCATTGGTGACTTTAGCAACAGCAATTTTAAAATCAGCCCAAATCTGCATCTCCACTGAACCCATGGATTCTCACATCCATTCCCACAGAAGGGCAGGAGGAGTGTTGAGGAATATATAAGAGGTGAGAAGTGGAGGCAATGAATGTGGACAACTCCTTCAAGAAGTTATAGAGAAGAAAGAGAGAGAGAAAGGGGTAGCATGTGGGAGAGCGAAGGTCTAGCGGAGGTGAGAGAGACTCGAGTAGGGTTTTAGAATCAAGAGGAAAGAGACAACGGAGAGAGAAGCGAGACCTCCAACTGGGCTGCCATGCCAACAAACCCAACCCACAGAGGTCCTTGGTTAAACTGGTTGTTTCAAATTCAACACTCATTTTCCCACATGATGCTTAGTTTCCTCAACCAGACCCCTGAAACCTATTTCTCCCATAAGACACAGCAGCAAAGTACAAATTATGTGTGGGAAATGAAGTCGTTGTTCCAGCCTGGAGCTCTGGAGAGTATCTCACCATCTTAAGGATGCTAGAAGGCGGAAACTGGGCTACCAGGAGTGGGCAGGGCAGACCCATGTTCTGGTCTGGCTCATTTAGCTGTGAGGAAAGAGACTCACTTAAGTTACCTCAAGGAAAGGAGTTTGTGGTAAGGATACATGTAGTCGGGGTCTAGAGCCAGAAAGAGAATGAGACAGCCACTGAGAAGAGCGGCAGCACGCCAGTCCTGTGGTTGCTCTGCCTCTCTCTGCGCACCTGCGCCCCTGTTCTCTCTCTGCCAGCCAGCTTCCAGCACTCTGCTTTTTCAGCTCGCTTGTAACTTCTGCAGTTGTTGCTAGTTACCACTGAGTCCATTCCAAACCTTGGTGACACATATAGCACTGGGCTGCTAACTGAAAGGTTGGTGGTTTGAACCCACTCAGTGGCTCCAGAGGAGAAAGACCTGGCCATGTGTTCCCATAAAGATCAAAGCCTGGAAAATCCTATGGAGCAGTTCTACTCTGTCACATGGGGTCACTATGAGTCAAAATCAACTCAGTGGCACACAACAACAACAACGTAACTTAGGCTTGCATGAGGCTTTGTTTTTTTTAATTGTAAAAATATATATAACAAAACATTAGCCATTTGTACATTTTTTTCATGTACAATTCAGCAACAGTAATTACATCCATTATGTTGTGCAACCATCTCCACTATCCAAATTTTTCCATCACCCTTAACAGAAACTCAGTGAGGCTTTAGCTTTTCATCCTCAACCGCACAGAATCCCCTTCAGCTACCATCCCAGCTGCTGCCAGGGCCAGGCTCTGTTGTCCAGTTGCGATTCAAGGCAGGGATTTGATTGGCCCAGCCCCTGGATCACAGCAGGGCCTTTGGATACTAGCCAGTCTATAGTTGGCTGCCTTTGGGTTGAGCGTCCACCTAGCTCTAATCCGCGGTGACAGTGAGCAGGGACCCAGGGACCCAGGGACTCAGAGACCCAGGACAGCACCAGGGCTATTTAAGCCCAGCACTTCCTGCAGAGGCTGGAATGGGACTTGGGCAGGCACTCCACAATGCATCTAGCACAATAAGCTTGTGCCCCTTTTAAACCAAAACCAGTACTAGTTGCCGTTGAGTCAATTCTGGCTCACAGCAAACTCAGTTGCAGACTAGATCTGTGCTCTGTAGGGTTTTCAAAGCTGTGACTTTTCAGAAGCAAACTGCCGGGACTTCCTTCCCAGGTGCCTCTGGGGGTTTGAACTACCAGACTTTCGGTTACTAGTCAAGTCCTTATCCGTCTGCACCACCCAGGGACTCCCTTTTAAACCAACCGCCTGCTGATATAGTCTAAATTGGAGGAATTACCACCACCAGAGTTGAGGAATGATGGGATATCAAACCACCAAAGCAGCAGCCACCTACCACGGACCTTTGAGGTCATGAAGTCAAGCCCAGGAAGCGAATTCTTATAAGAGAATTATCAGGGAGGTGATGGTGAAAGCCCTCACCCTCACTGCACACACCATGGCTCCTAACACCCAGAGATGAGAGGAGTTGCGCTTACGGCACTGGTTTCGGAGGGCTCAGGAAATAACTGTGCCTGGAGCTCTCCTGTCATGGCCAACTTGGTGCTGGCCTTCTGCGGGCTTCTTCCCTCCCATAAGCGTATGACCCATGGGAGACCTGGAGTGGGAGCCTAAGGGTGTGTCCTGGACAGCTGGCCTCAGGCCCACCCAGCAGGGTGTCCTGTCCCTGTCCCCAGCAGGCTGGGAAGGTCACGTAGGCTTCCCCCAGCCTCCTCCCTCTCCTCTTGCCTCCACCCACTCTCTCCTAGAAGTCACAGGGTATCCCTTTAAACGTAGGAAGAATTCCCAAACCAAATTCCAAGTGCCTTCCCTCCTACCTCCCACAGCCCCACCAGCCTGGAGCAAAGAGAGTTAAAAACCAGCAAGTGCGGAACATGACATCAGGAGACATTGTTCAGAGACCCACAAACCAGAAGGGGAGCCTGTCAGTGGAGGGGGCCGATGAACAGGGACCTTAACTGACCCCTCATCCCACCTGCAATCCAGCTTCTTTCTCCTCCCAGCCCTTTTGGGGGGCCCCCAAAGACTTAGCTCCACAGGAAGATCCTGTCTTCCTTAAAACGGGGTGGAGTGTTCCCCTCTGCTATTAACAGAACATCCGGTGACATGTTAATTGAGATTTTAACTCTAAGTATTCCAGTTTATCAGGACTGAAAGCAAAACAAAGACCAACAGCGTTGCTGCAAATAGATACACAGGTGAAAAGATAGATAAGCAACCAGAAAGAGAGGGGCAAATGCTGAGGACCAATGAACCAGGGGAACCCGCGACATTTCTCCTACTCACAGCTCAAACACCTTGGTCTCTGCCTCCCGGGAGTTGCCAGTGCAGAGATGAATAAGACCCAGAGACCCACCATCTCTGTCTTAGGAAGCAGTGAGGGAAACATATGTGCTCCCCACACGGCAACAATACCCACAATACCCGGCAGTGACCTGAAGACAGGGATATGCATCGAGCCTGCGGGGGTGATCAGGGAAGGCTTCACAGAACAGGTGATCTGAGTTCCAGCAACTGTACCCCAGTTGTTCACTGTGACCCAAAGACAGTCACACCCAATCCTCCAGCTCAGGTGGCTGAAGGAGGAGGCAAGAAAAAGGAGGGCCACGCTCCCTGCAAGTATCAAGTGCTGCAGGCATCATCAAGTCAGCAGCAGCAGCAGCAGCAGACGATGGCCCAGTGGGGGCCCCAGGAGAGGAGAGAGCCAGCATGGAGGATGTAATTGCCAGGGTGGTCTGGGGCTGCCTGCCTGCTACCTGCACCAGTGGGGCCACTTTGGAGGCGGGAAGGGGCATGTTGACACAGCTGGGGAAGAAAGGCCCCACCTCATTAATCATTTCAGGGCAGGAGCTCCGAAGGAGGGGGCACCCCAGGGGCACTGAGCTGGCTCTCATGGGGCTCCTGGGGGCAGAAAGAGAGGGCCTGGCCGCAGGCCCAGGAGCCAGAGGACAGCCTGAGGAGGGCAGGATGGCATGGAGGGCGGCTCCCTGGGCTCCAGGGAGCCTCAGGCAGGCCAGGGGCTTTCCCAGCCAGGATGTTTGTCTGCAGAGCAGCAGCCTTCCAGGCAGCGCTGGTAACCCCCTAACAAGGAGGGCCAGGGAGAGGAATCAGTTTTTCTTTATCATCTGGCCAAGCCGGTGTCGGCTGCTTGCCGTGCGGTTCCTGACCCTCCCTATACCCTGCCCAGGATATGTGCGTGTGTGTGTGCGTGTGTGTGTGTGTGTGTGTGTGTGTGTGTGAGAGAGAGAGAGAGACAGAGAGACAGAGAGAGACAGGAGCGTGTTCTGAAGGCATCAAGGTTCACCAACCTTTACACACAGAGAGAAGATCCATTCGAACTGTAAGGCTTTGCTCTGAATGAGGCCAGAGGAACCAGTGGGGCTGTTTCTCAACTCACTGCTTATTATTCACTCCAAAACCACTTATCGAGCACCTACTATGTGCCTGGCACTGTTCTAGGTGCCAGGATACAATGAAGAACAGAGAGAAGGAGATCCTGTGTTTCTGGAGCTTACCATCTAGAGAGGGGTAGCAGAGAGTGGAACAACAACAACACTGTGTTCACCGGAAGTGGTCAGGAAGGCCAATGCCCTCAGCCCAGACCCAGTTTTCACTACTGCCCTCCCTGGGCATCTTTTTCCCTTCTCCCAGCCCTCACAGAGGCTCGCCACAACCTGGAGTCCAAGGGGGACTAGCAGCAGGAGGGGGCAGAATCCTCCTGATTCCCCAGTAGCTCCTGTCTGTTTGGAAGGGTGAAAGAAGGACAGATCTGGGCATCTCACGACCAGTTTACTCTAAACCCTCTAGACTAGCAGGTGGCCAGTTGGCCAAGTGCCTCTCCCCTCTCTCCTCCGAGTCCAGGAGCCCAAGGGGACATCCTCTGCCTCTTTCCCTCACTTCCTCACCCCTTTCCCTTTCCCTCCTCCTGCTTTCTCTGCCTTTCTTCCTTCTCCTCTCCCCCACCCCAGCCTCTGCTCTTTCTCCCCCTCCCCCTCCCCTTCTTCCTGTCTTGAATTTTCCTGCCCAGGAATCAGACCCCAGACAGTACCTAGGAAGTCTGTGGCCTTGCCTAATAGAACCGTAATAGTCCTCAGGGAGGCACGATAATGACATCCTCCTTAAATAAAAGGACTTAATGGAGATTTCCCAAACTTGAAAACCACATTTCCACTAGCAACCCATTCAGCAAGTGACTGCTCTGGAAAAGAACTCATGAGAAGCTGCCATGGGGATGGGGCGCGGCGAGGTGGGAGGAGGGAAGGAGTCTGTGTGAAGAACGAAGAATGTTCTGTTCATCAGGGGCTTTCAGTGGCAGCACAAAGAGCCTGGTCTGAGGACACAAATCATAAAGGCGGGCCATCTCCGGCCTCTCCAAACCTACCAGGCCACCCAGAAAAATCAGAAGCTCAGAGTCAAGGAATCCTGGGAGGCCCTAGTGCGTTACTTCACCTCTCTGAGCCTCCACTTCCTCAGCTGGGAGTTGGGTGTAATCATCACCCAACATCACCCAACGAGGGTCAGGGACCAGCACTTACCTGTGCCTAACATATAGCAGCTGCCAAGTCACCTGTAGTCTGAGCCTCCTTAACAAACATGGCTAGATGGGAGCCCTTCTAACCCAGGGAAATAGCAGGCAAACCAGTGCTAGCCCACCCATTCACCTGGACTCAAGAAACTGCTGGGCTACGGCTGGAGAGGTGGGAAGAAGATTATGATTTTCTCATTGCTTCTGTCACTAGGATGCTAATAAATGGTAAGTGAGGTGCCGGATATAATTAAGACCTTGAGGACTCTGGGATCCCACAATTTACCTCAGGCAATCATGTGAACCTTTCTAGGCCCCAGTTGGCTCCTCTGAAAATGGAGACGCTAAGGCTGAACCAGGGGCACTCAAGCCCTTGTGGTACCCCACCCTCCACCCAGCCCCACACACACACAAGCAGAAGGATGTGATGGGAAAGGGCAGGATGACAAATATGAATGAATGAACTGAATGAATGAAGCAACTCAGGACTCCCGCATCGCAGACCCAGCTCTGCCACCAACTGGCTCTGGGAGCTTCAGCAAAGCTCTTCCCCTCTCTGGGCCTCCATTTCCGGAGGTGTAGAATCATGGAAGGAGGTGATCTCTGAGAGCATTCCCATCCTAAAAATAAGTGAAACTGGAAGTAAAATTCTTCCGAGTTGAGCTTCTCGGAGGCGCCTGCCGTGGTGTGTTTGCCAACGCTGCCACCTTGTGGCAGCAACGCGCAACTCCCAGCTGAGGCCCCTGGACTTGGAGCCCTCGTGGCCGCCGAAGAAGTCAAAGCAGCCAGGGCCCTCCGAGACCATACACCCCCTACTCCCCATTCCATTCCAGAGCCTCATTCCTATCAACAGGATGGCTCTGTTTCCAAACATCCTGCCCTCACAGCTTGTGGCGTTAGGGACTCATTTTTGCAAATATGATCCAGTCTTGCAGAGGAAAGGAACTACCATTTCCAGGCTCCTACTATGTGTCAGTTACCGTGGTAAATACATTATACTCACATTGTCTGAAAGCAACCCTATGAGAGAGATGTTATTGGCCTCCCTTACAGATGAGGAAACTGGGGCTCAGAGAGGTGAAGTGATCTGCACAAAGTCACACAGCTAGAAAGAGAAACCCTGGAACTCAGAGAAAGGCCATTTAACACCAAAGCCCAGGCTGCCTCCCCAGAAATAGTGGTTCGTTTTTCTCAGCTATTTTAGACTCCATCTGATGAAGCCTTTTAAGTTGGGTCTGGTGAGGGGTGGGGGGGCAGCCACTGAGTTGAAGCAAATGAAGGAAAGAGGCCTCTAACGGACATCCCTGCCCTGCTTCTGGGATGGGAGTTGATGGAGCCCCACCCAAGGCTCTGGGCCTCACCATTCACTCTTGGGCATGCCAGAAGTTTTCTAAGTGTTTTCCCAAAATGCTGAAGAGACATTTCCAGATCCCAAAGAAGGCATGAACCCATGACTCAGAGGAACCAGAAACTCGATTCATGTGTCTGTGGTGTATTTGTCAGTTCATTCTGTTACCGCTAGTGGGAACCCCCTTCCCCATCTCCCAGACACCATGACCAACTTGGGGTGGCAAATGAAGACAGGGACCCATCTGTTTCTCACACCCTCAGGAAAAGTGATTACCCTACTGATGCATTCTTGTGTCATGGCAACAGGACAAGCCTGGTTCCAGAAATTATATTTTCATAAAGTTGCTTAAAGTTGGTTACCTCCACAAACACATACTCTTTCCAAAAGGAAACAGTTAATCTCAAAGATTAAACAAATGCAGCAATAATAATACAGAAAGTATGCATATAGTCAGTGGACAAGGAGTTAACCAGCAAAAGACTCTGTCCAAAGGTAAATGAAAGCCCGGGTCTCACTGCCTGCAGCCCTCTGCCCCCAACCAGTCCCTGCAGAGTTTACCCCAATTCCATATAAATATGCCCCTTACAAACTTACTCCAACGCTTTCACATTTATTCACAACACATCAGGTTGTCCAAATGTTCTCTGTCTGCTGAGCATGAGATGAGGAGGTTCTTCACCACAGAGCCGTCAGCTCTGAGAGACACGCTCAGCTACTCCACACACACACAGACACACATATGCAGTTTGATGCTGCCAGTGGTGATGAGCATGGCACAAGGCGCTAGGTCTGCGATGTGCAAAACACGCCATTCTGAGAGCTACTCTCCTGCCCTGTGCTCCCCAGTCTGTCCTGAGTTTAGCACAGCCTGACTCGCAAACCCGCCAAACCAGTTGCCATCAAGCTGACTCCAACTCGTGGCAACCCCATGTGTGTCAGAGTAGAACTGTGCTCCACAGGATTTTCAATGGCTGTTTTTTTTTTGGAAGTCGATCAGCAGGGCTTTCTTCCAAGGCACCTCTGAATGGACTCAAACCTCCAACCTTTTAGTTAGCAGCCGAGCACATTAGCCATTTGCAACCCCCAGGGACTCCGCAAACCCACCAGCCCATGACAATGTCCCTCATCTGCCACCCCACTTGATCACAGCAATGAGAAATCCATGCCAAGAAACCTCGAGAACTTGAAGAGACACTGCAGCAGTGTGTGGGCCAAGAGAACACTGTTACTGTTTACCTATTATCAGACAGTTTGCTGGAGGCAGCTTTCCTTTCATTGTAAACTCTGGAGGAGGGAAGCCCCCCTAATTGGCAAGGTGGCATCACGTTGCCTAATTGGCCTAATTGGCAACTGGCCTGGCCGAGAAACCTTTCATTGCTCCATGGCGCCCAACACCCAGGTCAGGACAGCTGTTCTTACTGAGGGGCAGAGACGCCCAGCTCCATTCCCAGTGGATCAGAGAGGTGTCATCTCTAACAGCCAGACCCGAGATAGAGTCTTGGGCCACCCTGCCAGCTGATCATCTAGAGAGAACATGCACTCCAAAATGCCAGCTTGAGCGGAGGGCAGGCAGCACAAAGAAATTAACACAGCATGTGCCCCTCAATACCTTTTGGGGAGACCCAGGGCTGAGCAAAGCTACAGGAGCTACAGGCTCCGCTGCTGCCTGCATTGGGGCAGAGACAACTCCGGGAGTCGAGAGGGTTAAAAACCCACTCTTGGCTCATGGCTCAGTTCCAAAGGGTCTCCGTTAACACCAGAGGTCTCCTGATATCTCACTCTCTTTAATAGATTTTTCCCATTGACGGCTCAGTTTATTGACTATCATTTCCTTTTCTGCAGGGGAGCTATTTTCTGGGTCACTGATCCAACCAACTTAAAAGGGGCTGCATTGATTAGGTTTTATTGGTGGTGACTTGGACAGAGATGGGCAGACTTGCTCCTACCTGCTAACAGCTCCTTTGTTTCTCGCTCCCAGCCCCCACCCATGCTGTTGACTTATGGGAGAGACAAAGTTGGAGCACTTAGGCCACAGGCTTTATGGAGTGACAAGGAACATCTCCTGGCTTCATTGCCTCAGGCTCTCAGGCTCTCTGCAGCGTTTAGGGGTAAAGGCCACTAAAAAAAAAAAAAAAAAAATCAGAGGAATTGATATTAACAGAGTTTGAATTAAGGGAGAAGCAAACCAGAAGATCATCCGTTCATTTGTTAGTGTTGTTAGCTGCTGTGGAGTCGGCTGCAGCCCACAGCCACCTTATATATGACAGAACAAAATGCTGCCCAGTCCTGCGCCATCCTCAGGATCGTTGTTATGTTTGATCCCATTGTCGTAGTCATTCCACTGTGTCAAGCCATCTCATTGATGGTTTTCCTCTTTTTTGATGACCCTCTGCTTTACCCAACATGATGTCCTTCTCCAGGGACTGGCCCCTCCTGATAACGTGTTCAAAGTGAGCATTTATTGAGCATTAGGTGGGATAAGGAGCCCTAGCGGTGCAGTGGTTAAGCCTGGGTGCTAACCAAAAGGTCATGGTTTAAATCCACCTGCCATTCCTTGGAAACCCTATGGGACATTTCTACTTTGTCCTATAGGGTCACTATGAGTCAAAATTGACTCGGTGGCAACAGGTTTGGTTTTTTTGGTTTGGATGTGGGATAATCATAAATAATGCCTTAGCAACAATTTACAGGTTACAAAACTCTTTTGAAACTATTATCACAGGTGAGGCCCACAACTCTGAGCCGTGAGTAGGGTGATTATTATCCCCCTTCACAGATGCGAAACCTGCCCCAAGTCCCACAGTTAGCAAGTGGCAAATTCAAGAATTTAAAACTAGCTGTCTGACTCCAGAGTCTCTATCCGCTGTGCTGGGAACTCAATAGGATACCAAGAGGCAGGAGGCAAATTAATAGTTAATGTCAATCTGTGAATATTTATGTATGTACAGTGTACATTGCACTAACAGACAAAGTGGGGACGGAGCAGAAGTAGAAAGGCCCCAGGAGGCACCTAGTCCAACCAAAACCCAAAAAACCCAAGCCAATTGCCATCAAGTGAATTCCAACTCACGATGACCCAATGTGTTTCAGAGTAGGACCGCCCTCCATAGGGTTTTCATGGCTGTGACCTTTCGATCTTCCAAGGCACCTCTGAGTGGGTTTGAACTGCCAAACTTTGGTTAGTAGCTTAGCACCTGACCGTTTGCACCACCCAGGGACTTCTCTAAGTTCAACTACCTGCCCTCGATTTCCAGGTGAGAAAAAGTGAGTAATGGGAATGTAAAATAACATGTCCACAGTAAAATGTTCACTCACACATCTGTGCATGTATTCATTCATTCATTCAGCAGTAAATGAATCAGGTACTTGTATGTGTCCTCTCAAGAGCTCAGTAACGAGCAAGTATTCAGTGCAGAGAAAGAATTCGTTGTCTGTGGGAACATTCATCCATACAGAGATAACATCTGTCCAGGCAGCCTTTGATCTTTCTCAATTCTGGGTCACTGATCTAACTCTTTTTACCACGAGCCCTCCCACTCTCAGACCCCAGGCCGTTACCACATGTCGAGCAGCTGATCTCGGGCCAGGACCCCGAAGCACCAAGTCCCCTCACTTGATCCTCGTCCCACTTTGAAATGTCCCTCAGTCCCACCTTGCACCCTGATCTTGTGCTGTCTTAGACTCAGGTAGATCTTGTCCAGAAGGACAGCCGCTGCTCCCCAGAGCCCTCCTGAAAGCAAAGTGCCCAGGTGTGCTGAACAAGAATCAATTAATAGCAGCCATGAGTTAGGAGTGGGGAGTGTGTGTTTGCATGGGTGGATATTTGTGTGATGACGTTAGCACAGGAAGGCTGGGTTTATGAGGGACTGTTTCTATCTATGTCTGTGTGTCTGTGATTGGGGCTCATGGAGTTCATCCTGTTCATTCCCCTGCCCTTGTGCTCATTCATTCATTCATTTATCCATCCATTCAGCAAGGCTCTATTCACCCAGCATCTCTGTGGCAAGCATTACACTAGGACCTGGTGATTCAGAGATGACTAAGACACAGTCCCAACCCAGGAGAAACTTTTGGCCAAGTTGGGAAGAAAAACATATGTGCAAAGAATTACAGCCCAGTGTGGTGAGTGCCACAGAGATGATATTTGCAAGGAAGAGGGGGCAGGGAAAGCATTTCATAGAACACCATGCCTGAGATGAGTTAAGGACAAAAAAGAGTTCACCAAGTGGGCCAAAGGTGAGGAGGATGTTCTGGGCAGTAGAGAGAAACACGCAGAGGCATGGTGTGTTCTTGAAACTAGAACAGTCAAGTTCAAGGGAGGGAAGAGAGAAGAGCCCACAGAGGTAGGCAGGAACTGGATCACCGTGGGCCTGGACTGCTGGCTGAAGGCTGGCACTAGGGAAGCGCATTCAGATTGGTTGGAAGGACAGGGATGTTCTCTCTCAAATCTGGCCAACAAGACCATCACTTTTTCACAAAAGGCCCCAAATGCAGGCCCTTATCCTTTTGGCCACCATAACCCTAGACCCAAGTGTGACATGTGTTCCTGTGGAGAGAAGTTCTCTTCCAGCTGTATCTGAAGTCACCATGTTTTCAACCTTCTTTATCCCTCACTCTTTCCCACAGCCTCCTGTAATCCAAAATCTGTGTTTTGCTCCCTCTGAACGACAGATTAAATCATCTGAATTAAATAAATTTTATCTTCTAGTCAGGAAGCTTGGCGCATTTCAGAGAGTCCCAGCAAACCCACCAGAAACAAATAGAGGACCTGACAGCCACCCAAATGAGCAATGGCTAAAAGGGTTAGCCGTTACCAGAACCCATTTTCAATGCATAAATCTACAGCCAGCAAGGGATGAGCATTACAAAACACATAAAGGCTGTTCATGGAGGAGCGGTAGTGAGTGTTTGCCAGGCACTCGCAACAGACAAATAAGTCTTGGCACCTCCACCTGTGGCACATACTACATGCGTGAGCACACACAGGCCCCAGCAAGGTCCAAATCCTAGCTCCAAATAGAAAGGAAAGCTTCTAGGCTTTATTTTAAGGCGGTGCTCACACACACACACACACACAAACATACATACATACACACAAACATCTCATACATACATACACACACAAACATCTCACACATACACACACCCGTTCCATACACACACCCCTCACACCCACAAGCACACCCATTCACCTTACAGTCAAATACACCTCACACTCGCACACTCAAAAACACAACCACACCCACTCACACATACACACACACTCACACATCTTACACATCACATACGTGCTGGCACAAACGCAATCGCACCCATACACAAGTACACCGACTCACACATCCACTCACACCCGCACAAATGCACACTCACAACACAATCACACCAACTCACACATACACACTTATCTCACACCACACCTATACTCACACTCATGCACTCACACACACTCACACAGCCTCACACACACACAAACTTCTCACACACAGCACATATACACACTCACACATTGTGCATACTCCAGGAGAGCAAAACCAGCACTCGTAAGTTCATGTGAAAGGTGTGTAGGTACGGGCTAGTGAGCTTTTGGTCTCATCTGCAAGGCTTTTTCCAGTAGTGTCCTTGTCTGTCCAGCAGAGTAATGGGGCTTGGGCGATACCAGCACGGCCTTCCTGTTCCTGCAATTGGACTCAGCAAAAGCTCTCTCTTTTTCCCAAGATGCCTCGGAGCTATTTTTTATGTAAAGTGTATCAAAGTATAAGAGAAACGTGCCCGTTGGATGACTTTTCACAGAGGTTGCACTCAGATCAAGAAGCAGAACGTTTCCTGAACCCCAGAAACCCCCACGTGCTTCCTTCCAAGGGTAATCCCTCCCCTGACTTTAACAGCAGAGGTTAGCTTTACTTGGTTTTGAACTTTATTTAAATAGAAGCTCACTTTTGGTGCACTGTAATGACATCCACATCAAGAAACTCAGCACACTGACGTCATAGGACCAAAGACTAGGAAACAGGAGTGGAGAGGCGCACTTGTCACTCTAGAGAGACCAAGGATGCGGAAGGGCTTTGAAGAGTAAAAATGCACTCAGGAGTTCTCTGACCCATCAGGTGAAACTGGCCGCCCAGGGTGAAGCCAGACTTCTTGCAGCAAGACGTGGGCTTCTGGAAAAAGGGACAGAGTGTACTTCCAGGCTCTTCCCTCCTTAAGCATTTGGTCAAAGTGGGTTAAAACCACCACACGGAACCCAGACTCAGGGGATCTGAGTCAGAGTCCTAGCTCTGCCACCAGCTCCTTAGCGGCCCTGGGTAAGTCACTTCACCTCTCTGCACTTCTGCTTTCTCATCTCTACGATGGTGGTGAGGGTGATAATAGCTAAGCTTTCTTGGGTGCTTGCCATGTGCCAAGCACTTCTCCAACTCACTGAGTCCTGTAGATCAGGGGTCAGCAAATTACAGGTAGGCTGTAGACCAAATCAGCTCCCAACCTGTTTGTATATGGCCTGCTAGCTAAGAATCCTTCTTACATTTTTTTAACTTTTTTTTTTAACATCTTTAAATGGTTGGAAAAATTAAAAGAATAATATTTCATAATATACAAAAATTATATGAAATTCAAGTTCCAGTGTCCATAAATAAAGTTTTATTGGAACACAGCCACACTCATTTATCTACATATTGTCTCTGGATGCTTCCACAGTAGCTACGACAGAGACCATACAGCACACAAAACCTAAGATATTTACTACGGCCCTTTAAGAAAAAGTTTCCTGACCCCCTGCTCTAGCCCACCCTCACCTTAGGCACTCTTTTTTGTGTGTGTGGTGAAATACCTATAACATAAGATTTGTCATTTTAACCATTTTTAAGTGTACAATCCAGTGGTGTTAATTACATTCACAACGTTGTACAACCATTCTCTATTTCCAAAACTTTTCATCACCCCAAACAGAAACTCCATACCCATTAAGCAATCACTCCCCATTCTCCCCTTCCCCCAGCCACTGGACACAGCTAATCTATCTTCTGTCTCTAGGCATTTTCTAGACAGTTCATGTAAGTGGAATCAGACAGTATTTCTCCCTTTGTGTCTGGCTTATTTCAATTAGCATAATGTTTCATCCGTGTTGCATCCTGTATCAGAACTTCATTCCTTTTTACTGCTGAATAATATTCCATTATATGGATATACCGGGGTGGTGCAAATGGTTAAGCGCTGGACTACTAACTGAAAGGTGAGCAGTTCAAATCCACCTAGAGGCACCTCGGAAGTAAGTCCTGTCGATCTGCCTCTGAAAGGTCACAGCCTTGAAAACCCTATGGAGTAGCTCTACTCTGCATACCTGGGGTCGCCACGAGTCAGAATTGACTTGACAACAACTAACAACAACCATGGATATACCACGTTGTGTTTATCCACTCGTCTGTTAGTGGGCACTTGGGTTGTTTCCACCTGTTGGCTATGTGAATAACGCTGCAGTGAACATTGGTTTCTGTTGGAGTGACTGCATTCAGTTCTTTGGGGTATATACCTAGGAGTGGAATTGCTGGGTCGTATGGTAATTTTACGTTTAACTTTTAGAGGAATTGTTAGGCACTCTTTTTATTATCCCATGTAACAGATAAGGAAGCTAAGACACAGAGAGGTTAAGTAACCAGTCAAGGGAACCAGTCGGGAGTGGTAGGTCTGGGTTTCAAGTGCAGGTAGACCAGCTCCAGTCTGCTCACTCCAGGGAACTGCCCAACACCGTGGTGGGCATGGCATCCCTTTGCAAACTGCTGAGAAAGTTAGATCAGGTGCCTCCCTCCCCTCCTGGCAGGCATCAGTGACTTGAGTCTACACTCCCCTCTCAGACCAAAATGCCCCAACACCCCCACACACCATATCCAGCCCAAAGACCCGCTGATGTGATTAGTGATTTTCTACAAACTTCTACCTCAGGAGCAGATGGCTGAGTAAATAACACTCTCAAGTTAAACCCATGCTATTGAGTCGATTCCACTCATAGCTACCCTTATAGGACAGAGTAGAACTGCCCCATGGGGTTTCCAAAGAGAGGCTGGTGGATTTGAACTGCTGATGTTTTGGTTAGCAGCCAAGAGCTCTCAACCACTGAGCCAGCAGGGCTCCATTCTCAAGTTAGTGGCCCATTATTCTAATTGGTCTGTGCAGGGCCCTGCTCTTGGTTTCATTCATTTACACATTCATTCATTCACTTTTATCCTAATACCCTACAACCACATTATAGTGCCTATCTTTCTGTTAAGGAGCCCTGGTGGTGCAATGGTTAAGCTCTTGGCTGCTAACCAAAAGGCTGGTGATTCAAACCCACCAGCAGCTTTGTGGGAGAAAAGACCTAGAGATCTGCTCCCATGAAGATTAGGAAGCCCTATGATTCTACTCTGACCTATAGGGCCACTATGAGTTGGCTCACAACATCTTTCTGTTTTCTGAATTCTTGCGGAATCGGTAGTGTTATTTCAAATGCATATTTTTCATTTACATAAATGGTACTGTGTCATGCATCGCCTTGTTTCCTACTTTTTATTTTTCTCTCATGTTCTTGTTCTTTACTCTCTTATTGAGGTGTAACCTACATAAAAGTAAAGTGTGTAACATCCACTCGTCCTAAGTGTAGAACTGGAACATTTTTTTACCTATGTATATGCCTGTGTAATCACGACTCAGATCAAAATATAGAACATCCCTACCCCCCAGAAAGGTCCTCTTGTGCCCCTTCCCAGTCAATAAACCACTCCACCCTCTTCCCCCACCAGAGGTAACCACTATTGCAGCTATTGTCACCATCAATTAGTTTCGTTTGTGTTCGAACTTCATTTAAACAGAATCATACAGTGGTCCTGTTTCGTGTCTTGCTTTTTTCTCTCAAATGTCTGGGAGATTCATTCCTGTGGCTGCTGGCAGCGGTAGTTTGTTCTTGTTTATTGCTGCGTAGCACGAAGTATTCACAGTCTATCAAGTTTGCTCCGTGTACATCTAGTCTGCTGCTCCTCGCTCTTGCATAGTGCACCTTGCTACATACCTGGGAGAATCCACTCCATTTTACCATTCCACTCTCAGCAAGAGACCCTCAGGGTGCCTCCAATGACGCTCAGTGATCATCCTCATCCATATTCCCTCATCGACCTGTGCAAATGGTTAAGCGCTCATCTACTAACTGAAAGGTTGGCAGTTCAAATCCACGCAGAGGCACCTCAGAAGGCCGGGTGAACTGCTTCGAAAAGGTCACAGCCTTGAAAACCCTACGGAGTGCAGCTCTACTCTGTACACATGGGATTGTAATGAGTCAGAACTGATTGGATGGCAAGTAACTACAACAACAAAAACATTTTGCTGGGATGTATACCTAAGAGCGGAATTGCTGGAACATAAGATATGAATAGCTTGAAATTGACAAACTCTTTGCCATATCTACTAAAGCAGAAGGCAGAGAGAAGGGAAGAACTTCTCTGGTGATCCTCCCCTGAACTCATCCTCCCCTCCCCTCTTCCCCTCCAGGAAAACCTTTCAGCTCCTCCTCGTGTCCTCTTGCAGGACCCCGCTAAGCGCTTCCTGAATGTCCCTAAATGTCGCTGCCTCCGTGGCAGCCCTCGCCATCCAGCTGCATTATAACAAGATGATAATCAATGAACTGCTAACTCTATAGCAATAAAGGAGCGAGCCCAACCTTATATAATTCTTTTTAATTGTTTTCTCACATTACAAGGGTTTTTTCTTGCTAAACTTATTCCACCATAAGTTATGTCGTTTAATTTCTCAAAGTGCTAATAATTTAATTGCTTCCTTCCTGCAGACAAAGTGCCTACACTGTTCTCCCTCCCCAGCGCAGAGATTATAAAACGGAGCTGGCAGGAATACCTAAGAGGGGAGCCTTTTTGGCAGCAGGATTTGATGGGAAGCAGCTTTCTCAGAAGTCAGTGTGTGGGGCTAGAAACCTGGCTTCAGACTTCAAAGGGGCATCGGGCCCAGTTGAGCCTGCAGTTCGCTCACAAGGTTTATGGTAATCACAGTGCGGGGAGGGGAAGGAACTGAGATTCGAAAGGCAGGATGGGGTAGGGAGCACTGAACAGGGAGCTGCCCATCCTAAAAGGCAGTCAGGAAAGCTGGGATCCATCCACAGCAGGAAGGAGTTAGATCAGACCCACAGAATATTCCTGATTGTCAGAACCCTGAGGACTGACTGGGGTCAGGGGCAGGGTAGGGAGGTGACATGGGATCATAACGACTAGCATTTATTGAACTCTCCCTGAGGGCCTGACCCTGTACCTGCCCCCCTATATCATCTCATTTTATCTTCACAGCCAACTCCCCGAGGTAGGTACTATCCATCACTATTTTACAGATGAGGAAACTGAGGCAAAGAGGTTAATTCTGGGGAGTCGACCTCCAGAGCCCGTGCTTTTAACTGCCGCTCAGTACTAACTGCCACTCAGTAATGCCTGTGCCATCTGTCTGGGTTGAATAATGGCATCACACCTTATGTGGCAAGATGGGGTAAGCAAAGGCCTCAGGGGACTACTCTTGAAGTGTCCAAGGCAGTGTCCTCCTTCCCACCCAAGGTCTAATCGGGTCAGATGCCCTCGGGACTCCCTGTTACGAACTGAAGTGTGTCCCCCATAAATATGTGTTGTAAATCCTAACCTTTATGCTTGTGATTATAATCCCATTTGAGAATGGGGTGTCTTCTTTATGTCAATGAACATGATTAGTGTAGGATGTGTTTTGAGTCAATCTCTTTTGAGATGTAAAAGAGATTAGACAAGCAACAGAGAGAAGAGGTGGGGTAAGACAGATGCCAAGACACATGGAGATCTCCAAGGAACCAGGAAGCAGAAGCTGAAGAGACAAGGACCTTCCTCCAGAGAAGACAGAGAGAAAGCCTTCCCCTAGAGCCAGCGCTCTGAATTCAAACTTCTAGCCTCCTGCAAGAGACCTCTTTAAAGTGTTAAAAAGCAAATATGTCACTTTGAGGACTGAGATGCCCCTAACCCAAGCCATGGTATTTTCAGTCTCCTCATATGCATGCGAAAGCTAGACAATGAATAAGGAAGACCGAAGAAGAATTGTTTAAATGATGGTGTTGGTGAAGAATATTGAATATACCATGGACTGCCAGAAGAAAGAACAAATCTGTCTTGGAAGAAGTACAGCCAGAATGCTCCTTCAAAGCGAGGATGGTGAGACTTTGTCTCACGTACTTTGGACACGTTATCAGGAGGGACCAGTCCCTGGAGGAAGATATCATGCTTCATAAAGTAGAGGGTCAGTGAAAGCCAGGAAAATCCTCAACAAAATGGACTGACACAGTGGCTGCAACAATGGGCTCAAACATAGCAACGATTGCGAGAATGGCGCAGGACTAGGCAGCATTTTGTTCTGTTGTTCATAAGGTCACTATGAGTCAGAACTGACTGGACAGCACCTAACAACAACAACAGCCTCCTAAACTGTGAGAAAATAAATTTCTGTTTGTTAAAGCCATCCACTTGTGTTCTTTCTGTTATAGCAGCACTAGATAACTAAGACAGGCTCCATGCCTAAGGAGACAATTCATGCTTCTAAACATGGTCTCCAAAATCGTCACTCTCCCCAGTCCCACCCACAATACCTCAAACTAGTCATCACCCTGGGACACATAGCTTCTTTTGGGCTTCAGCACCTTTGCAAATGCTGCTTCTTCACCTTGGAAGCTTTTTCCCTCCACACATGATGAAATCTCACTTATCCTACAAGGCCCAGCTCAAATGCCTCTTTCCCTCGCTCCCAAGCTGACGCCCTCTCCCAAGGATCCCAGGACACTGGGAGTACAATTTCTCGGGACCTGGTCTGCTGTACTGTTGGGTGAGCTTACTCATCTGTGTCCCCTTGCTACTCACTAACTCTGTGACTTTGGGAAAGTTTCTTAACTTCTCTGAGCCTCCCAAGGGTATGATGAGAAGTGAACGCGTTAACACATGTAAAACATGTAGCCTGGCCCATGAGGAGTGTTAAAGAAAGATTCACTGTTATTTTTGACTGTCATTTTCACTATCCTCTCTCCTAGCACAGTGCCTGGCATGTAACAGTTGCTCAATAAATGAATAAAATGGATAAAATAACTAATTAAATAATTCCCCACCCATGGCCCCAGGAATGCTGTTGTTGTCCAAGTTGGGACCCCAGATGTAGCACCTACTTGTTGTTTCATTAGCCTGGTATTTCCTCTGGAAGGCAGGGCCCCAAGGGTTCCAAATAAATTAACATCCCCTCCGCCCCAGGAAATGGGTACAGAGAGCATCCTGGACTGTTAGCCACCAGAGTGGACCCTTGCCCAGGATGTCCCACCTCCAGATGTGGAGAACCCAGAGCCTCACCACCAGCAGTTCCTTTCCCTTTTCTTTCTCTAGTTCTGTTTGCCATCTCTACTAGCCGGAGCTAGGAGTCCTCAACCGGAACTGACCGACACCTTGCCCTGCCCGTCTGGATGGGGTAGATCCAGGGCAGACCTCAGATCTCCTGTTTTCAGTTCACTGATACAATGAAAAGAGTAGAGAATCAAAAGAGTTCAGACTCCAACTGCCATTCCTGGCTATGTGACCTTGGGCAAGTCACTTAACTTTTCTGATCCCCTAGATTGTGGTATGATAACATAGAGGTACAGGTGAGACTCAGCAGGGTAAAGCCACACAGAGACTATGCTGATGGGCTTCCTCTCTGCAGCAGCTGCCTGCCCTGGGAGAGGGAAGAGAGCAGGGTCATAGCTGAGTGCCTTGGAGTCTCTGGCATTTGGGACCTTGTGGGGACCAGGGAAGATATATGGGGTCCAGAGCCACTGCCATCACCCTGGCCATGGAAAGCTTGGTGACTTGGAGGGCACAGGGGGACCTGTGGGACAAGGCACCATTAGAGTGGTCCAGGGGCTGCCATGCTTCTCTCTCACAAGCAGTTGCTAAAACTGGATTTGAGCAAAAGACACAACTCACTCCCCCAAGACAGCCTGAGAAGAGAGAGTGAGTTTTGTAACTTCTGGAGTGGGGGCAGGGGACCCCAAAGTCACCAAGGCCCATGCCCCTACCTCAGGAGCAGAGCTTTCACAAACCCCTCAGAGCCAGCGGAACACACATGTAAGTGATCCTTCTGCATGAGGCCAAGATTTGGAAGCCTCTGTCAGGGGCGGAGAGCAGCAAGACCAGGTGAGGGGTTGGCACCCTGAGGCTGTGAGTGAGAGGGGCCCAGTGTGGAAGGGCCTCCAGGAAAAGCTACTGCTGAGCAGAGCAGGAGCTTAGACTCTCTTCAGGCTGGAGCAGGTCCCCCTCCAGAAGGGGCCTTCTCCACCCCCTCTTTAACATACACCTCCCCAGCTTTTCTTTTGTACCTCAAACTTGAGTGATGAAACATGCTATTATAACATTGCGCTGCCACTCCCGCCCACTCTCCACTAAGAAGGAAGTGTCTGGCAGGTAGGGGCCTGTTTTACACCTCTATGGACAAACCCCGTCCCCAGCACCCACTCATTTATTCCCTCCTTCACAAATATTTACTGAGCACTTACTAGATGCCAGGCACTGTTTTCAGTGCCAGGACCCCAAATCTAATGCCTGAGCCTCATTCATTAGGCGTGTCAGCTGCTAACTCCCCAAATTAGGTCCCTGTCTTTGGTCTCCCAGGTTCCCAGAAGTAAAACACTCCCACGCCATCCCAGAAGGGGACAGTGGGTCTGGCTAGGGCCTGGTGAGAAGCCACAAGAATTCCCCCTTTCTTCCTTCCCTCTGTCCCAGGGGTATGAGGGCTCCAAGGAAATTTCACAGGCAGGACCTGGAGTCTCAGAAGGGGAGCGGCCTAGGCTCCGTTCAGGGGAAACCCTACTGCCCAGTCCATGCCTGAGCACTAGGCAACCTGCTAAAGCCCTACTGGTGTGTGCAGGCAGGGCTAAGTCAGTGCTGACCCAAGGGTCTCATCCTCACACTGGCCAGGAATTTCTCATGCAGCTTTGTGGACAGCTAGGGTAGACATCAGGACTGGAGCCAGAGAGGCAAGATTCCAAAGAGAAAATCCCAAGGCAAACACCTCAAGGTTTTCAAGAATTGTCTTCCCACTTCCCACATCTCTCTTCCATGCTACCCTGGAGTCTTCCTCTCCCCGAAATCTCACTTTGTGCTTCCTAGACTCCTGCTTTGGTCCTGATATCCACTAAGCCTGTAACACCCTAGCCCCACAACCAAATCCTACCCACCTTAATGCCATCTCCAATGTCACCTCCTCCGGGGAGTCTTCTCTGATCCTCCTTGTTGTTGTTAGTTGCCATTGAGTTGATTCCAACTCATGGCAATACCATGTGTGCAGAGAAGAACTGCTCCATGGGATTTCAAGACTGTGATCTTTCAGAAGCAGATCACCAAGTCTGTCTCCTGAGGCGCCTCTGGGTGGATTCAAACTACCAACCTTTCAGCTAGTAGTCAAGCGCTGTGGTCTTTAAGGCAGTGTGTCAACTTGACTGAGCCATGATTCTCAGTGGTTTGGCGGTCATATGATGATGTGATTACTTCATGATGAGATTTGATATAATGTGATCACCTCCATGATGGGATCTGCTATGAAGAGCCAATCTGTTGAAAGGGAGTTTCCTTGGGGTTGTGGCCTGCATCAAATATAAATGGAATCTCTGGCAATGCTTGCAGGCTTTTGCTCTCTGTAGATCCTGCAGCTGGCTCCTGTTCATCTAATCTCCAGTTCTTGGGACTTGTGCTAGCAGCTTACCTATGGTCTTGCCTGCCGATGTTGGGATTTGTTGGTCTTTGCAGCCTGTGAGCAAGAGTCCTGCTGTCTGACCTGCCAGTCTTGGGTTCGCCACCTGTGTGGCCGTGTGAATCGGAGAAGTCTCCAGCCTGACCTACCAATTTGGGACGTTCCAGCCTCTACAACCACGTGAGCTATTTCCTTGATATAAATCTCTTTATGTAGATATTTATACGCTTTACTGGTTTTGCTTCTCTAGACAACCCAGTCTAAGACAAGCACTTAACCATTTACTCCACCCAGGGAGATACAATTTCTCTCTCCTTTGAATTCCCAAGTTCAGTCCTCTTCTGTGGCTATGGCTAGGACTTTGGCCTCTGAAATCAGACAAGCCTGGGTTCATAGACTGACTCGCCCAGCCAGATGGGTGGTCTCAGTCAAGTTCCTTCTCCTCGCTGAGCCTGTGCGCTCCCATCTGTAATAAGGGGATAATGACAGTACCCCTCCCCCTGCCATAGCCTTTTTGAGACGATTAAATGATTTAATACACAAAGGGCTTAGGATAGTGCCTGGCACCTAGTACGCCCTCAGTAAATGTTAGATTTTTCTTCTAATTGGAAGGTTGTCAGTTTGAATTCACCCAAGAGTGCCAAGGAAGAAAGGCCTGGTAATCTGCTTTTATAACAACTACAGTCAAGAAAACTCTATGGAGCGCGGTTCTACTCTGAAACACACGGGGTCGCCATGAGTTGGAATTGACATTATGGCAATGGGTGTGTGGTGGTGTGATTTCTACTTACAGCTCTTTTCTTTTAGCAGAGAATGTTAAATCTTCCCTACCAGAGGGTAAGCTCAACCCACAGAAGGAATCCCATGAATGTTTGTTGAATGAATGAATGAACAAGTGAAGAGAGACAAGCCAGTGCTGCAGTTATAAGCTTTCAGAAGAGGTGCTGTTAATTCTGCTCAAAATGGTCTCCTGGGGTTGACCCCAACCATGACCCTCACCTACTTGGCCCAGACGAGACGCCACCGATGCATGGGATCTTCTGCTCATCTTTGTGACTCTTGGCTGCTCTTCAAGGAAAGCTTCCCAAGTGTCTCTGGCTTCCTGGTCTCCACGTGGGTGCAAGAAGGGAAGCGAGAGGTGTACACACTGGTTGGACACCTACACAGGTGGTAGAGGGTGGGATGGGACCAACTCCACAGCCTCTTTGCACGGGGGCTGGGCCCTGCGCTGGGACTCCTCACCCCAAGGACTTGGGATCCAGACTCCGAGTGATGCGAAGGGCTCATACCTGAGGATTCTCAAGTCAGTTTCTCCATCTCATTCTGGAAAAAGTCAGGCTTCAGGAAAGTAAGTTCTCAGGTTACTGGGGCTCAGCCCCCCCCTCCCACCCTGCTCCTCCCACCATCAACCTCATTTGTGAGTATAGGTACTGTTATAGATTGAATTGTGTCCCCAAATAAATGTGTGCCAACTTGGCCAGTCCATGATTCCCAGTATTACCTGATTGTCCACCATTTTGTCATCTGATGTGATTTTCCTATGTGTTGTAAATCCCACCTCTATGATGTTAATGAGGTGGGATTAGCGGCAGTTATGTTAATGGGGCAGGACTCAGTCTACAAGATTAGGTTGTGTTTTAAGTCAATCTCTTTTAAGATATAAAAGAGAGAAGCCAGCAGAAAGACAGCAGGACCTCATACCACCCAAGAAACAAGAGCCAGGAGAATAGTACGTCCTTTGGACCCGGGGTTCCTGCCCTGAGAAGCTCCTAGAGCAGGGGAAGATTGATGACAAGGACATTTCCCCAGAGCCAACACAGACAGAAGGCTTTCCCCTAGAGCTGGCACCCTGAATTTGGATTTCTAGTCTCCTAGACTATGAAAGAATACATTTCTGTTGGTTAAAGCCATTCATATGCGGTATTTCTGTTATAGCAGCACTAGCTAACTAAGACAGGTGCCTTTGACCCCACAGACAACCCAGCACTGACCAGAAGAACTATCGCCCCATCCAAACATCAGCCCATAAGCTGGGAGCCTGGGGGGCCTCAAGTGATGGAGGCAGGGGGTACAAGGGGAAGGCGATAGGACACAGATCTTGCACACTCCTCTATGTGCACATACACATAGAGAGAGACTGAAAAGGGGCTTATTCCTATTAGCTCGACATTTACTACACATTATCTTTAGTCCTCCCACCCCTACAAGGTAGATATTATTATCCCCATTGTACAGAAGAGGAAACTGACGCTCAGAGAGATTAACTGACTCACTCAGGTCCCGAAGCCAGTCAGAGGCACAACCAGGGTTTGGAACTGGTCTGTCTGTCTCAAATCCATGCCACATTATCAAGAGTCAGACTGAGATTATAGTTAGAGTCCCAGCAAAGCAGAGGTGCCAATTTTTTTGTTCTTTGAAATAATTTGATATTTAATAAAAGCATCAAGGTAGCCATGATGGTAAAAATCAAATAGTGTCTGGACTTCCTCTAAGTTGTTAAATAGTTTATATTGTTCTTATTTTTAATTGTATGAGGAGGTGGGCACAAAGGTTTCTTGGGCTTTTAACACATTCAGGCCAAAGTTCCCAGAACATCAACATTTGTGTCTATGGGGGGAGGGGATTCCTATGTGTGTGTGAGGTCTGTATTTGCTTGTAGGTGCATGGACTGTCTCAGGAAGGCAGCCATGAAACTGAAAACCTCAGCTGCTTCCAGGAAGGCAGAATGAGTTGCCAGGGCCCAGAGATGGGAGGGACTATAAAATTTCACTGGAGAGTATTATATGCCTTTTGAATTTTGTGCCAGGCAATGTCTTACCTATTCAGATAAATAAATAAATATTTCACAAGGACTAGCGAACCCTGCTGTGTAGGTGAACCTTGTTTTAAGCAAAAAGAAAAAAAACAAGCAAACCACTTGCCATCAAGTCAATTCCCATTCATGGCAACCCCATGTGTTTCAGAGTACAACTGCACTCCATAGGGTTTTCAATGGCTATGATCATTCAGAAGCCAGGCCTTTCTTTGGAGGTGCATCTGGATGGATTTGAACTGCCAGTCTTTCAGTTAGTAGCCAAGCACTTAACTGTTTGTACCACCCAGAGACTTCATTTTAAGCAAAAGTGACATAAAAATGTGAATCCAATAACTTCTGTTGTCAATTCCACAGACATAGCTGGGACCAGCAAGCATAAAGGGCTGGTTACTACCTTGGAGTAGGGCGGAAAGATAAATACAGAGAACTACTAACAATTGAAAATCTCACCGAAAATCATGCTGAATAAGGATCGTGTCTGGCGAAGGTCAGAGAAGCAAGGAAACAAGGAGAAGGGCATAGGGTGGAGTGGGCAGAGAAGAGATCCGCACTAACTGGGCAGGTGGGGAAGGGGGCTTTAGGCGCCAAGCCGCCTCCCAGCATGCGTCTGCACGTTGTTGTGTGCCACCGACTGGATTCCAACTCATAGCGACTCTCTAGGGCAGAGTAGAACTGCCCCATAAGATTTCCTAGTCTGTAATCTTTAGGGGAGCAGATAGCTACGTCTTTTGTCCCGAGCTGAGCCGCTGGTGGGTTTGAATTGCGGACCTTTGACCTTTCGACCTTTCGGTTAGCAGCCAAGCAGCTTAACATTGCTCCAGCAGGGCTCCTTGTGTTTGGGGGGTGGGGTGGGGGGATCATTTAAAGGGAGAGGAGCAGAGCCCACTCATTCCTGCTCTTGAGATACACCAGGAAGTTGAAGAGGAAGAGACGGTGGAGCGGTAAACAATCACCGCAGCCATCTCGGCCTCAGTCACTCACAATTCACCTGATCCCGCCCCCAATCTAGGACTCTGTTTCTTTGCCTGTAAAAGGAAGGGTTTGGCCCAGAAAGATCTCTAAGGTGCCTCACAGCTCTAAAATTCTCTGATTTGATGGCTGCAGCCTTCTGCAAATGTGCATAAAATAGATTAGTTTTAGCAGTAGTAAAAACAAAACTGAAAATCAGATTTATCATTTTAATTAAATATACTTTACATGCTCAGTTTCTAGGGAGCAAAATGCTTTCTCCCCTCATCAGTTTTCCCTTTGTGGGAGACATTCATGTCTGAGGCACAATTTAAGAAAACGCAAACCACCCCCTAAAAAGGTACACAATTAGCAAGACCCTAACAGGTATTTCTTAACAGGAAAGTAAAACTTGAAGGGGGGAGGAAGAACATAAAAAGGAAACGTCAGGAAGGGGAGGGTCAGGTGGGGTCAAGAAACCAGAGACATAGAGAGCCAGCCGGTAAGAAACAACTTGCTTTTGTCTGTGCTCAGCTCCCAGAAGCCAGTACCCTTCAGCTGGGTGGAGTCAGGGGAGTTCAGTCCCCTCTTTCCCCATCAACCCATGTGACTTAAGGCAAATTAATCTCTGAACTTCAGACTACTCAACTATAAAATAGAACAAAAAATACCTACTTTGAGGATTGCCGGAAGAGTTATAAGAGAACATATCTGACGAGGCTTGTTAGGTGCAGTTGAGTTGATTCTGACTCATAGCAACCCTATAGGACAGAGTAGAACTGCCCATAAGGTTTCCAAGGAGAGGCTGGTGGATTCGAACTGCCAACATTTTGGTTAGCAGCCGTAGCTCTTAACCACTGCACCACCAAGGCTCCATAACCTTATATACTACAGAACAAAGTGTTGCCCAGTCCTGGGCCATCTAATGATTGTTGGTATGTTTGAATCCATTATTTTGGCTATTTGTGTTAATCCACCTCACTGAGGGTTTCCCTCATTTTTGCAGACCCTCTACTTCACCAAACATGAGTTTTTTTCTAGTGATTGGTCTTTCCTGATGACGTGTCCAAAGTAAGCAGGCAGAAGTCTCCCCATCCTCCCTTCTATGGAGCATTCCAGTTGTATTTCTTCTAAGATCGATTTGCCCATTCTTCTGGCAGCCCATGATACATCCAATATTCTTTGCCAACACCACAATCTGAAGGCATCAATTCTTCTGTCTTCCTTTTTCATTATCTAGCTTTTGCATGCATATGAGACAATCGAGAAGATCACTGCTTGGGTCAGGCACACCTTAGTCATCAAGGCGACATCTTTGCTTTTTAAAACTTGAAAGGAGTCTTTTGCAGCAGATTTTCCCAGTGCAATATGTAGCTGGATTTTTTTTCACTGCTGCTTCCGTGGACTGACAAGGCTTAGAAAACCATAAAATGGCAAGCATACGCACAGACACCAATTTTGAAACTCAAATTGGAATATGTGGTCTGACAAGTGGAGTCCTGGGTGGTGCAAATGGTTAATGTGCTCGGCTGCTAAACAAAAGGATGGAGGTTTGAGTATACCCAGAGATGCCTTAGAAGAAAGGCCTGGTGATCTACTTCTGAAAAATCAACCACTGAAAACTCTGTGGAGCAGTTCTACTCTGACACACATGGGGTCGCCATGAGTTCAAATCAACTGGTTTTTTTTTTTTTGGTCTGACAAGTAAGAAGTGGGCTGCCCTGGCCAGTACAGAACAGCTGGTCGCTATCTGGTTAGGTATTCTGGCCTCTCAGCATGCATCCCCCCAACATCCTTCCTTTCTGCCATCCTCTTGTCCACGCAGGTACTTGGTACCCACGTAGTGAGAAGGAAAACAGCCCCTCATCCAGAAGGTGCGTCATTTCCTCGGCTTTGGGCTTTGTGGCCCCAAACCATAAACTAACAAGCTTGACTGTAAATTACCAGACAAATCTGGGCTGGGGTTGCCAGCAAGACAGGTGAGCCTCAATAGGAGAAGTAAATCTTGACAGTGGCTCTCTGAGTTGCAGGGACACCCCCAGAGGCCTCAGGGTCAGTCAGGGACTGGGGGTGACAAAGAGGAAAGGTATAGGGAGAGGGTTTCTGTTTTGGGGAGAAAAACATCAAAAACTTAATCCAAGAATCCCCCACTCCTAACCCTTTCCCCGACAAAGAATTCAAGAGGAGTCAAGTCTCCAGGCTTCTGCAGTTCCAGGGTCCCTGCCCTCCCTCAGCGAGCCGAGATGGCCACTCAATTGCCCGTTATTCGTGATGACAAAAGCAAATATAGACACTCTCAGAGAAGTGAGGAGAGACTAAGTGAAATAAATGGCATTTATTCTTTAAGGAGAGAAATTGCCTTCCTCCGACAGAGCCCCGCCCAGCAGGAGCTGTGGCCCCCTCATAACTCAAGTCCGCACTTAATTAAAAAGGGGGAGCATATTGGACTCTGCCCAAATGGCACTGATTCCATTCTCATCCTTCAAGCAGATGACATTTGTCCATTTGTCTCTCTTCGATAGAAAGGGGGAAAAAACCAAAAGGGGAAAAAAAATTCTTATATCCTACAGCTCTCAGACAGGGCCTGTCCTTGAGCCAGCAGCTTTGAAATCTAAAGGAACAGGGGAAGAGGCTGAACAGGACAAGGAAATTTTACGTTTTGGGGGGAGTCCTGAGATGCTGCCGGCAGAGATATGAAAAGCTGAAGTCACCAGTACCTTCTAAAAATGAAAATTGCTTTCCTGCCTTGCTTGGTCTCTCTTCGGCCTCCCAGACTCTTTTCCCAGCACTGGGCTTGAACTTTCTTCCTGGGACAATATTCCAGAAGGAAACAAAAAAAAAACAAACAAACTAGTTGTTGTCAAGTCAATTCCAACTCATGGCAACCCCAGGTATTTCAGAGTAGAACTTTATTCCATAGGGTTTTCATGGCTGTGACCTTTCAGAAGCAAATTGACAGGCCTTTCTTTCGAGATACCAGAAGGAAAGAAGACATATTTATTCAGCCTTGTTTAAAAATATGCTCCTCACTGGCCTTCTGACAAGTTCCTATTACACCTCTGCAGAAGGCAACCCCCAGGAGGAATCCTAAAATCAGCCCCTCCTGGCCCTGCAGAAGTCATTGTGTCTACCCTCCACTCCTGAGAAGATCACAACTGCCACACAAGATAGAAGTCTCTCTGGGGAAGCAAAACATCCTGCCTCAGTTCCTGATTTCAGCCCTATCTGCTGTAGGAGATCCCTCAGGAGTTGGGGTGGGGTGACCCTTTCCTCCATTTTTCCCCAAGGCTCCTGATAACACCCCCCAACACACACACACATCCCCCAAGGGAGAAGGAAGCCTGGTCTCCACCCAACACCTCATCTTTAGGAGTTTTCTCCAGAGACTTCTCTCCTCTACCAGGTACCCCTTGGAGGTGAGCAACATACCAGCTTTGTCTGTGCCCTTCCTCTTTAGCCCAATATGCTCCCAGCTGATTGGCTGGAGGGCAAGCCCCTTTTCTGTAGGGTCTCCAGAGGTCTCCTCAAGCTAAGGGGAAGGTGGAAAGAACACAGGAAGCAGTTGCCACATCTCACCCCCAAGGACATTTTCCAAATGTGATGCCTTTCCAATGATTTTTAAGGTAATATATACTGACAAGATATTTGTCAAGAAGTCCGTGGTAAAAGACATCAAGGCAGTCGTTCTTAATCTTGGTGGAGGAGGAAGGGGTCACAGACTTGCTTTGCGATGACCCCTGATGACGGCTATGAACTCTCTCCTCAAAAGAAATGCACACACACTGTCTCAGTCACTAAGGCTGCCGTAACAAAATACCACAGACCGGGTGGCTTAAAGAACAGAAATTGGTTGTCTCAAAGTTCTGGAGTCTAGGAGTCTAAAACAGGGTGTCGTCTGTGTTAATTCCTTCTGAGGGCTCTGAGGGAGAATCTGGTCCATGCCTCTCTCCTAACTTCTGGTGTTGGCCAGCAACCCTTGGCGTTCCTTGGCATTTCAGTCTTTGCCTCTGTCTTCACACGGCCGTTTTTCCTTTGTGTCACTCTCTGTGTCTCCTCGCCTCTTTTATAAGGACACCACTTATATTGGATTAAGACCCGTTGTAGTCCAGTGTGACCTCATGTTAAGTGATAACATCTTCAAAGACCCTATTTCCAAACAAGCCCACATTCACAGGTACGGGCATTAGAGCTTCAACACATATATTAGGGGACACAATTCAACCATTACACACACACACATACACACTGATGTAGGCAGTTTCAGGGGGTTCACCTCCATGGACCCTGGGTTCAGAGCCCCTGCAGTTTCAAGGAAGCAATGTGAAAGTGGGTTGGTGAGACAGGACAGAAGGAAGTGTAAGAGTGCCACCTGTTTTTGGTGGTTCTGATCCAGCAGCCTCCCCACTGCCACCTCATAACCCTGATCTCTGGTTGATTGCCCCTGGTGGCAGCCCCAGCCTGGGAGACACGAAGGGACACAGGGCACCATTTGGCTCTGTTTATGTCATCCCTCTGGCCTTACCACGCTAACTCCCTGGGTTACCCTCTGAGTCCATCCTTTAAGCCTCTGGGATGCTCAGCTCTTCCAGGTTCAGAGGAACCCAGGCCTTTGGGGACACTTCAATCCTCCTCTCACAGTTAGGTTGGACAGGTAGGTCACCCACAGAATGTCCCCAGGTAACCCAACCCAGAGAGCCAAATCCAGCCCTCTGCTACCACATTTGCTGAAACATGAACACGGAGAGCCTGCTCTTCTCGGACGGCTCCAGAGCCACCTTGTTGTCTGACCCGTGGGCCTCAAATAGTTTCCTCTCCCTTCTCATCCCAGCTCAGGCTGATCTTCCAGCTCTCTAAGCAAGCCATGGGCTGCCTTTGTATGAACAATTTGCATATCTAAAACCCATATTTACATTTTACAACTTAGACTCCTGGGAAACAGGTCAGAGTCTGGTCCCCAATATTCTAAAGAGAAGGGAACATTTTTTTTGTCAGACCTGTGCAACCCCTACCAAAGGCGTGGTAGAGTGTGTCAGTGGGAATGTTGTGTGTGCTCCCCACACAGCTGTGTGTCCAGAAGGAGGCTGTGAGCTTCCTTAATCTGGGGTACCCTTGTCCTTGTGTTCGCTCTGGCACAGGCATAGCCTCCATCTGGCATGCTGTGTGTTCTCTCAAAGTCCATTTTGTGTGTCCTCAGTCTGTTGTGTGGATCTTTGGGGTAGATGCATGTCTGTGAGGTGTAAAGTATTGAACCTCTCCTGGCCTCTATTTCATCTGTAAAATGGGGATGATCATCATAGTACTCACGTCTCAGGACTGCTGTGAAGGTTGCATGAGTTGATACCCTTCAAGCACTTACAACAGGGTATGGCACCTGGTGCCCGCTTGGTAAATGTTGGTTCTCGTGATGTGATTCCCACAGATATCTGCAGCCTCTCTATTCCTTACCCTCCTTGACTTGAGGACTCCAGTGTCCTCTGGAGCAGGCTCCAACATCCTTGTCATGGATTGAATTGTGTCCCCCAAAAAATATGTGTCAACTTGGCTAGGATTCCCAGTACTGTGTGATTGTCCATCATTTTGTTATCTGATATGATTTTCCTATGTGTTGTAAATCCTGTCTCTGTGATGTTAATGATCTAATGATCTAATAATCTACAAGATTAGGTTGTGTCTTAAGTCAATCTCTTTTGAGATATAAAAGACAGAAGTGAGCAGAGAAAGAGACATGAAGCCCTCATACCACCAAGAAAGCAAAGCAAGGAGCAGAGTGCATCCTTTCCTGCGCTGAGAAGCTCCTAGAGCAGGGGAAGATGGATGACAAGGACCTTCCCCTAGAACCAACACAGAGAGAAAGCTTTCTCCAGGAGCTGGCACCCTGAATTTGGACTTTTAGCCTCCTAGACTATGAGAGAATAAATTTCTGCTCGTTAAAGCCATCCACTTGTGGTATTTCTGTTACAGCAGCACTAGATAACTAAGACAATCCCTTTGGAAATGTCACTGCTCCAAGCCTGAGTGTCGAATCAGTGGCCAGATAGGGGGAAGGGAGGACCATGGATGGGGGGAAAGAGGGGTGGGGGCGTCTGGCGGTGGTATTTTCTCTCAGGTGGCCTGCATGCTGAACCAGAGGCTGGGGAGGGACCTGGTCCCAGGAGGATGGGGAAAGGAAAGGGGGTACTTACTTACAGAGAGCCAGTGGCCCTCCAGGGAAATATAGGACTCATACAGGAAATACAGAACTCAGAGCCAGAGGGGCACCTATATAGCACCCTGGCTAGAGTGACTGCTCAGGGACCCACCGAATCTTCTTCATTGACATGGAGACTACATTAGAGCTGCCTTCCTGGAAGAAGCCTCTGATCTCCTGCCCCACCTGTCTTGGACCCAGGACACCTGCTCCTCCCAAAGCTGATTCCCCCCAGCCCAAAGCTGGCATTTGCTTGGAGTTGTCTCCCCTTCCTTGGGCAGGGTTCCTGCTAAGCT
This sequence comes from Trichechus manatus latirostris, assembly GCF_000243295.1. Classification (NCBI taxonomy): domain Eukaryota; kingdom Metazoa; phylum Chordata; class Mammalia; order Sirenia; family Trichechidae; genus Trichechus; species Trichechus manatus. The sequence goes on from NW_004443964.1 coordinate 22,885,153, forward strand.
TGATTAGTTTGGTCTTTATTGTATCTATTCACTGAACAGACAATTTATAGGACCCTCGCAAACATGAAGCAGGCTGCGGGGAGGGCTTCACAGAGGCAAATGAGACCTCCCCCAAGGCCTTGAAGAGCTCTCCATCCACAGGGATAATTGAATGAGAGACTTTCCCACCAGAGATATCGGTAAGAATGCTGAGAGGGCCTTGCTGAACTGATTTAGGCTATCCTGGAAGGCTTCCTGGAGGAAAGGGGCAAAAGATATGAGCCTTAAAGACCATTTCAGCAGAGAAGAGAGGAAAATCCATTATCATTTGATCAAAATGATTTCATGGAATGAATCCTAAACAAGTGCCAGAGGTTTGATGTTCTCAGTTCTAACCAGGTCTTTGAACCGGTTCATTGTGGTTGGAAATAAGAATTTGCATTTCCACCCCAGATATACTGAGTCAGAATCTACATTTTAACAAGATCCCCAGGTGATTCTTATATAATATATTTTAGAACCACTGCTCTACTGGTGGTTCTCAGAATTGATCCCTAATCAGCAGCATTAGCATCGCCTGGGAATTTGTTAGGAAGGTAAATTCTCAGGAGGGGTTCAAACCAGTTCTGACCTTGACCAGCTGAAAGACCTTGGATGGGTCATTTCCTCCTCTGAACCTCTACTGCCTCATTTGTGAAGTGGGGGTGTTAGATGAGACGAAGTTTTGAAAGCACCCCTTACTGACCTGGGGTTTAGCCATTTCCTGTATTTATCACAAACGCAGGAAGCAAAATCAGAGTCTCCTCAAAGGAGTGCATAGACTGTAGACCCAGGGATTTTCTCAGAAAAAAGGCCTAGGGGTTCATGTTCTGTGTGCCCCACCCTCACCCCAGGCCACAGCCCAAGCAGCCCAGCTCTCATCAGACATCTGTCTTGGTCACAGCTGCCTGCCTGGCACCCAGCACTGCATCTGGCACAATAAGTGTTTATTGAATGAAGAGATGAATGAATGAGATAACAGAGGCTGTGACAGGCTTCTTGGCCAAAACAGAACTCTGTCCTCAGATCGTCAGATCCCTTGCGGTTTTGGCTCACTAATATCCCATGCTTGATCTCAGGATAAGAGGGACCATGGCGAAGGAGCTGCACTTTCACAAATCTCCCATCCCGGGACCTCTGGTTTCTGCTGCAATCAACAGAAGGTGGGTCACAAAACAGTTCTGCAGCACAAGGACCCTTGAGGAAAAGTCTGGATTCTGTGCCAACTTACATTTATTGAGGGCCTACTGTGTATCAGGTGTTGTCACATAGCTTCATCCATTTCATCGTGGCCTCGGAGGCCTGTACAGGAGAGCGTGGGCATTTGGGGCCGCAAATCCCAACTGTGCTGACCAGCTGAGTGACCTCAGGCAAGTCGCTGCACCTCTCTGAGACTTCCTTTTCGATGTCTGTAAAATGAAAAACAATAGACTCACTTCGTCGGGTTATGGTGACGGAATGAGCACGAGGAAGCAGAATGCTTCATAAATGCTAGTTTTTATTGTTTCTCTGGGCACACAACCCCGCACGCCTCCCCCCAAGGGCGCACACACGGAAGTGTTCACACTCTCATATACTCGCAGATGTACAGAGACATGTGAAGGGGCCAACCGCAGGCACTCGCCGCGCCTCAGACCCAGGGGCCTTCGCACAACCCCGCGGAGAAGCCACTGGGTCCTTGGCTTACCTCGCTTCCTCGCAGCTCTTTATGAATGAACTCCGGCCGCGAGTTTATTTCTTTATGAATGGGAGCCCAAGCAGTGAATGAAGCCAGGAGCCAGCCCTTGCCTCCCGATTGGCTGCCGGCGCTGGGAAACTCCGCCTCCCGCCCCGGCCGGGCAAGGCTCCTGATTGGCGGGCGTGCCGGCCCTGGGGTTTCATTCACAAAAGTCAATGAAACAAAGGGAACTGCGGGGGGACGAAGGGGGGCCGAGGCCCGGGCGCAGGAAACGCACCAATCAGCGGTTCCCCCGGGTTCACAACTGTCTGCGGCGTCCGGAAAACTCTCCGGTGCGCGGGGACTGGGGCCCGGCCCCCTCGCTCCGGCCTAGCCCCACGGCCCTCCGAGCGGCCCGGGGCGTGCTCGGGGCCCCCAGCGGCTCCAGCACCGACGGCCGAGCCCCAGGTGAAGCTGTGGGAGGGGAGGGAGGACACGTATCTGCGATCCCCGCTTCGCCTACCACACTCGCCACCCTCTCCCCGGCCCCCCCCCCCTTCGCAGATCCCAGGGCGGGGGTTGGCGGCGCTGGGGTTCTGGGCCGGAGGGGGCGCCCGAGTTGGGGGCGTGCGGATGGTGCACGCCTGGGCCGCTCCTCTGCGCGCGCGCGCACACACACTCACACACACACACACGCACACACACGCGTCTTATGTAACCGAGCCAGGCAGAGCGGGGCTGCAGGACGCAGCAGAAAGGCGCGTCCAGGTCCCAGAGCAGGTGGGACCTTGTTTGGCGGGAGGGGACTGGCGGCGGCGCCTGGCTGCAGGGCGGAAACCTCTCCAGCTCCAGAGTGAATCCGCGAAGTTTCGCCTCGGACCCCGGGACGGCCCCTCCCCGCCCCTCGCCCAGTTGTCCTGCTCCGCCGCCCTCTGGGACGGTGTGCGAACGCAGCCCACCTCCCACCCTCAGGTCTCTGCCCTCGCGCGGGGCCCGAGCCGCGGCCGGAGGGAGCGGCCGGATGGAGCGGAGGATGAAAGGCGGATACTTGGACCAGCAAGTGCCATACACCTTCTGCAGCGTGAGCGCCGCGCGGCCTCCACGCCCGCCACGCCCCGCCCCCTCCCACGGCCCCCGCGGGGTCCTGGCTGCCCGGCCCCTGGGTCACCCGGGAACCCCAGCCCCGCCCCCCAGTCCGGCTGCCTTTGGGTGACTCGGGGGCATTCTCCCGCTTCCCTCAGAAATCGCCCGGAAATGGGAGCCTGCGCGAAGCGCTGATCGTCCCGCAGGGGAAGCTCATGGACCCCGGCTCCCTGCAGCCCCCCGACTCCGAAGGTAAAGAACCGGAGAGACAAACAGCGCCCCTCCACCCCCACACACAACCCGGGGGCCGATCCTGGAATCCCCGCCCGTTTCCCGAAAAGACAAGCGGTTCAAGGGACTCCGGTCATTCTTTTCAGCTCCTACCCCCAAGGGGGGTCGCCGGGCTCGCTGGGGCTCCCTGTCTTTCCCCATCCCTCCACCTCACCTTCTCCAATTTCAATATTCATCCCTCAGATCTCTTCCAGGATCTAAGTCACTTCCAGGAGACGTGGCTTTCCGAAGGTGAGTAGTTTTGTGACCTTTTCTATACTTGGGCCATAGGAGGCTCTCGAGCGCCTGGCGTTGCAGCCTAGCCCACTTCCCCTCTTCCTTTCCCAACCTCAGGGGGGTCTGGAAGACCCCCTCTCCACTCCCCTTGCTTCTCTGCTCTCCTTAGCGCCCAGGGTAGACACTTATATTGATATTTATTTTCTCTGCCCTGAGCCAAGCTTGTGTAACTAGGCCTGGGGATGAATCAAACCATTGTGTGGGGTATTTGCTTATTTGAATGGAACTTGGCCCCAGTCCCGTTTTCCTGGCTGAAATTTTCATTTGCAAAGTTTGTTTGGCAGCAGCCGCCTGGCCGAGATGTGTGTTGGGGGAAGAGGGGGTGATGAGGAGAGGGAGCAATTAATTTGTTACCTACCTTCAGGAGTTGCCATAAGATTGATATCCACCATACCCCCCCACCCCCGCCTTTGGCTTCCCTTTTCCCCAATCCTTAGAGCCAAACAATTTACTGTCTGAGCCAAAAGAACAACAAAAATTTAAATAATTCTTTTCTGATGCACTTTGGCTAAGAGTGCCCAGGGCTCACTCCCCAAATAGCCATGATTGTAATTCTGAGGGTAACTATTCCTCCTCCATCCTTCCTGCATACCTCCACCCCCGGCCAATTACCCCTTTCTGTGTGCTGGGGGCTTGGCTACAAACTGGCTAGAGTGGAGTTAGTGGCTGGGCCTTGTCTGGGTAGCAAATTGTGTTCTGGGGGCCTCCTGGTTGTGTTCTTTAGTGTATGTTGGTGGGGCCTGAGAGTGTCACTGGTAGGGCTGCAGGTGGAGGCGAAATGGTGGCTTAGACAGTCTGTGGGAGGAAAGAGTTAACACTCCCATTTTAGGATCTCTATTTCAACACGTGGCAAACCAAGAAACCAAAACACTAGGAACCCCATGTTGGGAGCTTTTCTCTTCCTTCGGGCTTCTCATCCTGCCATCTGGGTAGCTTTCTTTGGGGATTTCTTTAAGCTCAAGCCTAGCTCCTTCTCGAACCCTCTATGGGAGTTTGTGGTAGAAGGAATAGACCCCCTGGCTATATCCTTGGAGTGAGACTCAGTCTGTCTTGGTCACTGTAGTATCCCAAAAATATGTTGAAAGAATGACTGTTTAGCACAAAAAAGGTACTCAAGACATTTTGCAGAATTAATGGCCGACCAGCTGGGTGGGTGCTGGAGGGATGTGGGGGTATTGTGCAGCTCTTCCCCAACTCTAGCAGCCCTGCGTGCCCAGCTCCGAGTTGCAGGCAGAGCAGCACCCTGCCGGCCCAGACTCCTCCGGAGGTTCCGGAGCTAGGCTGAAGCTAAGAACGCAGAGGTGTCAGTTTCCATGTTCCCTCAAAGACTTCCTTTCCCAACGCCTGATTTCTGTCTGGCTCACCAGGCTGTGTCTATCAGCTGCGGGTCCCTGCGCTCCCCACAGTGGGCAGCCCCTGGGACTGGGAGCTGGGGTGGGCTCAGAGGCTGGCTTTTTGACAGCAGCTGTTCCATTTGTGCTAGGTTTGGAATGGGAGGGGAAGGAAAATGTTCTCATCTCTCTACCTTGGAAGCCCCACCCCTTGGGGGTGGGAGTCTAGAGATTGTGTGTCTGTCTGTATGTGTCAGTATGACAGAGTGTGTGAGTGTGTGTGTGTCCATGTGTGTGTATATGTGTGTGTGTGTTACATACTGCTGCCCTGGGAGTCCCTGTACATTTAAATCCAGTGGGTGGGGAGGCAGGGGTGGGGATCGCAAGGCGTAGGGGGGGCTGGGATCTCCTTGGTTCCCTCTCCTTCCTTCTGAGGGAGCAGCTCAGGTTCCCAGCTGGCGATGGATGGTCAGGCCTGAGGGGGGGATGCTGAGGCCGCTCGCTCCTTCTCGCTCTCTCTGCGGAGACAGATGCAGCTGCCGGGGCCCTGTCCCCCTGCACCGTCCCAGAACCACCCCAGCCTCCTCTCCTGTCTCTTCCCACCAGGTCAGTGACCCCTGCAGCTCAGGGGAAGCTTTGGGGTGCTAGGGAGGGATTAGATCCTTTGGAAACTTGCCAATGGTGGGGCGCATCAGGCGGAATGGGCGCCGCAACCCAATCTCCCTCCCGCAGCTTGGTTTCTCCCTAAATCCCCGAGAAGCTGGTTTGCCCCAATTCAGAGAGAAGCAGTGGGTCCAGATGATGCTCAGGCTGGACCAGGGACTGGTGTAGAGAGATGCAGGTTTGGCTGTGGTTCAGAGTCCGGTGCATTGGGAGTGACGTGAGTGGGGTTTGGTGGAGGCGACTCAGACATCTTCGGGGTTGGAGTTTTTCTAGACAGAGGGGGATGAATTGAGGCTAGGGGGGTGTGTCGGTTTCAGGGTGCCTGGGGTCTGCTGAGATGCTGGAGAAAGGATCAGGCTGCTGCAGGCAAACCCAGGCTCAGGCAGGTTGAGTCCACAATGCGGCTGGTTATGGTGGTCACCAATGTGCTAGTTTTGGTCAAGGGTTCCTCTCCGGGCTTCTGGGGGCCCTTGGGAACCCTCGGGGACAATGAGTTTGTGATGCATAAGCGACATAGACTCTGGGCCATGTATGTCCTTTGTGTGAGGCTGAGGTCCATAACCTGGGGTCTGTGGATTCCCAGAGGCTCGGTGGATGGGTTGCAGGGGGCCTTGAGCCCTCTGCTATTGCATGTGTAACTGTTGGGGGTACACCACGCACACAGGTACATGCATTTTTTTAGGAAGAGAAGGAGCCATAGCTTGTATCAGATTCTCAAAGGGGTGGGTCCATGCTCCCTGAAAGGGTAGAATCACTGCTTCCAAACCCTTCTCCAAGGGCTCCGGTCCCCTTGCCCTTTGGCTTTCCATCTTCATCGTATTTGTGGGTCCAAAGGGAGAGTCTGTGCACAAAGAGGGTGCATGGAGGGTGCTTTTCACCTGTGTGCTGCGGCGTCCCCACCAGAGTGGAGTAAGGGAATTAGGGTGTGTGAATCGTGCGCAGCATGTCTGTAGGGAGAGATGGAGTTAATCCCCTCCCCCAGTCTTTTCTAGCTACAATGGCTCCTTCTACATCTTTCTGTCTCCTCCCCTTCTAGAAGGCTCCTGGGGACAAATGTCCCCCTCCATAGATAGAGAACTGGTTCTTTCCAGTACAGAGGCTGCCAGGGTGGGGGCGGGGGTAAGCGTGAGAGACAAGGCAGTGGTGACACAATGGAGCAGAAGCTTCCACGAATGCCGCGCCCCCTCCCCCCCACCGCCCAGGGACACCTTAAGAAGCCCCCTCCCGAAAGATTGGACCCTAAGAAGGAGAATAGGTGATGGGGCATGTCTGTTGTAGGTGGCTAACCCGTTGTAGGCTTAGCTGCTCGGCTGTTTTAACCTCCCAGTTCTTCCGGAGCCCAGTTTGGGAGGCCCCTAAGACCCTCCTCTTCTCCTACTGACCGCCCTGTTTGAGAAACATTCCCTGAAACTCTTTCTCTCTCTCTCTCTGGGCATTATGCTGGCTGGCACTTGTCCCTTCCCCTTCTTACTCATCTGCCATCTCCCCAGGCAGATCAACTCCTCCTTAGTGCCAGGATGGAGTTGGGGACAGACCCTGGCACACTGACATCAGCAGCCAAAACTCAGCCAAGTCAACAAATAAATAGAGTGGTGTATACTCAAGACCAAACATGGTAATTAAAAATTCTCCTGCTCTCCAGGAACGCAAGGCTCGGCGTTCCTGTTCCTATTTCTATGCTTGTTGGCAGTCTCTGGGCAGCTGAGGCCCTGTCCTGCCCCTTTAGGGGAGGGCCAGTGTTTTGGGGAGGGACTGAGCAGGGACTGGGGTTCATGCCGCAGCCCATTTTTGCCTCAGCTGATTTCTTCCTAGCTCTGGGAAGAGGACGGTGCCACCTCTTGGGATGTGATCGGTGAGCTGGGGGTGGTTTCCTCTGAGGACTTCTGGGGAGTGGGGGTTCTGGTCAAGCCTCTAGGCTCAAGAACAGGGAGGAGAGGTGACTTTTGGGGCTCTCTGCTCTTGGTTTTGGGTGTCAGTTTTGGGTGTCATATGAACTGGCCAGTGATGCCAGCAGGAGCTGCCCCCAGCCCATTATCTCAATGGAAACTGGCAGTTAATGAGGTCCCAAGAGGGAGCCCAGAGTGCATCAGCCTCCCCCAAGTTCTGAGTCTCCCCTGCCCTTGGGACCCTCCTTGCCTAGGTAGCAGGGAGGGAAGTGTTGCTCACCCTGCTCCCATCACCCCCATCCCCGCCACCTTTAGGGGTGTCACCTACTTGACGTGACAGAGGGCATAGCATGGATGAGCATGGGTCTTGTGTCCCTGGGTAGCTTGAGCAGGTTTTGAGTCCCTCCTTTCACCCACTGTTTCCTAAACAAGCCTATTAAGGCCACCAGGGGCACTTGTTAAAAATACAGGTGCCTGGGCCCCACCCTGGGCCTATGGAATGACACTGTCCAGAGAAGGGGACTGGGAATCTAGATTTTTAACAATCCCTGAGTGATTCTTTAATCAGGCCAGTTTGGGAATTGCTGCCTTTGTGCCTTATTTGAGCTCCTGAAAATATGTTTCCTGGCTGTTGGTTTCTGTTTGTTTTTGCCAGAGGGATATCACGTCCCACTGATTTATTGGATCATCCTAGAATTGTTTTATGCTGACTTTTCCTGAGTTCATTAGATGCTGGTGGTTCCTTATTCTTAAACTCCTTGCCCTCAATCATTCTGTCAAGAAGTAAACTATCCTACACCAATGGCTGTCAAGTCAACCCGACTTAGGGTGACTCAACGTGTGTCAGAGTAGAACTGTACTCCATAGGGTCTTCAGTGACTGATTTTTCAGAAGCTGATCACCAGGCCTTTCTTTCGAGGTGCCTCTGGGTGGGCTCGAACCTCCAATCTTTCAGTTAGCAGCTGAGCTCGTTAACAGTTTTTACCAGCCAGGGACACTCAACTATCTATAAACCTATATTTAAAAGCACTTGGCACCTCTGATACTTAAAGGAAGTTAGTGAAGAATCTTCCTGCCAAGCAACTTATCACACCCTGAAATGTCTGTTGTAAGGAAATGTGCTTTCCCTGGAGAGGACTTGTCTCTCATGTTACCTAGTGTGCAGAGAGGGGGGCAACCTAGGGTGAGGGAAGGGCTGGGTTGGTTAGGAACTTTTCTCTTCTGGCTCCCAGGCCCACGATGCTGGCTCCCACCAGGTTGAGGACCAGAAGTGATTATATGTTTATTCTTATCGTCAACAAATGATAGACTGAGTGTCTATTCTGGCCAGACCCTGTTCTGGGTGCTAGGAAATCAGAGAGGAACAAGACAGGTAAACCCCTGCCCTCACGAGCTTACTTTCCAGTGGAAGAGATGGACAGTGAGCAAGTAAGATAAGTCAGATAGTGATATGTGCTGGGGGTGGGGGGACAAAACAGTAGGATAGACAATTAGGGGGGAGCGCTTTGTTTCTGGTTTGGGTGGCCAGAGAAGGCCTCTGAGGAGGTGACAAGTGAGCTGAGAGCTTGGTGGCCAGAAAGAAAAAAATAGGCAAAGCTCTTGGGATGATGGACAGCAGAGGGAATGAGCGAGGCATGTTTGAGAAATCAGAAGGAGACCAGGGCAGCTGAAGAGGGACAGGCGAGGAGGTTGGAGAGGTGAGCCAGGCCAGATCATGTGAGGCCTTGGAGGCCAAGTGGGGAGAGTTTGGATTTCATTCTAGATGCAGCAGGTGGCCACTTGAGTGCTTTAAGCAAGAGAAAGAAGTGATCTGATTTCTGTTTTTAAAAGATCACGCTGACAGCTATGTGGAGGGGTGAGTGGAAGTAGGAAGTTCCAATAAAAGGCTGTGGCTGGAATCCAAGTAAGAAACCCTGGTGGCCTGGCCTCGAGTGGACACAGTGGAGACGGGATGTGTATTTATATAGGCTGGGGGTGTGGAGGTATTCTTCAGCCATCTACACGTACTCCTCACCCCCAGCCTTTCTAAACTCGCCAGTCATTTTATCCATCAGTTTCCTCATTGTCCAATCTGAGAGCAGTCTCCAGGGAACCAGAGTCCAGTCTCCTTGGGATCCAGGTTCCACTGCCTCACCTTAGAGCCACTCTCTTCCTGGACTATCAGGAAGTTCTTACTGATGTCTATCCTTCCCCTTCCTGCTGCAATCTATTCTTGAGAAATGGACAAAAATGAGCAAGAACACTAGAGTCACGGGAGGTTCTTGTCTGGGTATCCACCTGAGAAACCCAACTCTTGGGAGCCCAGGATAAGAATTAGAAATCAGAGTGGGGATGCCTGGGTCAGAGGCCATGGATGAACTGCTGTTTTATTTTGGTCTTCCTGCCTAATCCCCAAACCCAGCTCCACCCACCCTGGCACCCTGGGAGTGCTCCTCATACCTTCAAGCTTGGAAAGCGCCCCCCTCCCCCAGATGCACATCAAAGTGGGGAGGCACCATGACCTCTGAGTGTCCCCAACCTCCTGCAGTGTTCACCTCTCCCACTGTCATCCCCTTTTCACCTCTCTTCAACCTTCCTCTTCCCTCCATTCATATCCATATCCCCCCACCCCCCAACTCTTGTGCATCTCAAATTCATCTGGGAGGTTGTTGAAAATGCAGGTTCCTGGGCCCAGCCAGATTCAGAATCTGCCCGTGTGAGTCTAAGTCCATCGGCTCTCCTTGTAACTCCTGCCCATCCCAAAAGTGACTCTGCTGGGAGCTTTGAGGGAACTTGGAAGCTCTGAGGGCCAGGGCTGTCTCTATTTCAGAAAAAACGGAGGGAATAAAGACAATGCATCCAGGAAAAGACTCTGGAATCTGCTCAGACAGGTTCTGGGAACACGCAGGCTCTGTGTGCCTTCCCTCCAGGGTCTCAGTGGGGCCCAGAGATGGAGGGCACTAGGACCTGGGGTGGAGCTGCCTTCAGACTGTTGTCCCCTTCTGGGCTGATGCTAATCTGCAGGGCTGTGATAATGGTGTCTCCCAGGGGCTGTCTCCAGGCCCCCCACCCCAGACTCACCTCTGACTTTTCTCTGCAGCTCAGGTACCAGACAGTGACGAGCAGTTCGTTCCCGATTTCCATTCAGAAAACTGTGAGTAGAGGGCCCTGGATGGGAGGGGGTAGGAGGGGGAGGGCAGGAAATGAGTCACAGGGATACAGAATCACAGAGATCAACTTGTTCTCTCCAGAAGAAAAGGGTGAAGGGCAGGGCTCCCCATTCTTTGTTTGGACTCAAAGACTAAGGTAGTACCTGGGAGATGAAGACCGTGGTTCAAACTGCCCCCTGCTAGCTGTGTGACCTTAGAGTAGACACTTCATCTCCCTGATCCTCATTTCCTTATCTCTGAAATGAGGGGCTTGGACCAGTTCAGCAGGCTCCAATTCTAGTGTTCTAAGTTGCTTTCCTGCAACTGGGGGCAATTTTGCCTCTCAGGAGACACTTGGCAATGTCTGTAGATCTTTTTGATTGTCAAAACTTGGGGAGGGGGGTGCTGCTACTGGCATTTAGTGAGTAGAGGCCAGGGGTGCTGCTAAAAAATATCCTGCAATGCTTAGGACAGCCTCCCACAACAAAATATTATCTGGCCCAAATGCCAACAGTGCCACTGTTAGGAAACCACCCCCCCTGCTTTCCTTAAACCAAAAATATCCCCTGAAGTCATCTGAAAACCAAAAAATAGTTTAGCTTAAGAAGTAAAAAAGGTCTGCATTAAGCATTATGCTCTTTTAAAAACTATCTATATGGGATCAAATTGACAACAGCATCTCCAACTCGAAAGATTAGATAGGAACCTTAGGGGGCAGTGAGTTTATGTTAATGAGGGAGGAACAACTCAGAAAAAGAGGGTGAGAATGGATGCACAACTCAAAGAATGTAATCAATGTCACTGAATTGTACACGTAGAAACTGTTGAATTGGTGTAGGTTTTGTTGTATACATTCTCAACAACATCAAAATAAAGTTTAGGAAAAAAAAAGAAACCCTGCTTTAATGTAAGATACTTTGCCCTCAAATGTCTTCACCAGTGAAATGGAACAGGGCACAAATCATTGCAAACAGTGCTCACCCAGCTTGGAACCAACTCTTTGCCGCAGCCTGATGGTTGGAGTCGGAGGACCCAGCAGGGGCCACGGGAAAGGCTACTGTTCTTCACAGATAATTAGGAGCATGTGTATAATGCTATTCAGCTGACATTCAAGTGGACTAATATCCAATCTTAACCAGAAAAAGATCCTTTATAGCCCCAAATAAGAAAACATTTCCCTTCCTTGGAATTTTCCAGGGCACTCAGGAAAACCACAGGTCTTAGATTGGAGGTGCTCGCTCACATGAAGGTGTTTTCTGGGATTTGGGACTGCATTAAATGTTGAACTTTAGAAGTTTCTTGGGCTAATATTGGACATTAGACTGGGGTATAAAACTAGTCATAATGTAAATAGCCCAACTGATCTCAACACTGTCTGACTACAGATCTTAGGGAGTCCCTGGGTAGCGCAAACAGTTAACATGCTTGGCTGCTAAATGAAAGGTTAGAGGTTTGAGTGCACCCAGAGGCACCTCAGAAGAAAGGCCTGGTGATCTGCTTCCGAAAAATTAGCCATTGAAAACCCTATGGAGCACAGTTCTACTCTGACACACATGGGGTCATCATGAGTTGGGATCAGCTCGATGGCAACGGGTACAGATATTAAAAAACTGAGACCCAATCACCCAGCTGGTCCTCAAAGAGCAGAAGTGCCGGGAAGCCCTGCCTGCCTCTTCTGTGACTCTGATCTCGCTCTGCCACCCCCACTCCCATCGCCACAGTAGCTTTCCACAGCCCCACCACCAGGATCAAGAAGGAGCCCCAGAGTCCCCGCACAGACCCGGCCCTGTCCTGCAGCAGGAAGCCGCCACTCCCCTACCACCATGGCGAGCAGTGCCTTTACTCCAGGTGAGCCCCAGCCAGGCCCTGGGGAAGGGCAGAGGAAGGGTGTCGGGAGGGTGGGAGGTAGGGAGTTAGGGAGGTACCTGTGAGCATTGGCAGCAGTTAAATGCATGGCAGACAACAAAAGGGTTTCCAAATTGCTTAAGAGGGAGCCATACAGCTGAGGGTTTCCTCTGAGTAGTCTGGGTGGACAACGCAGCAGGAAGACTCGGGATGGGTGTAACGCCATGGCAGGGCCTGTTGCTACCAGAGAGACCTGATGTCCCAGCCAACCCAGTTGCTCTGGGCTGGGGAGAGGTGTTCTCAAGAAAAAACCCAGTTTCTGGATTGACGAAAGGAGAAAGCAGTCACTTGGGATGGAGTCTGTGGCTCATGCTGCTCCTTTCCCAGCCCCCTTTATCCCTCCTTCTCCTGGAATCTCTGTGACCACACTTCCCCCAGGGATGGAGAGCTCAAGATGCTAGCCCAGCTTCTCTACTCCCTTACCCCTATCTCCCCCACAATTCCAGTGCCTATGATCCCTCCAGACAAATCGCCATCAAGTCCCCCGCCCCTGGTGCCCCTGGACAGTCACCCCTGCAGCCCTTTCCTCGGGCAGAACAACAGAGTTTCCTAAGGTCCTCTGGTACCTCCCAGCCCCACCCTGCTGACCACGGGTACCTCAGGGAGCACAGGTAAGGAGACCCTGCTCACCTGTGGGCCCAGGTCTCACCAGTTGGTCCTCAAAACCTGAGTGCTCTCCACCTGCCCACAGACGCCTGGGAGGAGGGAGAGAAGGAGGAAGGGATACTGACTGCCCCCCCCCCCAGTTCCCCTTCAGAGCCCATCCTGCAAGCTCTGGGAGTGGCAGTGGGGAGGAGGGGCTGATTCAAGATTCTCTTCTCTCTCCATCCAACCACATCCAGCTCCATCTTCCAGCAGCCCTCGGACATTTGCCACTCCTTCACGTCCTCTCAGGGAGGGGGCCGGGAGCCCCTCCCAGCCCCCTACCAACACCAGCTATCAGAGCCCTGCCTGCCCTACCCACAGCAGAGCTTCAAGCAGGAATACCACGACCCCCTGTATGAGCAGGCGGGTCAGCCGGCAGTGGGCCCCGGTGGGGTCAGTGGGCACAGGTACCCAGGGGCGGGGGTGGTGATCAAACAGGAGCAGATGGACTTCGCCTATGACTCAGGTAAGAGGCTCTCCAGAAAAGGGCAGTGGGGTATTTTTGGGGATGGCCGGTGGGGGTGGAATGTGATCTAATGAACACCAGTTAAACCCAGAATGTCTGCCCGCAAGTTTTGTTTGTTTAGTATTTTCACTTTTATTCTTTTTTTTTTTTATTTTTTATTGTGCTTTAGATGAAGGTTTATAGAGCAAATTAGTTTCTCTGCCCACAAGTTTTGTTTACCTTCCCATCCATCTCTTTACCAGTTCATAATCCAATCCACTCACCTTTTTTCACAGATGCAAAAGAATTATCGATTTTCAATCATCAAACTTTTATTCAGAGAGAAAGATCAGTGGATGTAGAGCCTGGCCCTCGGGTTATATAGGAAAGTGAAAGCATTGATTTCTACTTAACCGGCATTTGGGGTTTTAATTACCAAAGTGCTGTGCCAGAGCATAGGCGTTCGGGAATTGAAGGATAAAAAGATGAACAGGATGTGTCATTGGTCCCTGTCCCCACAGAAGCTTAAAAATACAAAGGGATTTGAATGAAAAGAAACATGAGCATCAAACTAGCCAGGCTCAAAGTTCCCAGTAGGAACACAGGATTAACAGGTGGTTTCCACATCCTGTCTGAGCCTCTGGGTTGATGGGTGACGCTCCCTCCTGGCCAGAGCTGGGGACCGGAAGTCAGGCTGGATGGAGGGACTGCTTTAAATACTAGTTCCACCTGGCTGTTGACAGGAGGGAGACACACTCAGCCATGTTCATAAATAGCTTAGCCTTCAAATCCCCAAGTGCAAGGGTCATTCTCATTTAGGAAGGGCCCAGAAAACCCTGTCTTCCTTCCTCCTGGCTTCTGTTACATTGTTAACAGCCCCAAACCTGAGTTTATCTACAAACCTGCATTAGAAAAATAAATCCAGAAATTAGAGTAGGCTCAAAGTTGGCTAGAGTTTGAGAAGCTCCCTTTTCCCGGTGCCCATGGGCTTTCGGGGACGGGAGGATGGGATGAACAGCAAACCCCTAGGCTGAAAGAGCCAGAAGGGTGCTGCTCTCCTCCAAGCTCACACAGCCGCCTGAGCCCGGCCTGGCAGCGAGATGGAGGGCGGGGGAGGGAGATGCTCTTGCCACTGACCTTCAAAGGCTATAGACCAGAGGGGATTGAGTTACTTGCCCTTGAACTCCTGCCCCTCCCCCTCAGCTTCCTCTGAATGGAGTCAGGAATTCCATTCACAAAATGGAGGCATGAATGAGCCCACCCTCCCGCCTCCTCCCCAAGGTGTCGGATTTCAGCATCTCCTCATTCATAGGTGGGAGTGGAGGAGGGAGGGCCGGACTCGGTAGGAACTTGGACGGGTGGTTCACACAACCGCCTCTCCAAGAGGAGAGGAGGAGTAGGGAGGTTTCAAGCCTATGGAATGGAATGTGCTCTGCTGTCAGACCTGATGCCCACTACCTTCCCCAGATGTATGAAGGCACCTGCTCTCCCTCTCTCTCTCTCTCTCACACACGTGCACACACGCACACACACACACACACACACACACACACACACACACAGGGCTGGGAACCTGACCTGCTGACCGGACATTTGCCCATTCCAAAGGAGTCTTAGGCATGGACACCAAACCCCTTCCCCGGAGGTTCATCCCTCACCTCCCTCCTCCCCCTGCACTCAGGAAACAGCTGCTCCCTGGCATCTAGGGCCTGGTGGAACAGCTTCACCAGCCCCAGCTGCTGCCATCCCTGCCCTCTGCACCCTCAAGCCAAGGAGCTCAAGTCTCCACTCCCTCTGGGTCAACTTCCAGTGGGATTTGGTGGTGGGCAGGCAGCTGGGAAAAGAACAGTCTCCGGAACGCAGGCTGGCAGGAAGAAACTCTTGAATGTGTATGTGGGACCAGCCACTTATGTCACCTCTCTTCCCTCACTAGACGTCCCTGGGTGTGCATCAATGTACCTTCACACAGAGGGCTTCTTTGGGCCCTCCCCAGCTGATGGGGCCATGGGTAAGGCAGCCCCCCTTTCCCTGCCAAGCCCTCCAAACTGGGGGAGGGAAGCCCTGCTGGGGGAGAGGAAGGTCTCCTTGGCCAGGAGTCCCTCTGGACTCTGGTGTCTCCGTCAGTGAGTCACCCAGATCTGAGTGACCCCCAACTTCCTCCACAAGGCTATGGCTATGAGAAACCTCTGCGACCATTCCCAGATGATGTCTGTGTCGTCCCTGAGAAATTTGAAGGTCAGAGAAGTGACTGTTCATGGGAGGGTCAGGGTCTTAACCTTGCGCTCTGAATATGTCCCTCAGGAATCACATTACATTTCATCATTAGAGAGGGAGGGGCATATGGGAAATGACCTGGAGGGGAAGGGGTTCCCAATAGGAACACAGGATTGATACATGGATTCCAGAATGCCCAATACCCACACCTCCTGTTTCCTGTGTTCCCCAGGAGACGTCAAGCAGGAAGGGATTGGCGCATTCCGAGAGGGGCCGCCCTACCAGCGCCGGGGTGCCTTGCAGCTGTGGCAGTTTCTAGTCGCCCTGCTGGATGACCCAACGAATGCCCACTTCATTGCCTGGACTGGCCGGGGGATGGAGTTCAAACTAATTGAGCCTGAGGAGGTGGGACTCTCAGATGGCCCTGCCCCTCCTCGCCAGCAGCTTTGGGGCCTGGAGATGAGAGAACATGGGCAACGGTGGCACATGCCTTCACCATCCATCCTTGCTTTACCAAAAGCCAAACCTGTTGCCGTCAGTTCCAACTCATAGTGACCGTATAGGACAGAGTAGAACTGCCCCATAAGGTTTCCAAGCAGTGCCTGGTGGATTCGAACTGCCGACCTTTTGGTTAGCAGCTGTAGCCCTTAACCACTACACCACTAGGGTTTCCTATCCTTGCTTTACCTAACCTGAATTCTTGCCAAGCCTGGGTCTGTGGGCTGGTGCTTAGTTGTAAGGCTAGCTTAGCATTTTGCACCAAGAATCTCAGGTGCTCTTTCTGACCTGTCCCCCATTTTTCCTGGGTTATTAGCATTGCAGCGCAAAACTCTGTCTCTTCTGTCCGCAGGTCGCCAGGCTCTGGGGCATCCAGAAGAACCGGCCGGCCATGAATTATGACAAGCTGAGCCGCTCACTCCGATATTATTATGAGAAAGGCATCATGCAGAAGGTCAGGGGCCAAGAATCCAGGGCCAAGTGGGTGGGGGAAGGTGATGGTGGAGGGGCTGGGGCTAGGAGAGCATTCCTCAGCAAGTCTGTAGGAGCAGATAATGAACCAGTCAGAGAGGATGAGAAATTGTGGACAATCCCAAGGTTCCCTTCACCCAAAGTGCTAAACAGTAACTGATAGGACCAAAGCCAAGAGGGATTGAGGGGTCAGAGGTGAACAGGAACTGTGGAGAGAGTCAGCTCTTTAAGGGAACCAGCATGGGGGAGAAATGTGCCTGTCTGGAGACTTGTGTCTGCCTGGACTCGGAGAAGGGCTACATTCCCCACCCCTGTACTGAGGGGAGGGGAGAATAGCTAGGCTGAGCCATCCCCTTCTCTCTTTCCGTAGGTGGCCGGCGAGCGTTATGTCTACAAATTTGTGTGTGAGCCCGAGGCCCTCTTCTCTCTGGCCTTCCCGGACAATCAACGTCCATCTCTCAAGGCTGAGTTTGACCGGCCGGTCAGTGAGGAGGACACAGTACCCTTGTCCCACTTGGACGAGAGCCCCGCCCACCTCCCTGAGCTGACTGGCCCTGCTCAGCCCTTTGGCCCCAAGGGTGGCTACTCTTACTAGCCCCAGCAGCCACCCCTCTGCCACCGGTGGGTGCTGCCCTGTGTACATAGAGATGAATTAGGTGTTGGGGGGGGGTGCGGATCCCCACTGTCCCATCGGCTGCCCTGGCCCAGACTCTGAGCTGCTTACCAGAGTCACGTGAGGGAAGTGTGGAGAAAGGCCACGTATAAAGGAGGCAGTCTCAAAAACTCCCCTGGGGGTTTCACCTCTGTCCAGTGAGAGTTCTGCTCAGCCTCTTCTGGGTCGTGCTTAGAGGCCCAAGCCCCACTCCCTTTCCTCCACCACAGAGAACAAGAGCTTTGTCTGTTCTGGGGGACAGACGAGCCTCCCCGGTTTATCCTGGCCAGGGGATGATGCACTGAACTCCCCAGGACCCTTGGACCCTGCAATCCACCCCAAGCTGTGGCCCTGAAGGGTCCCAGTTGTCAGTTCTTGGTGCTGTGTCCCCAGAGGCAGAGGCAGGGGAGGCTGGGGTGGTGGGGGCTGGGTGGAGGCAAGGAGGGTGGGTCCCTGTTCCAAGGGGCCCCCTGCCTCTCCTCTACCTTCTCCTAGGCCCAGGCCTGGAATTCCACCTCCACCACATCTACCAGACCCTAATAAAGGCCCCTGCTTCTCCTGTTAATTCTCCTTGTCTCTTTGCTGCCATGAGAGAGGGACCTGGGGGTTAGAAAGAGCTCTGGCCTTGGGGCAGATGACTAGTGCTTGAGACCAGGCCCTGACACTCCCAGTGACCTTTTCCTCTGACAAATGGGTGCAGCAATACCTGCCCCCACTCCAGATTATTGTGTGAGGATCCAGCAATGACAAAGCGTACTTTGTAATCTGGCCCAGGGCCCCTGGGCCACCTTCAGCGTGGTTCCTGCAGCAGTCTCCCAGTCCTGGCTGAGAGGGGTCCCCCGAGCTGCAAGGCCCACGTGGTAGGGTGTCCATGTGGAGCTTCCTCCGCAGGGTCTTGGCCTGCCCGAAAAATGTACACTCTGTGATCACACTTGCTCCGCTGACCATGTGCGCGCATGTGCCCCAACAGTGTGTGTCAGCCACCACTCCCACTCCAGGTTGCTGTCTTCCCTGGAGTTGGGGACAAGTGTTAGTGTGGAGAGGAATGCCCTTAGTGGATCTGAGGAGAATGGGCTAAAGGAGAAAGGTACCCTGCCAAGAGGGTGTGGGAAGAGATCAGCATAGGCCCCGGCTTCTGGCCAGTGAAAGAAGGGTCTAGATCTTCAGGGAAGGAAGAGTGGGAAACAGCATGGATTCTCCTTGCCCAAATTTGGGAGCGAGCAAGCCCTGGGAGTGGGGAACAGCAGGGCTGAAGGTGGTGCACCTGGACAGGGCGTCTGACAGTAGGTAGGAGACGGACAGCCGAGGCTGGAGGGGCAGTTCTACCCCCAGCAGCTTCCCGGGAGGGAGGTGGGCTCAGGTGAAAACGGGTGCTGTCCAGTTAAATCAGAACTGAGGCAGGCTGAGGCGGTCCGATCCTTGGAATGCCCAAACTGTTCGGGAGGCAGCTCTCATGGGAAGGGATGTCTCTCAAGGGCTACTAAAACACAAAACATCAACTTACAATTTAGAACAAGGAACGTAAGATCAATTTTAAAATACAAGTTTTTAAAAATAAATATATTTCCACATTAAAACCAGACTATCGTGGTGGGGGGAGGTGGAAACCGAGGTCATGAGTACATGCACGTAAGAATCGGGATTTCGATGAGAAGCAGCATCAAGGGGAACGTGTCCACAGGCTCTGAGACCTGCACAGAACCCTGCCCTTGTTCATGAACAAGCCCCTCACAGCTCTGTTCAAATCCTCACGCTCTCCAAACGAGACAGCTACAGCAGCCCACCAGGAAACTCTTGGGGCTGCACAAGGGGGCACCAAAACAAAATCATGCTCCAGGCTGGCTGAAGTCAAATCGCGGACCAAGGAGCCTGACCCTGCAGTAGAGCTTAGGCCCCACGGGGACCGTCCCCCACACACATATACAAACAGGCACAGACTCAGCACTCGGGCAGGGGCAGGAAACTCCTGAGCTCAGGCTCCTGCTGGGTCGGGTTTAATGGCCAAGATGCCAGCTCCCGACAGGAGGCTGGCCCGGAGTCCCCTCCTCCCCCGGTACACTCCGCTCTGCTTTGACACGGCTGTTTCTGATGGACAGTCTAAAGGTCAGACCCCACGTTGTCAACAGCAGAGAAGTGACCTCAGCTCTTGGAGAGACATGTTCAAGGAACACCCACAGAGCTGGGGTCTTTTCTACTCACCTAACCCAGAAAGATGACCAGTCCTGCTGCCTCTTACCCTTGGCCTGTGAACATCCCTTCTCAGCTTCATCCTAAACCCCAAAACCCCCTTCGTGGGGTAGTGATCCCTGAGGAGCCCACGCTGTCAGTGCTGGTCACTCAGGCTGCCCCACCTAGTTTGTTGCTGAACTGGGGAGACCTGGGCTGAAATTAAGATTGAGGAGCTGGTGTCTAGCCCCTGCTGCTTTCCCTTCGGTTTCATCTTCCAGTCCCTGCAATCTCTACCCGTAACACCTGGATTGTTGACAGGGGCTTACAAGGAGCACACTCAGTCAGGCACCCACTCAGCTTAACAAAGGGCAGGGATCTGCAGTCAGCAGCCTCCCTGGCCTACATTCCTCTCTGTTGGCTTCTTGGATTGTGTTTTTAGGGTGGTTTATTTGCTGTCCAGTGACAGCCTACATTCCTTTATCTCCGAGAACACTGTATAGTCTCTTTTTGCGTCTTTATGTCATTTCAGAATTTAGCCATATGGAAGAGGGAGGCGGTGTGGGCAATACCTTAACAAGATGTGGTCGATCCCCAGGGGCTTCTCTACAAGCCCCACCCATGCACCAGCTCTCTGGACGCTCCACAACCGGGCCTGCCTGCCCATCTAATGCTCCTCGAGGTAGAGGGCACAAAGAGGTGGCCACTCCCCAGCCACTCCGGGAGAGTTAAGGAAAAAAATACTAAGGACAAGACCGGAGCCCAGATGCCAGGCAGCGCAAACCAGCTCGGAGAGGTGTTATGCTGGTTTTACGTTTGGGGCGGGGTAGGGGAGGCTTTGACCATAAAAACCCTCTGTTAAAGTCCACTGAGGACCTCAGGGGGAAAAAATAAAATAAAAGCTGTGCTGTCACTTAGCATGTTTCAGAACGAAACTCATTGTTAGTAGGGGGAGGGGGAGGGGAAGAGGGAGAAGGAAGGAGAGGAAGCCTTCTGCATCCTATATGCAACATCTGTAAGCACTCAGGCCCCAGAAGTGTTCTGTGGAGTGGATGTGGTTAATCACGGGGCAATCGCCGGCCCAGCCAGGCGAGCACCAGTGCTGAAAGATAAGAATGGAGGTCTGGGCTGTGTGTCACGTCTGAGCCCAAAGAGGCCACGGGCTCTGTTTTCAGGGGACTCTCCACCACGTGCACCAGAGCCACAGACAGTAAATCTCCCTCACCCTGAGCTCAAGCCAATATCCCAACCTTTCAACTCAAAAAAACAGCCACAGAAAGCCATTTTTGTTTCCTTAAGAAAATAAATAAATAGTTCCAGAAGGTTAAGCCAAAGTACAGGGGGGCTGGCAACTGGGCAGGAAGTGGGAGCCGACACTTTAGATGAGCTTCGTGGCTCCCGCCTCCAGAAAGCAGTAGCTGGGCCATGGAGGCCCTCACTGAGGCCCTCAATGAGTCGTCCACATGTAAGACGCTTGCTGACTCCCCTTTCCCATCCGAGGGCTGTAGAAGTTGCTCCTTTCTTGGAGATGAGGCAATGATCCCCATGTTGGCTGTGAACACCCAACTGGCCCCCGTGACTTGGCATGGTGGGGACTGGAGGCTCTGGCCAAGGGCAGGCTTATATCCCTGTTTCTATTTCATCACCGGGGAAGAAATGAGAGTCAAGTATAGAAAGTGTCCATTATGATATTCAGTCACAGGACAGCTGTATTCTCAGGATCAGCTTTTTATCAGTAAGTCCAAGCCTGGGCCACTGCTGCAGGAACAGCAAACAGACAAGTCTTGCCTTTCAGCGCCGCCGGAAGGCCCGGGATATTCTCCAGGCATTGGGCTCCTCATAGCGGTTGTACAAGGGCTCAAGACGCTGCTGCTTCTTCTGCTTGCTTAGCTTGGTTGGGTCAGAGACCTTGAAGAAGGCTGGGGCAAACTCCACAAGCCACCGGGGATCGATGGTGGTGACCTCACGCATGTACTCCTTCGTGGTCAGCACCAGCTCGTGGTACACCACCCTGAGGAGAGACAAGCTGGAGCTCAAGCCTCTGAAACAGGCCCTACTCCCCTCCCACAGCCAGCCTGTTCCCCCGTGGGCCTCAGCTGTGCTTGCATTTCACCCTTTTACCTATCCTGCCTGACCCCTCAGGAGACTGCAGGCTCTGTTTATGACAATCAGACCTTGTACTGAGGAGTCCACATCCCTCTGGCTGTAAGAAAGCTGTCAGGATGTGTTCTAATCTTGGTTCTGACTCTAACTAGTTAAGTGACACAGAGTCAATCATGTCCCTTCTCTGGACCTCAGTCTCCTCCTCTGTAAAATGGGAGGGTAGTTTTTCAGATCATCTCCACAGAGCCTAGGGCCCTGAAGAGGGGCTGAAGAGGCTGCCACAAAGGGATGGAGAAGGCCAAGCAGGTAAGGCTCTATATCTCTAACCCTTTTCCTACCACGATAGCATGGTGGTTTTAGTCTTCTATATAACATTCCAATTTTTTAAAATAATACTTAAAAAAAAAGTTTGAAACCACTTTATAGGATCTCTAAGATCCTTCTAGCTCTAGCCCCTATGACCTTATTTCTTTCAACAGGGATTAATATTGTGCCTAATTCAGCAATGCTCTAGAAATATAAGCAATGTTACAAGTGCTGGGGGTGGGTGAAGACACAAACACAAAGCACCAGCAGATTTAGAAATAAGGTGCTTGTCTAGAAGGCCCTAGGGTCTCAGGAGATGAGCTGGGAACAACTGAGGAAACAGGGACTTCTTAGAGAAAGCAGGCCCCATAGCCTGGGTCATCATCTGCCCAGAACAGGCCTAGATTTGGGCCTGCCCACCTACCATTCCGGCTGTCTGTTGAAGAGTGCACTGGAAGGATGGATGTAGACCACCTGCTGGTCAATCAGTGTCCGATAACCTTCCTGTGGGTCTTTCTTGGCAGCATTCCGGAAGAATCCACTGCAGATGGCCTTTTGCACTCGGACTGTGGACTTGCCACAGGAGACTACATCCAGCTTGTGTCTATCAGGAGAACAAATCAAGAGAAGACAAAGTCGTAAGACTAGTCTGCTTTCAGAGCTTCTATTTTCTGGAATAAGGGGGCTCAATACCCCCACACTAAGGTCCCCGGAGTAGTCACCAGCACCTCCTTTCCAGCCATAAGTATACTATAGGGGCAGCCCTACACTGTGGGCAGGACAGAGGCAGTAAGAGCCAGAAACTCGGCTTAGGGAAGAGCTGAACTTCAGAATAATAATGTTCCAGAAGCTTGTAAACAAAGAGCATTTCTCAACAAGTAACAAATCATCTTCCTCTTAGAAACTTTCTAAAGTGATTCTCAGCCTCATGCTGGCCTGGGGAAGAGGGAGCATAACAAAGTTGGAGGAGCTGGAGGGAAGGGGTTACATGAGGAGCAGGAGCACAGGTGCCTGCAGCCATATGGGTGGGGCAGAGAGAGATGAACGCATGACACCCAAGGTTCAGCCCCACGCAGGAAGGGTCACCAGAGGGCCACCCGCTCACCTGTCCATTATGCCTAACATCTGTTTGCGAATATCCTGGGCCCGGCGCAGGGAACGAGCCTGGATAAAGTTCTCATAGCACCATGGGTTGGAGAACTTATTGTTCTTCCAGGAGTTGTACACAGCCAGCAAGGTGAGGTGGTCCCCTTCGGTCTGGTGGAATTTGGCCTTCTTCTGATCTGCGAGGGCTTGTTTATCCTGCCAAACAGTAGAACAGAGGATCATTTTCCACCCAAGAGTTATTAACTGAACATCCAGCAGTTCCAAGAAGCCTGCGAGGCCGTCCTAAGTGTCCACGTCAGGCACTGCAATGGCATTAGGCTGACTTCACTCAACTTCACTGCACCCGGTCTGAACATGGGTCTCAGCTCCCTACCTTCGGCCTGTAGAAGACATTCTGCACAGACAACATGGACACGATGGTCAGCATTTCCTCACTGCATCCCAGATGCACAGACATGATCAGCATTTTGCACAGCATTGGCTCCAGAGGGAACTCTGCCATCTAGAGGGAGAAGAAGAAATTACGACTGCTTCTGTGTAGAAGGCACATCTGGATTTGCCAATGTGGGACACTGGTCAGGGTGGGTAAGGGACTGTAACAGATTTCCCCCAAGCATGCCTTTCATGATGATGTGAGATGCCTGTCTCTATAAGAAGAATTCTGGGTTTTATTTTTCTTTCCCAAATAAACTCCAATGGAATGCATGTGACCAAGATCTTAACTACTGTTAAGGCAGGTGGGAATTTTGCAGATAAACTTTTAAAATTAAAGCTAAGACAAAACAGTGCATATTATATGATTCCATGTACATAAAGCTCTAAGAACTACACATTCAATATATAATGACAGAAAGGAGATCAGTGGTTGGGAAGGGGCACAAAAGATGCTTTGGTGTGATATAAATTTCTTTATCTTGATTGCGGTGGTGGTTACACAGTTGTTTGTATTTGCCAAAACTCAAAGAATTGTTCACCAAATGGATACATTTACTGTATATCAATTTTATTGCAATAAAGCTAAAAAACTGCTTAAAAAAAAAAAAAATTAAGGCTAGACTCAATAAAATATCCTGAGGCAAAACTGTGGATAGAATTCCTTTTTCTGCAAAACCAAAATCAAAACCAAAACCAAACCCTTTGCCGTTGAGTCTATTCTGACTCATAGCGACCCAAAAGGACAGAGTAGAACTGCGCCACAAGGTTCTCAAGGAGCAGCTGGTGGATTTGAACTGCTGACCTTTTGGTTAGCAGTCTAAAGCGATGATGGGAAATTCAGGTTAAGAACAGGTACCCAGAAATCTATTCAGACATTACCCAGAGCCTCAGAGCTTGATTTTGCACAGACCAAATAATATGGAAGGCTGGCCAAGGAATCTTCCCAAAAGCACTACAAGTTAAGTCCGTCCCTACCCTGCGGCCCAGGCGAGTGAGCAGACCCTCATCGTCCAGAGCCCCCAGTGTGTACAACTGCTCCATGGCTGTGATCAAGGTTTCCATTGGTGGGGCATCCATGAAGTCAAAGGACAGCAGGTCATTGATGCCCATGGCCTAGAACAGAGGAAAGAAAGCATATGATGGTCAGCCTGCCGGCCATTGTTAACATGGAGGAAGGCTACTTGGTACTTTTTCCTTTTTTTTCCTGCAATTAGGACGTCACTGGGAGATTAGCAGGCCAGGGCCACACAAAACTCAGACTATTGGAAAGCAGGTACTTTCTTAGGACTTCAAAAAACACTCTTGTCAAAATGACAGCGCACTGGCTCGTCCTACCTCTCGCATATCTCATTTCTACTGTGCCTCTACGAGATGCCTTACACCATGGTAGGTGGTAGGGATACAAAGATGATTAAGATACGGCCCATGTGCTCAAAGAGTTCACAGTGGGTGAGAACCACGTCACGAAACCACGACAACACAGTGCAATCTACGTGCCTGGCACGCAGCAGGCATTCAAAACATGTACTAGCTAATTTGATGAATAAAAAAAGGAATGAGGAACTATCAAGTGTGTATAAAGCGTGATGCGGTAGGACCAATGCTTTCTATTTCTTTCCCATAAAATGATCATGACCATAAACACAGCAGGTGTTCAATAAATGCTTACTGTATGAGTAACAACTACAAGGAATTATGTTAGCAATCATTAAGCACTGTGCTAAATGCCTTTATCTACACGATCTCATTTATCTTCACAACAGACACTATTAGCAGCTCCCTTTTCACGATGAGAACCCAGAGCTGAGGCCAGGGAGGACAGATAAACCGGCCCAAGGCCACAGCTCAGAGCAGGAGTGTGAGCCAGGGGATGCCTCCCTGGTTGCCCTCTAGGGGCTGCAGCAGGTTTTTTCCTGAAGCTCTGTTTTAGCCTCTCTTACAGCGAATGAATAGTAAGTTACACCAGAGCATTCTGCACCAGTAAAGTGCCAGGGCTCCAGGGCAACATCAGTGTCATGGGGAAAATACCACCATCGGGGAAATTACTCACGCAGCTACCCTGCCAAAAGAGAATGAAGGTGCTCCCTGGGGACTGAGAGAGGAAGAACAATGATGCAGAATGAAAACCAAGCCCTCAGAGGGCCACGCTAAATCTGGACTGTTGCAAAGTTTTTGGATAGGGAGACTGTTTTCCTGTTCTACATGAACAAAACTGACCTGAAAGTAAAAGTGGTTAAGGAAAGTGTTTGTCCACAGTTGAGCCTGATGTTACTTTTCTAATTTCCTTTTAGAATGTGTACTGCCAACTAAAATCTTTTACAACCAAATATCCTGCTAGTTATTATCATAAGAAAGAATGCGTGTTCACAGCAGACAGGCCAACTTAGCCCCAGACCTGCCAGTGGTGAGGCTGTTAGCACAGCCATTTGCATTTCACTCAAAGGAACTGGTTTCATGAGGTTACTAAAGTATTTAACAAGGTCCATAAAACTGAGATTCATCTACTAAGGATTGGACTGTTTCACCAATCCGTGTAATGAGACAGTGACTTCTACCTTGAGAGAGAGCACTGTGCTTGCTAAGTTGGTTCTCTGGATCTCCGGCACATTGGTGGTCAGCATTTCGTCTCGGTAGGCCCGTTCCGTGTACAGCCTGTAGCACTTCCCTGGGCCTGTTCTCCCAGCTCTGCCAGCTCGTTGCTTTGCCTGAGCCTAAGGGGTGGGCATATAAAAGTAACCTATTTGTTAAACACTGCTTAAGGGCTTTACCCAGGAAACCTGCTAACGGGGGCACTTAGCTACTGGTAAAATTGGAAATGGGTTTGGTTTAGTTCACTTCCTTTAGGACCATTTCCAAGACTACCAATAGTCTTATCTCCTCCCCAACACTCAGCACTTTAGGAAAGTTTGTTCAAGTGAGGCAAGTACAACCAGGATGAAAGGAAAAAATATTGTAAAGACACACAGAAATAGACCTTCAAAATCGTGTAGCAAAATCTAAACGAGAAAGCGTAAAACAAGATGACAAAACACTATCGCCATGGTTGTGACCAAAAATGTAAGTGAACTAAATAAATTACATTAACCACACAAAGGATGACGCTGCCGCCATTGTGAAAATCAAGCTTGAGGCTGGTTGATATCAGGAGGACATGCTCACTCATACTAAGTGAAAAAGCAAGTTATAAAACAATATAACACTAGTTTTATAAAAAATCTCTAAGTGCATACATGAAATACCAGAAGGAAATGACTTGGAAAAAAATACCCTAAAATGTTAACAGAGGTTGACTGATGGCAGGCTTGCAGATGAGTTTTATTTCATGTCTACTTTACCAAATATTCCATTCTGAACATGTAATATTTTAATAATCAGGAAAATTAAAAACGTAAACAAAAACTATACAAAACTGCATAATTAGTAGAATACTAGGAACTGTAACCATGAAAAAAACAAAAATGGAAAAAAGATTGAAAAGAAAAACTTTAGAATAACAGAACTGGTACTAGGATTGTGAGCAATTTAATTTTTTTCCCCTATTTTGTAAAAATAATGCAGTATTACTTCTGTAGATGGGGGCAGAATGAAAAACAAAAAGGGAAAGAAAAAAAAACATAGTTTAGCCATATGTTGCTAGAAGCAGTGAAACACAATCTCTTAGGAGGGTCATTTTCTGATACAACAGTCTGTCTTACAAAGAGTGTCAGGATTTACAAACTGCCACACAAGCTCCAAACCAATGGAGGGAGTATAAAAGGACAATCAACCACACACCCCAGGCAGCAATACAGAACCCAAAACGTTTCAGAAAGGCTCTAACCAGGAGTTTTCTCTCCAAATCAGGGAAGGCATGTGTCCCTAGATTCTTGATCACTGTGAGTGTCATGCACTGCCCTGAGAAGTGGGAGACAGCACACCCGCTGGAGACAGTACACCAGCTGTGTGACTCTATGCAAGCCACTTAACCCCTCTGTACTTCAGTCTCCTCATCTGTGAAATGAGGCTAATAATGACACCTACCACATAAGTGGCAGAATGTAATGAGTTAATGTATGTAAAAGCACCTAAGACAGTGTCTGGCACTCAGCAAATAAGCACCATGTGTTAGTTATTATTATTACTTGAATTTCTAAATGAAAATAACCTTATTATTTTTTCAGATTATGACAGTAATCCATGGCTGTTATAATAGGTTAAGACAATACATATTAAGTGTAAAGAAAAACTGCACATCACCCATCACCATAATAACCAGCACCACCACCCAGAAATAACCTTAGCTGCCATTTGGACTCTATCCTTTCAGTCTTGCGCATGCACCGCTCACACACTCTGAGCAGAAGTGCACAATCTATTTTTAAACAAAAATTGGATTACATCATTCGTGCTATTTTATAGCTTATTTTTTTCAAACAATGTATCCCAGTTATACGCTTCTATCATTAAATATAGATACACACCACTATGTTAATGGCCACGTAGCATTCCATGGCACGGTGTGGTATACCATGTTTTATTAAACTACTTCCCTTTTGGAGCTCATTCAGACTTTTTGTTAGTTTTTTTCCTAATATAAACAACGCTGCCACAAACATCCTTTTTCCACTACCTTTGGATTTGTGTTCTATCGTTTCTAAATCTCAGATATGTTCCTAGAAATAGAACTGTTAGGTTAAAGAGTATGAACTTTTAAACTTTTGATATATTATTGCCAAACTGTCCTCGAAAAGGATGATGAGATAATTCCTTTTTTAAATACAATTTAGGCAGGAAACTAGGCCATAATTACCTAAGAAACACACATAACCACCTCATGTATTATTATTATCTCAGATATCTGTGGCTAAGTACTTTAAAAAATATGCCCACCTAAACTGGATAATCCAGGGTGCCAGGGATTCAAACTTTAAGTTCAAGCTTTTTGGGGCTTCTAAATGTTGAAACACTACTAAAGGCAACCTCTGAACAATTAGTGTAGTAACTGTTCAACGGGAACCTAATCTACTACATAAACTTCCACCAAAAACACAATAAAATACCCACTGCTGTCCAGTCAATTCTGACTCATAGCAACCCTACAGGACACATTCAAAACGCTCCACAGGGTTTCCAAGGAGCAGCTGGTGGATTCGGAATGCCAATCTTTTGGTTAGCAGCAGAGTTCTTAACCACTGCACCACCAGGGCTCCAAAAATAAAATATTATTAAAAAAAGAAAAGGAGATCAAATATGCTATATATATTACGATTAATACATCACATTAGTACTGTAAAAAATAAAGGAACCAACACAAAACCTTCCCTTATTCCACTAAATCGCCCAGTATCTTAAAAATTCATCTTTCAAAACCATACAGTTCAAAATACAGAACCCAAAAAAAATTTCAGAAGGGCTCTAGCCAGATATAGACATATCCATACCTGAGAAATAGGTGTCACCACAAGCTGGTCAATCCCTGTCTTGGAATTGTACACTTTCTGCTTCACGAATCCAGGGTCCACCACATAGTAGATGCCATCGATAGTGAGCGATGTCTCTGCAATGTTGGTAGCAATCACGACCTACAAGCAAAAAGGGGCACAGCTGGACTGAGCTGCCCGGCTCAGCCCCCAGGTGTGAAACAGGACTTTTTAACTCAGACACCTTCCCAAACGAGTATGCAGCTATCTCCCTCTCTAGACATCTAAGATGACACTTAAATGCCATCTCTGCCTCAAACGGGCAGAAGGGGACATCCCTTCATCCTAAGGGTTAGGCTGGGGAGGGGACGGTACCTGAGAGGAGACGTAGAATAGAAAAAAGCTAAGGCCAATCAAAGTCAATTTCATTTGGTGCAAATGACTATGTATCTCATTTTCTAGAGCCAATGTTGATTACTACAATTTTAATTTTCCAGCACCCTGGGAAAGCAAAGGTTTCCTGGCATCACATGTGCCAACGCAAAATGAGATTTCCTTTCCACACTGGGACATCTGGACTACAAAATAGGTTGATCATGTATGCGGAACAAGAGAGAGCTTTTTTTTTTCTTTCCTGATCATAAAATGAACCACAAGGCAGCAAAGGAATTTCACGGTTGGCATGTGTGCGGCAGTATATGTGATCTAGAAGATTATTAGTCTCAGCTTGGCACTGCCACTGTTCTTCCACCCAGAGGTTCAGCTAATAAAACACAATTGCTTGGAAAAATCATTGCTAGGAGGTATCAGAACATCTCATGTCATGCCAGAATCTTACCAGCTCTGAAAGGCTGAGACCTGCTACAAAGCTACAGAAACCTTGCTTGGAAACCATCAGGAATAGAACAGAGGAGGAATTCACCATCTTTTCCCCCAAGTCTGCTCTGCTTCTCATGTTTTCCTCCTCAGCACCGTCTTCCACCCAGCTGTCCAAACCAGAAATCTGGGAGTCATTCTTGACTTTTCCCTTCCTTCTTCCCCTCCACCTCCAGGCACCCACCATGTCCTGTTCATTCTAACTCTTTAATGTTATTCAGTCATCTGTTTTCCACTCCTAGGTATAGACCCAAGAGAAATGAAAACATGTCCACACAAAAACTTGTACAAGAATGTTCACAGCGGCATTATTCACAATAGCCAGAAAGTGGAAACAACCCAAACATCTATTAACTGATGAACAGATAAACAAAATGTGGAATATCCATACAAAGGAAATTATTTGGCAATAAAAAGAAATGAAGAACTGATACTACATTCATGTTACAACATGAATGAAACTTGAAAATATAATCGGTGAAAGAATCCAGTCATCAAGGACCATATAATACATGATTCTACTTATACAAAACGTCCAGAATAGGCAAATCCATAGAAAGAAAATAAATTTGTGGTTTCCAGGGACTGAGCAGAGGGGGAATGGGTGTAACTGCTAAACAGGTACAGGGTTTCTTTTAGAGGTGATGAAAATATTCTAAAATTGACTGTGGTGATGGTTGCATGATTTTGAGAATATACTAAAAACCACTAAATTGTACACTTAAAAGAGTGAATTTTATCTTAAAAGGGTGAATACGTATTATATGTGAACTATACCCCAATAAAAAAATCCATCCGTCTCCTATCCTGTTGTTTTATATACCTACTCATACACTCCATTCTAGCCACTGGAACTACATGGCTCCCTAAACTGGCCTTGCGTGCTCTCTTGCCTCAGGCCATCACAGACTGCTCGGTCTCCTCTGAATGCACATCCTCCTGCCCTCCTTGCCTAGATGAATTCTCAGAAGTTCTTCAGGACTAACTTAGATTCTTATTTCCTCTAAGAAGACTGGGTGTGGTGCTCCCCCGCTGGGTATCTACGGGACCAGGAGCCCTTTCACAATACCGTTAAAGGTCTGTCTACTGTGTGTGCCCCATAGCAGACTGAGGCCTGTCCTCATACTGCAGCCCTGGTGCCTAGCCCAAAACACGGCAGACGCTCAAAAAATATTGGTTGAATGAAGGAAAAGAGAGGGAGAGCAGGGTCCACACCTAAGATCCCTATTCCTCAAAACACTTAGAATAATCTCCAAAACATAACAAACAAGACTTGCATATCCCTTAAGCAATCCCCACATGGCCAGCGGCATACCCCACCTGCTTTCAGAGCATGAGGGAGCTTCACTTCTGCCCAGAGTTACCTTTCTGCTGCCAGGTGGAGCAGGGTCAAAGATTCGGGTCTGCATCTCACTCGGAAGGGCGGAGTACACCGGGAGGATAATTAACTCTGGAACATCGGGTCCCAGGGATTTCATTCGCTCATACAGGATCTCACAAGCTGTGTCAATCTCCTCCTGACCTGTCAGGAAGACCAGGATATCACCTACAGACAGAAGAGAGGCATTAATTTATCTTCTAATTGTATGTGCGTGATGTGCACGCGTGTGCTTTACACAAAGGCTACAGTGACATTAACAGAACTCCAAATACTAGAAAATACATACATTCCTACCATTATTAAACCAAGGGGTTTTTAACTGTCCATGTTTAAACAAACGTGTTTAAACCCTGCAGCATTCTTTTATTTTTTATTGTTGTGAAAATATTATCAAGATTTTTATTACCACCATTTCAAACACGCAAGCTAAGAAAGAACATCACCTAAAAGGCATTTTTAAAAAAGAGCGGTAATAAAGATAGTCACACTAGCACTTTCGGCCCTAGAGAAACGAATGCTCTTTCCTCTCACCTGGTGGCTCTGTTAAGTGGATCTGCATGACAGTGATCAAGCTGGCATCCAGATAATCTGTCTCAGGTTCCTTTGTGTACAGTATTTCTACTGGATAAGTTCGACCTGGGATGGTGAAAATGGGAGCTTCATAAAAGTACTGAGAAAACTTCACTGCATCCAAGGTGGCTGAGGTGACAATCAGCTTCATGTCCTGCCGTTTCTGAACCGTCTGTATGGAAACATGAATGGTTTACTAAAAACGTCTACCAAAAGAGGCACAAGTTCTCAAACCCAACTCCCGGAATTCCATCTTCAACAGGGACAGGGTTGCTAAAGAGCATCTAGTTACCTTTTTCAACAATCCAAAGAGCACGTCAGTGTGAATGGTCCTCTCGTGCGCCTCATCCAACATGATGATCGCATACTGAGTGAGGTCAGGGTCGATCAGGCACTCTCTGAGCAACATCCCATCCGTCATGTACTTGATTACTGTTTCAGGGCTGGTGCAGTCCTCAAATCGGATAGTGTAGCCCACCTACAGCAAAGCAGGAGAAAATCTCAGACACCAACCTCTCCTTTCTGCAATCATCAGGGCTCTCCAGACAAGATTTTTGCCCAGTCAGACTACCACCCATAATCCTAATAGATAAGAATTTGACCAAGATGTGCAGCGATTTCCTCATAGTAAAGTCTGGCATGAACTTGCCCTTGAACAGACCAATGACGACAATGACATCACCATTTTGCTACTCATCAAGAACCCTTTCTCCCTCAGGAGAAACCTGATAAAAAGGCAGCGTTAGTCCCATTGTATAAATAAAGAGATGTGGACTTCGACAATTTTCTCCTGGCATTTCTATAGCAGCTTCACTACCTACTTACCTCTTGGCCTAAGCAACAACCAAACTCCTCCGACACTCTTTTGGCCACCGACATGGCTGCCACTCTTCTGGGCTGGGTACATCCTATCTTGCCCCTGGACGTGTAGCCCGCCTCCGCCAGGTACTGGGTGATCTGTGTTGTCTTGCCAGATCCTGTCTCTCCAATAACAATCAGGATCTGATTATCATGGACAGCCTGAAAACCACGGAATATAAATATGGTCGTTAAAATCTGTGACACGTTACTCTGGAGTTTCCTTTCAACAACTAGGGTTTAAGTTATTTTTAAGGATGCACAGAAAAGAACCTTGGGGAAAAAAATGTTAATAGTGTTAACAGTGATTTTCTAAGAGCAATGGGACTTTAAATAATTTTCCTGCTCAATTTTCTTTAATTGCACGTATAACTTAAACTAAAAACTTTATGGGTATTCTTCTTTTTTAACTGACTCAAATTTATTTTTTAAAGAACATTTATTGGTTTTCTTAAATTCATAAAAACATAGATGATGCTAATAGCACAAGGCACCACCCAGATATACCTGACAATATATTTTTTTAAGTTATTACATGATTAAAAAATTCAATAGTAAAATAAAAAGTGTTCCTTCCCACCACCACTCCCAAATCTCCAGTACCTCTCCCCAAAAGATCCGCTTATTTTTTATTTCCAGTTTTATGTCAGTGGTACTTATAACAGCAAAAGACTGAAATCAACCAATATGTCTATTAATATGGAACTAGTGAAAAAAACCAGAGCACACCCACACAGAAGCACTAAAAAGGCATTAACAAAAATCAGGATGTGGAGCAATCTCTGTGATATCATTAAGTGGAAAAAGATGCACAGCAATGTATACAATATGCTACAATTTGTAACCATACAGAGTATACACAAACCAAAAAATAGACATGCCCACGGGTGTGTGTACACATACATATTCACACTCGCTTGTATTTGTGTAAGATATCATTTAAAAGAGTCACTGGAAACTAGTAAACTTGGTTGCCTTGGGAAGGTTTAGTGATCTTAAAATCAGATCTCTCCATATGAAAAAAAATATTTGAAGCAAAGTCCTTGCCTATATGGATTCGTTGGCTGAGTGTCCCCATTCTCAGTGACCAGAGCTGTTGGTCCATCTAACACAATATTCTATCTACCTGGACCTGCTCCAGGGTCCACTGGTTCACAGACTTACTTCCTCATGGGAAAAAAAAAAAATTGTAGACTAATACACTCCTTTTATTTTTTTTTAATCTAGAAACTGTTTTTTTCCTATCCCTTTTGGAAAGCCACTTCAAATGTGCACACACCTATCCAGCTAACTGCAATTAAAAAATTTCACCGTCTCTTTTAAAGCCCCCTCCCACCAATCAACACACTTATAAAAGGGCTTCTCACCTGGACCAGCTGCTCCTTAAGTTTGTAGATGGGCAGGCTCTCCCTCTGCTCAATGATTGACATCTGGGTCTTTTTCCCATAAGATGCTTTGTTGCCCCCAAAGGCATGTTTCTTCCACTCGGGAATGTCATTGGGCATCATCCCAATACCCCTCATGTTGGCAGCAATCTGCCTGCCTTCCGCTGGAAAGGAAAACAGGCAACTTAGCATTTTCCTCAAACTACCTCAGAAACCACAAGGAGAAAAAACAAAATGGCAGGTGGGCACCACACGTGTTATTTCAGTTCACTCTGAGCCTTGACCATAGGAGGGTACTCAGAGGAACAAATTAATATGAAGAAAAGAATATGGAAGTGGGAGTAAGGGGAGGAAGAGGGAGAGAGACCATAACAAGTGGTGCTCCATATGTATGATGTTTCCTGATTTAAAAAAAATGAAGGTCAGTTGAGGGAAGTGAAGGCCTGATCATTTGACATTGTGTAAACCCTGGCATTTTTTTTTTTTTAAACTGAGATAAAATCCCCATAACATAAAATTCACTGTTTCAACCATTTCAAAGTGTACAGTTCAGTGGGCTTCAGTATATTTACAAAGTTGTACAACCATCGTTATCTAATTTTAGTATACTTTTATCGCCCCACAAAGAAACCCCATACCCATTAGCATACCTCATACCCATTTCCCTCTCTGTCCAGCCCCTGGCAACCACTAACCTACTTTCTGTCTCTATGGATTTGCCTACTCCAGACATTCCATATAAATGGAATCAACCAATACATGATCTTTTGTGTCTGCCTTCTTCATCTAGCATAATGTTTTCAAGGTTAACCCTGGGATTCGTGGCTGTGAGTGAGGAGCAAAAGAACGAGCAGAATTTTAGCAGCTCTCTAAGGTATACAAAAATTTTACAAGTTTGATGGCAAAAAACAGCTATGAAAAAATACTTAAATCTACTAACCAAACAAGTGAGCCGTTCTGATGGATATCCTGAATAATCCTTTGGAAATGAAACTGATTATGTCACTCCTCTGCTTAGAACTTTTCAACATTTTCCAATGCACTTAGAATTGAGCCCCAAACTCCTAATGCCATCTGCAAAGCCCTGGCCTGCCACTGTAGCCTCATCCCCCACCATTCTGCCCTTTGCTCTCTGTACTCCAGCCACACAGGCCTTCCTTCAGTTCCTTGAATGCATTAGGCTCTTTCCCACCTCGTGGCCCAGCACAGGCTATGCCCTGGCCTGGAACATTCTCCCTAACCCGTCCCATCCCTCTCCTCCTTTGACAGACGAAGTCCTATTTATTCTTCAAGTTTCAACATAAATATTTCAAGTAACCCACTATCCGCAACAACACTACCTATATTCCTTCATACAGCACTGATCATAATTTGACTATTATTTGATTAACAGTCATCTCCCCCAATAAACTGTCGGCCTCAAAAAGCAGCAGTCATGTCTATTTAATTTACAGCTGTATCCCCAGTTGCCTACCACAAATTAATAAATATTTGTAAAACGAATGACTGAATCCAGTAGATAGTTAATATTTACTGACCAGTCAAAGAATTATATGAAAGAGGAAGTTCCAAAGCTGTATTATCTTTAGAATAAAAATTTTTAAATTATTCAGGAGAAAAATTTGGCCAGTCTAATGATGATCTGACTAGGGTTCCAAAACATTTTTGGTTTTAACCATGTTTTAAAAAAAAACAAAAAAATGCTTTAACTGAAGAAGAAAATGAAAATACCAAAGCCAAGGCTAAACTCTCAGTGTGAGCTGACAGAGCCCCCTTCCCTGTGAACGTGAAGGCTCAGGTATTTTTTAAAGTCCACATCCCCCTCCCAGGTCCTACCATCAGGCAGAGGATCAACCCAGTGTTTGTTGAGTCCCATGGGAATAGAATCCATCTCAGCTTCCCGTTGCGCCTGCTTGAGTTCCCGCCTTTCTTTAGCCAAGGCACTCTGCATCATGGCTGCCTGGGAGAGGGAGCCATCTGGGTTCTAGGTCCAACAGAGGAAAAAGCAACATCAGAATGGGATCTTAGCATGCAAGTCTGCTTGACATTTCCAGTTTTAGTCCCAGCATTTCTCACCTTAACGATTTTAATGGGGCTCATGTCCATGCTTTGCTTGGTGTGTCCTCTCAGGAATGGAGGCTCTTCCTCAACCAGTTCGATCTCAAGGTCTTCATCTAAAAGTCCCCCCAAAAAAAGAATTAGCAAAAACAAAAGAAAAAAATGACCGATTATTTTCACCTAAACAATTAATGTCTATGGGCACCAGCATGACCACCCAAGGTCAGAAGGACAGCAATGCAAGCAAAACTCTTAACACAGATAACTGTCCTCGCCCGTTTCTAGGGCATTTGTGTTCCAGCCCAAGAACTGATCAGAGCTACTTTCAAAAGAATGTAAACCTGTGGAAAATGCTGTTCTGACATTCTAAATGGTACCAAAGCATTTGCCATGCAACTTCATTATGGAATAATCCTTAACTCACCACAGACTGGCCCAAAAAAAAATTAAGTTGGACAATATCAAGTGTGAGCAAAGATGCAGAGCAACAGGAACTCTCTTACACTTCTGGTAGGTGCATAAATTAATACAAGAACTTTGGAAAACACTTTGGAACTGCCTGGGAAAGCTGAACACACATTTCCTACTACCTAGTCATTCTCCCATGTATTTAGGAGAAAGAGAGTATGCGCACTAAGATACGAGAATTTCACAACAGCATTATTCATGAATTAAAATGAAAAACAAAAACCAGAAACAATCCATATGTCCATCAAAAGTAAAATGGATAAATTATGGTATATTTATATACTGAAACATTCTACAGGAGTGAAACGAATGAAATACAACCATAAAAATTAACATGGATAAATATCAAAAGCATGTTGGTGAGTCAAAAAAAGCAAAAAGAATACACGATTTCACTTTCATGAAATTCAAAAACAGATCAACTGAACAATGCAAAACTCCAAAGAAAAGTAAGGAAATGATCAACACTGAAGTTATCCACAGGAAGAGAGAGGAAGAGCTTATCAGGAGGCCACACAGTTCTACTTCATAAGCTGGCAGTTGGTATGTAGGTGTTCATTTATTATTGTTATACCAATTATGCGTGCTCTACTATATGACTTCACAATTTAAAAAGACCATTAATGAGCTAAGTTAAAAGTTGTTTCCAGGGCAACTCAGGTAATCTAGGTGGATCCAGGGTTTTCAGAATTACTAAGAATATGGAATCAAAATTACTCCCAAACATTCTAGTTAATAATTGGCCTAATTACACGTTTAGTGCTTCTGTTCTACCTCCTAGTTCGCCGCATAGTGCCTGAGGTCTTAAAAACTTGCAAGCAGCCATCCAAGGCACAACTGGTCTCTATTCTGGTACAACAGAAAAAAAGGAGAGTCAGGAATAGGAGGAGGATATGGAATGTGTGGCTAATTGCCTCCATGAACAACTGCCTCCTATGCCATGAGACCAAAAGCACTGGATGGTGCCTGGCTACCATTACTCAGCATTTTGATCAAAGAGCCTATAGAAAAATCCTGATCAAAAGAGAATATGCAGAATAGAATTTCAAATTCTCAAGGACTCCAGATTTTCTGGAGCCATGGAGGCTGGATAAACCCCTGAAATTACTGCCCTGAGATCATCTTTAAACCTTAACCCAAAAATATCCCCTGAAATCTTCTTAAAACCAAACAATGGTCTAACTTAACTAGTAAAAAATGTCTGCCATGCCTTCAGCATTATGCTCTTTTAAGAATTATCTATATGGGATCAAAATGACAACAGCAATTGGAAAGATTAGATAAGAAACTTAGAGGGCAGTGCATTTATGTTAATGGGGGAGGAATAACTCAGAAAAGGAGGGTGAGAATGGATGCACAACTTGAAGAATTTAACGAATGTCACTGAATTGTACATGTAGAAACAGTTGAACTCGTGTGTTTTCCTGTGCACGTTCTCAACAACAAACTTTTCTAAAAAAAATTTACTCCCAAAAATACAACTATAATTTTTTGTCCTAACACTCCTTATAAACAATAAGTACAACATGATTCATATAAATACATAAACATCTGTGGGAAAAATTATGGAGGGACCCTTGCTCTTTTGAGAGATGACTAGTGAGAACAAACGATTACTAACCACTGGGTTAAACCAGAATTCAACCACCCAGTCCAATGGCTCAAGTTGCCAATTATCCTCCAGATCCATTATCCCCCTCTTGAATTAGTGGCTAGTTACCTTCTTCATCATCCACCTTAGGGAGAATGCCGGTCTCTTCATCAAAGTCTGGAAACTCTTCTTTGGAAAGGACGTTGGCAGCAATCATCTGGACAAAAAAACAGAAGGCAGCATTTGAAACCTCCTAGGATTAATGCTCTTTGTAGGAGAGTGAGTACAGAGGTTTCATGTAGGAAACCAAGCGTTTTTCTCCTCTGACCCAGGAGGCACAGCCTCAAATGACATATATCCCATTCCTGGAGGGCACTACACCATGGTGCCGAGAAGCATGAGTTCAAAAGTTCAGTCTCATCCCCAGGAAGAGTTATCTGCACCTTCCCTTGCTTCCACAGCACTCTGCACATTCCTTACGTAATCTTTCACAATTATTTGTTTAGATCTGTCTCCTCCACTGGACTTTGGGTTCCTCAAGGGTAGGCACCATGGTACATTTGTCTTTGTAGCCCTGGCATCTAGTATGGTCCCTGCCACTCTGTGGTTCTCAGATATTTACTGAAGAATGATGAAAACAAGAATGAGCACTTACATAGCATTCACCATATGCCAGGCACTGACCTAGGCACTTTACTTCTATTAACTCGTTTAATCCCTACACCACCACCAACATCCCCATTTTACAGATGAGAACACTACGCACAAAGAGGTAGAGTAACTTGGCTCAAGACTGCACAGGTGGTGAGCAGTCAGAAGTCACCACAGGCCGTCATGCTCCAGGGCCCATACTCTTAGCCACTATGCTACAGGCTGAATGACTACACGGGTATAAAAGTTAACGGGCCCAACCTGTTTGATCTCCCACTTCTCTGGATCAGAGATGCGGGTGAGGCGTTTGCGCTCCAGTGAATCATCCTCTACTTCAGGGGCACTGACAAGGGAGAGGTGAGTGGGTCTGTCAGGATTCCGCATTGAGGTCTCCTCATTGGTCTCCCCAACAAGATTTCTTCGTCGGTTTGGGTTCAGATCTTCTCCAGTCTCTTGATCTACATCCTAAGGCACAAAGATAATGGAGCTAGCTCACTTGCTGTCCTCTTATGTTTCCTTGGCCTTCGGATGTACAAACAGGCTGGACATCTCACCTACCTTCATGCTCAGGCTGGTCTTGGTCCCGGTGAAGGACAGCACTTTAACCTTGACCCTTTGGCCTTTGCTCACCACATCAGCCACATTGGCCACGCGGCCTTCCCGTCGGAGCTCAGAAATGTGCACCAGCCCTTCCCACCGCTTCCTGAGGAAGAGAGACAGATGGCAGATCTGGAGGATGCCTAAAAACGCCTTTTCCCAACTGATTTCCAGTCTTGTTGGAAGTGAACAAGAGGAAATGATCTTAAACTGAAAAGGAACATACCAAAAAGCTGGTCAAGCAATAAAACTGCATTACCACCCTTCCGAAGGAAAGAAATTGGGGAGACAAATTATCATATCTCAACTGGCAAAGAGCAGATGTCCTGAAGACAGAGGAAAAAATGTGAATTTATTCACATTTCAAATAAAAAATCAAATTCAAAAGAACCTTGTAGGACTCATTTGATTAAATTATCATTAATTTTAATAACCTTTTAGAATGTGAATATCTCCAATGATAAAAGAAATCGTGCCCATCACTAGTGTGAATGAAGAGTAAGCCATTACCTTAGTCCCTCCAGCTGCACAAAGCACCCAAACTGCATAATGCTGGTAACTTTGCCATTGTAAATGTCTCCGATGGCGGGCTCCTCAGGGGGAGGGCGGTCCACATGCTTATCCCGCCATCTGTCCAGATTCCTCTCCCCATACTTGTCCCGGTCCTTGCGGTCTTTGGGGGGACTCTGACTTCTGCTCCTGGACCGGTATCTAGACTTCCCTTTATTCCTCTCCCGGGTCCTGGAATGTGATCGAGAACGGGACCGGTGTCGCCGCTTATGGTCTCTGTCTCGGTCTCGTTCTCTGTCTCTGTCTCGATCTCGGCTCCTCTTCTTCTTCTTTGTCCTGTCCCTAACAAAATAATAAGTCCTAGTTTGAAAAAGAAACCAGCCCAACTTCATCTTTGCACCCCCAAGCACTCAGCACAGTGTCATGCACATGCTAGGTGCTCACTAAGCGTTGAATTAACTTGAATTTCAGTAACTATGACATCCCTGCAGGTCAATAAAAGGATCAGGCTGCAAACATATTCATATTCAGTCCCTTTCAACCCAGGTTTCTATCTCCTGACCATCTTATCATTTGCTGCATAAACCCTCTTGGCAGAGAATAAAATCTGATCCAAGAATAAAATGCATGGTCAGTCCAGATTCTGTAAACTTGCCCAAAATTCTGCATGGCTAGTCCACAAAATTCAACTATCACCGTCAATATTGTAAACTTTCAAAGAATCCCAAGGACAAACCGGTGCTCAGCATCTCTCTGCTTGTCCTGGCCTGCTGCGCTGGGCATTAAGGCTTCCAGTTCTTTCAGGACATCC
Organism: Trichechus manatus latirostris; assembly: GCF_000243295.1. Taxonomy (NCBI): domain Eukaryota; kingdom Metazoa; phylum Chordata; class Mammalia; order Sirenia; family Trichechidae; genus Trichechus; species Trichechus manatus. The sequence goes on from NW_004443964.1 coordinate 22,925,588, forward strand.
ACAGCGACTTTCACATCATCTTCGTCCAACATGGTCTACAGGGGCAGGGCCCGCAGAGTTAGGAGAAGAGGGGGAAAATACCACTCAGGAATCTGTACTTCAGGTGTGTCTACCAATCTAACAACCCCTATATCACAGACCACTGATACAAAGGAAGCAGAAGAGGGGTGGCAATTTCCAACATGATTCAAAACAGGGCAGAAAGAATGAGCAAAGGCTCTTGGAAGTCACTTCTACGCTTGGCAAATCTTTATCCTTAATATAACCCTATGGGAGGCAATTCAATATTAACCAACCCTCCTGTGAAGGCATGCAAGTGATGATTATGAAAGGAACACAGACACTAAAAACTTTTTAAAGAGCAACCCTCCCTCTGCCCTCCCTTCCCCCTTTACTCTGCTTTATTTTTTTCCGTAGTCCTTAATGATACCAGCAACATATACCTACTAATTTGTTTACTGCCTGTCTCCTCCCCACTAGACTATCTACATGTTTATTTCCTCCCCCCACCCCCAACACTAGAACGTAATCTCCAAGAAGGCAGGACCTCTTGTCTGTTTTGTGCACTGCTGTATCTCTGGTACTTAGAACAGTGCTGACATACAGTACGTAATTAACAAACATTGGCTAAAACAAAATAAAAAATCAAAACACTTCAAAAATTAGACTTCCTAACATGTAATAAAGCAAAAAATCTAATTTCACACATCAGGCACCTGTTCCAGAACCTTAAGTTATTTCGTATCTATTTCATATCCCTGATTGCTGCTTCCCATAATTCCCAATCTTACTTCCCTTGAATATCATTCCCCAAATCCTTTAACAGTATTCTATTCATAACAGATGCTCAAGGAGTGATTTGTAAATCAAATGCTTTCATTTTGAACAATATATAACACAAAGACAAACTTAAAATCAATAAAACAAAAAATGAGACACACAAAAGGGGAGGAAAGCATGCAGTTATAGTAGACATTCTCAAAATGGTTATCAATACCCGAACGGAAGGGTTGTCTGGTTGGCAAAAAACTGGGAAGAGTTCCTTCAGCTTTTCTTTTTCAGTTTTGGGTTTAACAACTGGATCTTGTTTCATTAAAGAGCATGAGGGGGTTAAAAAAAAAAAAAAAAAGTATTTAATGTTCTTAATAGTTAATAAAACAACATCAACATTAGATTCACATCAAACAAAAAAAGAACGCGGCATCTTGCTATATATTAATCGTATACATTACTATAAACATAACTTACTAAAAACACTGACCACAAACACCTCAGCAGGCCGAGTATCAGGGCATGTGGCAAGGAGGGGGCACAGCAGAGCTCATTTGGTTATGACTTACAATTTTAACTTTGTCTCAATTAATTTGAAAATTTCCACTACAACATTTACTTGCTCAGCAACTGCTAGAAGGAAAACAAATGCAACTTACTGGATGCTTACAACCTGAACCATGCTCAGCAGGAAGCTCTACTCACCTTTGCTAGTAGAAGGCTTTGCTGGAGGCCGCATGGTTTGTATGAGACGCAGCAAGTTACTAATAAGAGAATCCTTTGAAAAGAAACATAGAACAAAAATTGTCAGTCACTTGATTAATCCTTAAATACACTTACAAAAGGCAAAGAACATTCTTTGGAGAAGGGTAGTTATGCACCTGAATTTAGCTAATTGGAACAAATGAAGCATAGAGTGTCAACTTGATGTGGCACGGACATAGTACAGAACCTTCAGAGAAAGCTAATATTTAGGGCTCTTTGGTGAAAAAGTTATTTAACTCCCTCCCACCATTTTATTTTCCATGGCTTAGAATGACCTCCAAAACCAGACTCTTGTTTCTGACTTCCTGCATTCACAGCACAAGAATGTAAACACCCACAAAGACTTAATGATGAAAATCCTGCCCCATTTTCCTAGAAAGGCGTCACGGGAAATCTGGTTCCATCTCTACTGCTTAAAAAACCAAACCCATTGCTGTCAAGTCAATTCTGACTCCTTGCTACCCTACAGGACAGAGAAGAAACTGCCCCATAGGGTTTCCAAGGCTGTAATCTTCATGGAAGCGCACTGCCATATCTTTCTCCCACAGAGCAGCTGGTGAGTTTGAACCACTGACCTTTCGGTTAGTAGCCGAGCCCTTAGCCACTGAGCCACTGGGACTTAGTGGCACAAAAACATTACATAGTTAACAGCTTATTTGATTGCATGTACAAATTTTTTTTCCCTCCCTACATCAAAACTCTATTTTTAAATTCAATAGTGGCAACAAACAAAACAGGAGTCTCCAGTTACACATACCGTGAACTCTGCACCATTTTTAACCAGAGAAGTCTTAAAAGTATCAAAGGTGGTATTTTTCTCAGCAAGACTGATCACAAATTCAGCTGCAAACAAGAAAAGAAATTAAAACAAGAAACAAATGGCAACTTGGACAAGAAATCAGATTCAAGTATGTCAAAAAGAACTAATTTTCTATGTTTGTGCTGATGAATTTTTATAAATAAGAAGATACTACTACAAAACCGTTCACCAGGCCCTTGACTGCATTTAAACTGGGAAAGACCCGCTATTTGCCGCAGATCATTGTACCTTCTCACAAAACTACTAGTTGGGTACACTGCCATACAGACCCTAGATACGACAATGTCTAAAAGTATGAGCACATGTATACACATGCACACAGACACATGGACACAGTTTCTAAAGGGACAAACTCTATTTATGAGGACAAGGCAGCTGCTGGCTGGTACAACCTGCAAGTTGATGACTCACCTGCCCTGCAAATTTTTCTCCACAAACCTGCCTAGTTCTTGAAATTTCTAACATTAGAGCCATTTATTAATTGAGAAACTTTCAGGAGAGAAGTGTATTTTACCATGGGCTGAGATAATCCTCACAGTAAATTCCACAAAAAAGTTTTTTTAATTTTCTGATTTCTTTTGGATGCTAATCCTACCAAAAAATAATAATACTATAAGCATACCTGAAAGATCTGTGCGATGAGCTTATAACTAGTCCTACCATACTACTTCTGTGTGGGAATGTGCCTTTACCTTTTTGATGACATTGAGTAAAAGCCAAATGCCATCTGGCTACGTGAACAAAGACTATACATAATAACAATGTAATAAAAACAACTGTCGATAGTTAACATTTTTTGAACATCTTCTCTGTGCCAGGCACTATGCTAAGAGCTTTATGTGGATTATCCCCATGATTCTCACAACAACCCTCAGAGATAGATACCATTACTGTCCCCATTTTATAGATGAGGAAGCTGAGGGTTTGTGAAGCTAACCTACCCAATAATACCTGGTGGAGCCAGGACTGGAACTCAGGCAATCTGACTTCAGAGCCCACATTCTTCAGACAAAAGAGGGAGAACTGAGTCCCATGGTGCTAGGCATGCCAGGCTCAGAAGAGCCTACCCCGAAGCATCAGCAGTCATTAATCAGTATTAGTTTTTTCACTTTTCTGAATAAAAAGGGACTCCATTAAATTGATTGGGCTATCAAAAAAGGATCAGTAGTTAAAAACAACTTAGTTCATTGTTGAAAACAGGAAAAATAATGACATTGATTTGAATATTTCACCACAGTCAAAATCAAAAGAATTAAGTCAGCCCAATGTGAGGCAAGGCGAGAGAACGCAGGAGCCAGGGTACTGGTATTCATCCCTCAACTTGCTTGCTGTGACATCTCCAGCTGTGACTGGCTCCTTTCAAGCTTTGGCAACATCACCTCCCATTCTCAGTTTGAAGCCCTGCTCTTGCTAATTTCTGATGGCCTCACCATTCCCCAATTAAAAAAAAAAATTAAATCAACAAATAAAACATAAAAGTAAATATACATACATACACACACACACATATATACATATATAAAATTCTGTTATTAAATCTAATCCAGGCAATTTAGTTTCAACAAAACAACACTGTCACAATAAATTCAGATTACTACTTCTAATGTTATTGGTTTTGTAATTCTGCGTATGACATAAAAATCATATTTGTAGCTTATTTGCAAATTTCTTTAGGGTTTCTAGTGGCAAACAGTAAAATCTCTGAATCTGTTAAAAATAAAAGCAAAGAAGTTTATTGAGGATAATCCAATTCGTAAACTGGGGAAACAGAAGGCGGAGAGGAAACTACCAAGTGCTCCAACATTCCCAGAGAGAGGTGAGCCTTTTATATGGCAAAAAGGGGAAGGGTAGCGCATGATTAGCAATAAAATGGGGAGAGGTAGCAAGAGACTACCAATACCATAACCTCTCTTAACATCAGCAAACTCTACCTGCAACATCCACATTCTCACCTCCACCCTTATTAGCTAAGTTTAGGGAAATCACAGGCTACATTCTCAAGAACGCAGAGACTTTGGTCAAGCTAAAGTCTGATTCAAAATGGAATCTAGTTAACAATATGGAGTTCTGTTCAAACCAGGATTAGCTATCCTGTTCCAGCCAGGTACCTAATCTGGAGTATTCCTATACATCAGTTATACAAAAGCCTTTTTACCTCACTTTATTTTTGGATACGATTAGGTTAACATCAAAACAATTTAAATTAACTCTTATGCACTGCTGGTGGGAATGCAAAATGATACAACCATTTTGGAAAATGATATGGCGTTTCCTCAGAAAGCTAGAAATAGACATACCATTCGATCCAGCAATCCCACTCCTAGGAATATATCCTAGAGAAATAAGAGTCGTCACTCGAATAGACATA
>NW_004443964.1:22931671-22942391 GCF_000243295.1 Trichechus manatus latirostris
GGTCAGAGCAGTCAGTGGTGGTAGCTGGGCACCATCTAGTTGTACTGGACTCAGTCTGGTGGAGGTCGTGGTAGTTGCGGTCCATTAGTCCTCTGGACTAATCTTTCCCTTGTATCTTGTCTTCTTCATTCTCCCTTGCTCCCGAAGGGGTGAGACCAGTGGAGTAGCTTAGATGGCTGCTCACAGGATTTTAAGACCCCAGATGCTACTCACCAAGGTAGAATGTAGAACATTGTCTTTATAAACTGTGTTACGACCACTGAGCTGGAAGTTCCCCAAGACCATGGTCCCCACAGCCCTCCACCCAGTAATTCGATCCCTCAGGGAGTCTGGATGTGTCTATGGAGCTTCCATGAACTTTGCTTGTACGAGTTGTGCCAGCTTCCCCAGTATTGTGTACTGTCCTACCCTTCACCAAAGTTATCACTTATCTATTGTCTATTTAGTATCCCCCTCCCCGCCCCCGGCCTTTTCTGGTTCCTCATTTTTGGTTTCCCAGATGTACAGGTTGCCCCCAAACCCCTCATGACTGGTGTTTGGGAAGTAGAATAGCACGAACAGTCAAGAGCACAGCTAAAACCTCAGACACTGACTTCAAAAAGACCTCACTTCCAGACCAGGATATGAGATCTTGAGGAAATTACTTAAATTCTCAGAGCTTTGTTTCTCAATCTAGAAACAGAGATAATAATACTGTCTATCTCACCAGGTGCTATGAAGATCAAATAAGACAAAGTAGATAAAGCGCTGACCATAATATCTGACGCACAGTGAGCACCCCATAAATGTCAGACATTACCATCATCATCATCGTAGACGTTGCTACTGCTGTTGTTGTTATCGTTATTCTCAAGCAAAGGCCACGGCCGCAGGCTCGGTGGACCTTAATCTCTCACAGACAGACAGAGACTCTCTCACACAACTCCCTTTCTCCTTCCGCTTCCCTCGGCCCCAGGCCCAGAGGCCTTAGAGACCTCCCCGAACTCACCCAGATCCTTGTCGTTGATTCCCAAATGATTGTCCAGCTCGGTGCAAACCTTCGACACCAAAGATAAATACTCGAGTTTGGCGAGTTCTTCCGCGGGGCCTGGCTCCGCCCCGGTTACGGTTCCGGCCAGGGCCACAGCCACAGCCATGGCTACAGCACCCAACCGCCTCCGCACGGCCGGCCCTGGGAGCTACTCCGGCCCTGCTCCAGCTTCCGCATCCGGGTCGACGCACATCCCTTTTGTTTACAGTAAATTAGACACGGTCAACTTCTAATGACGCAGACGGATGGATCATAGAGATCAGACAGGAAATGCTTAAGGAAGGGCCGACAAGAGTGGGTTGCTCTACACACTGGCAGGCGCCCTCTCTAGGTGAGCAAACTTCCTCGCCCAGCCTCAGGCGTGGAAACCTCCCAGCGCGCTCCCGCCCTTCGTCGGCAGAGGGCGACCGTGGCCTGCGAACAGGGCGCGAGGAGGCACCCTCTAGCCGCCCGCGCCCACGCTCTACAAGTCTTGCAAAAGAAATTGAGTCTAAGATGCTGAAAAAAGCTTAACTCGTTTTACAGTGGATGCGCATCTTGCTGGGTCTCACTTCCGGCTCATGATGTACGATCTCAAGCGACTGTATAGCAAACCAGAGGGCGATAGATTCTAGTTCTGGTATTAACTCCTCTCCTCATTTTGCGAGTGAGGAAACTAACACTTCCACTATGTTTAACTGGGTTACTTCGGACAAATTATCTTTGGGGCCTTAGTTTTCTCATCTGTAAAATGGGATAATGTTTCTCTAATTGGCTGTAGGTGAAGACCGAGTGAGATAACTATGTAAGGAGCTTGACACATCGTAGGCACACGACAAATAGCAATTACATCCCAAGGCCAAGACAATAGTCACAGTAAAGCCAGCCTTTCAAACACAGATCCCCTCAGCCTGTGACCCCCAAAGGGTCACCTGCCTCCTCCCTTGTGAAAATTACTCAATCCCGATTTTCCGTATGCCAATACCCTCAGTCCTCTCAGAACTTGTTGCCCCAAATCTCGGCTGTATTGTGAACTCAAGGTCAGAAGCCCAGCAGAGCTGGAATCTACCTGAGGGTCCCGTTTTTCCTCATGGCAACCCTAGGGTGAGGTAGAAATTTTCTCCTACCACAGTGCCCTGTGTGACGCATAGGGAAACTGAGGCACTACAAGCAAGTGGCTCCCCAATCAATCAAAAAGGAGGAAATCAGACCCTTTTGCTGCTTTTTGCCTCAGGTTACATTACCCTGGTGCATAGGGAACTCTATTCCCCATCACCTCGTCATGCACTAAAGAATGGCAGACAAAACACTGAGCAGTCCTTACTGCCTCCAAGAGCTCCATGTTTACACGTTCCTAGGAATAAGTACTGTACCCTCTGAGCTCTCTCTTCTCCTTCCCTCTCTTCCTTCTTTTCTCCAAGAAAGGAATGGAAAATCCTGTACTTGACTGAACGTGCTCAACTTGCCTGATTAAGATTTGGAGTTAGGGTTTCGGGGCTTATTCCTCTTGATTTCCTTTGTGCTTTTTTGCCTTAAAAAATTCATATTTATATGCTGCTTTCCTCCAATATTTAACTGGAAGGGAGAACACGCAAGAAGTTTGTTTTGTTTTAAAAGCTCTGTGAGAAGAGGGCCCATAGAATCATAGCATGTCGTAGGAGTAGCAGAGCTTTTTTGATTGGGAATTATTGAGCATGTCTCGAGAGTAAATATTGACCAGAACTTATTAAATTTTATTTACAGATGCCATCAACTGCATATTTTCAGAAGTGATAGTTTTTTTATGCAATACACATATTTCCTGCAACACCCAAGGGTTTGTTTTTTTAAGCTGAAGGAAAACAAATACATACATAGATACGATAACTTGACAGCCCAAACACAGTTGCACATGGAATCCTCCTACTCTCTCTCCCCATGAGAGACACTGAACCAAACGCAGTTCAAAAGTGAACGCACTGTAACTGTCCTTTGGATAGAATATATATTTTATATCATATCAGATATAGTTGATTGCCCATTATTATTGTATGGCTTTCCTTGGACAGCCTCCCTGTGGCCCTTTTAACATAGCCACTGATGGTTTCCATTAAATAATTCATCTCTACAAAAAATATGAACACAAATATCTTATGCTGAGTCACTGCCCACACCACCATCCATGACGGATAAGAAATTATTTCCCACTATCATCTTTGTCATAACAAGGGCATTGCTTTTATGCCTGTTCCTAGACTGATACATGAGCTCCGCCCTACCCCTAATTCCCACATTATTTCTCCTCTGCCCCAGAGACTGGTCCCAGCTGCTGGCATTTGGGTAAGAACTTGGGGGTTAGGGGAAGAGAGGGAGGCAGAGAAGAAAGTGCTGAACCTGTAGTGGCCCTAGCTTGAGTAGGGGAGGGTAAGAAATCTACGTGCATATAGCTAAAAGGTGGCATCCTCGGAGAAGTTGGTGAGAAGAATCACGGGGCTGCCTGTTACCTAAACAAAACGGTGCTGCAGCAGACAAGACAGCCTTGGCTTTTTCTCCAGAGGTAAAGCTGGGATCTTAGGGGAAACACCTCCACTCTAGAAGGCAAAATCAGAATGATTTGTTTCTAAGAATGTGACCGCCTCCAACTGTTATTGTTACTAACACGAGGAGACTGCAGGAAAAAATGGCCCCTTTGCTGCTCCACGGAGCCCTGGTGGCGCAGTGGTTAAGAGCTCAGCCGCTAACCAAAAGGTTGGCAGTTGGAATCCACCAGCCACTCCTTGGAAACCCTGTGGGCGGTTCTGCTCTGTCCTGTAGAGTCGGTATGAGTCGGAATCTGCTCGACGGCAATGGGTTTGGTTTGTTTTTTCGTTGCTGCTCCACTCCTGCTCTAGAGAGATTGGGAAACATCCTAAAGATACTGTGGGAGTGGACTGAGCCCTTTTATCTGAGACTCTCACTGTAAGGGATGGGCCCCAGAGAAAGGGAAGCAGTGAAACACCCCTCATTTTTCCCTCTTGGACTTTTCCCCAAATTCTTCTCCAAATTTAAATAAATTCAGCAAATTTGTATTGAACATCTACTTTGTGGCCAGGCACTGTGGTAGTTTCTGGAAAGGATCATGATTAGGAGTCTGAAAGGTAGTAAAAAACATCAAGGAAGAACTAGAATGGTCTAAATGCCACAATCGGTTGAGGAAGCTCGTGGCAAAGCTGTGTTTATAACTCTGGTCTCTGCTGCCTAAATAAGAGGGGAGGTGACTAGAAGACAAAAAAATGAAGCAGGTCTGCTCACTGTCATCTGAAGGCAGCAGGGAGGAGGAGAGGAGACAGGGCTGGGCCGGGGCAATTTGTCCTGCTGTAATCCATTACGTGTTCGCATTATCTTCTAATGCCCAAGCACAGCCTCAATTTTGAGTAAAATGTCCCTGACCTCTCTTCCTTGCCATCAATCTGCCATCAGTAATAATGGATGCACTGAGCTTTGTTCTCCAAATCTTTAAGTTATTGTCAGATTGTTAGGTGCCATCGAGTCGGTTCCAACTCGTAGCGACTCTATGCACCACAGAACGAAACACTGCCCAGTCCTGCGCCATGCTCACAATCGTTATGCTTGAGCCCATTGTTGCAGTCACTGTGTCAATCCATCTCGTTAAGGGTCTTCCTCTTTTTCACTGACCTTGTACTTTACCAAGCATGAAGTCCTTCTGCAGGGACTGATCCCTCCTGACAACATGCCCAAAGTATGGAAGACGTAGTCTCGCCATCCTTGCTTCTAAGGAGCATTCTGGTTGTACTTCTTCCAAGACACCAGAACTTTATAGGATTAGGAAAAAAAAAAAGTTCCTCCTCAGCAGACTTTTCTTTTTTTTTGTCACAAATGAGTTTCTACCTTCTCTCTCACTTCAGAGCTGTCTTAAAAATGTCAGGCACTTAGCCCCATTGCCAGTGAGTCGATTCCGACTCACAGTGACCCTGTAGGACAGCTTCAGTGGTAGCAATAGCTGCTGCCCTTGTGCCAGAGAGCTGCCTCTTGGTTCTGGGATTGCAGTAATTATGGTGAATTATGCCTCCAGAGTGAAAATTAGCAATCTGGTAAAGTGACTAAAAATGAATGCATCTCTTTCCAGAGTTCACTCCACCCAGCTGAGCCACCAAATGAAACCAGCATATGGGGCAATTAGGGAGCCAGCTCCTGCTTTCTGAGCACAGCAGAAACAGACAGAGTTCAGGGGCCTGGGTTCCCCTGCCTGGTTCAGTAATTATCACAAGTCCCTGACAAGCGTCCCCTTTGCCTCACAATAGTGTGCCAAGTCTGAGTTCTCCCATAAACACCAACCTGCAGTTCATCCTGCAAAACAAAGTAATTTGTTCCATGACATTGCCATTTTACTGCCTTCCATTGCAAATTGACTGAGGCAGGGGAAAGGGGGAAGTGAAGATAACCCCTATCACACGGGTATGTGTAGCACAAAGATATATTTTCCTCTTAGTCATATATTTGCTTTTATATGACCCAGAAAGACTCTCTGATCTTCCCCAGTCCCACAGCCCACTCTCAAATACTGGAGTGAGTAGAACTGGTATACAACTTTTTTAACAACATAGAAGTTCAGTACTGTGTCATCGTCCTCATCATTGAGTACATGCAGAAATCCCATTCTATTCTATCCCCATGGACTTGGATCTAATGGGATGTCACGGGTAGCAAGGATTGATTGGGGTCACATTGTCAGCTACTTGGAAATTGGGATTTAAATGCAATATTTAATCAATCATATTTCTCATAAAGTTTTATAGTTGGAAGGGATTTCAAAGATAATGTAATCAAAGTTATGCATTAAATTCCATCGTTATTTGAAATGGTTCTACTCCCAGATCTCAGTCGCTGCAATTCCTCTCTCTGACCCAGCTTATACTTCTATCTCTCTATCAGTGAACCTCCCCTTAATTTTCATGGTGTCTCTGAGTCTTTCATCTCCCCTCTTCTCTTCCAACACATCAGCACTCTTTTAATTTCACTAGTAGTCCCTCCTGGTACAGCCATCTTGAAATTTGCACCCTCAAATGCCTCTTGGTCCTGGAATCACAGGATCTTCCATTCACGGTATTTCCACTGCCCTTGCTTTGCCAGCCCCAGTGGTTCCAGCTGCCCTGTTTCTCTCCTGAATTTCTTGTTCGACCCACTACAAATTCACAATCTCCAACTTTACTCAGGCCCTACTTGGGCTTGGCAGTATTTTTACTCGTCTCTTCTGGACAATGGCTTTCCCTACAGTGTGACCCAAGACTTCTTAACTCTCTTCAAGCCCAAAACCCAGCCCCACTGCATTCATTCTCAGAAGACCTTGCCTCCTACTTTCAGGGAAGATGGAGGCATCCAAGACTCTGCCCTCACCCCTACCTCAGAATTAGTCTTTATCTTTGCCCAATTCTTCCTTCTATCTTTAGGAACATATAAACTAAATTTCCTGCTTTTTTTTAATTGGACTAACAATGTCATGAGGACACGGACTTCTTAGGAAAAAGTAGTGATTTGAGAAATTGTAAACTACAATTTAAATGGTTGTTCTGCTATTTTGATCTTTTGGCACACCATACATTGTAATTATATCTGTGTCTGTGTAAGACAAGATAACTAATATAAGCACTTTACATTGGACTAGATGTGACTCTTCATCCAAACATTCTCTAGCTTAAAGCCCAGGGAAGCATTTAGAATATGAGGAAATGTTCATATGAGCTTGCTCAGGCCAAATTGAGAACCACTGTGGGATCCTTGGGGCCAATTTTCACCAAATCAAAGGATACCACAGTCAATATTTGAGCCACGTGGCCTCCTCTTACAACTGAATGCCTGTAGCTAACCTTGTTTGTGTGTCCCATTGTGATGCCATGGATCACCTTTGAATGGCCTTTCTCCCCGTGGTCTTGTTAACTCCCACCCAAGTGACTGCTTGGGAGTATACAAATAAAGCAATTGCGGCCCACCAAGGGGATTGGGTAGCTTGTTAATAATGCAAATAAAGGTCATGGCACCCATGTGGGAGTGGAACCATGCAAATAAGGTCTATGGAAACCCTAACAAGGGAATTATCAGTTTTGCCGTCCTGCTAGGCTTAAAATGAGCCATCCCAGGAGCAGGGGGAGAGGATCTCACCCACACCAAGGAAGAAGAACCAAGAGCAGAGTGTGTCCTTTGGACCCGGGATCCCTGTGCTGAGAAGCTCCTGGAACCTGGAGACCGAGAGAGAGAGCTGTAACATTGAAGACGGCAAGAAGCAGTGACAGAGAAACAGCGGCAGAAGGGACCGGCAAAGGGCTTCCTGGCCAAGTGGGCTTCCCAACTCACATAGCGGAGCGAGAAAGCTGAATGCCTTTGGGCACGAGGCTTGCTGGAGCAGTAAGATGCCTCTGGGCACTTTGTAGAGCTAGGTTTGCTAGAGCTGAGCGCCTTCAGGCCGAGGCATACTGGTGGAGTGGGGCACCTTGGGGTGCCTAGGGGCAGAGCTAAAAGAGCAGGACAGAGACCTAGGGGCCAGAGAGAGGTATGCCTGTGGGCACAGCTGAAAAGAGGCTGTCCTGATGGAAGAACTGTATCCTGAGGGCTCCTAAACCTGACTTGCAACCTGTTACTTCTCTAATAATAATAATCGTGAGTATTGTCTGTGAGTTCTGTGTGGCCATTGCAATGAATTATTGAACTCAGCAGAGAAGTAGAGAGTGCCGTGGAAGGGACAGTTGGTGTCAGAATTGATAAAAAGTTTTGAGGGTGGAGGCATGTCTGACCTCTGCCTCATAGGAATCAGTCTTGGGCTGTTGATTTTGATTGTCCTTCCACCTTGTGAACTTAGAGGAGGTCAGACACTGCCCCCATGCCATTTTTACACCCAAGGATTTTTTTTAAATGTTGAGCCATAGGAAAAAAGAAAGAGAATCAATGTTAACTGAGCAGCCCCTTAGGCAAGTGACTAGATACTTCAGCCATTATCACCACAACCCTAGGAGGTAGATAGGAACTAGATGAAGATACAGGGAGGGGGAGACAGGCAGCAGGGCCTTTTGGCCAGACCTCAAATGATGGTGCCACCAAAGGCTGCTTTTCAGAGGCAGATTTGAGCAGGGTTGGTTGAAGCCTTGAACTATATCCTCCAACTTTTTCTAAGAGTCTTGTTGTCCCCATTTGCCAAGGCTTGGGCTAGTCATTCACAGCTACCTGCAAATGCAAGCTTTGCTTGTGATCAAAACGCTGTCCACTTTGCCACTTAGGAAATGGTGCTCAGGTTATCACCTCTTGCTCACACGGAGACCTCTCCTCCAGAGTGCAGGGAAGCTTGTTCTTTGAATGTCATCCAGCTATTTCTGTAAATATAAAGAAAGACTGATTAATTGTATATTACAGATGGCATATATAGTTGATATTTTTTATTGTATCAGCTTATTTTAGCTTTAAGTGTCTTCATTTGTAGCTAGATTAAAAAAAACTATCCTTTATGATTTTCTACTTTTTACCTTTCCCTTTATTTTTATACCTGGTTTACATAAAACAGAAAGATTTTATGTTCAATTTGTTCTTTTACGCCTCCACTAGTGTTTCTTGTCTTTCTGTCAGTTCTATAACAATACTCTTCAGATCATTTGCATTGTTTAATATTCACACAGTTTCATTTGCCATTTTTAAAGCATTGTTCAATTAGATGCTAAATTTTAGAATTTAGGTCTTGCCTAGGAAATAATTTAGGTTTAAAAGTAACTGCATTACAACTCTTGGTATTTGAAAGTAGATATTATATTCACCAATGTAATTTTCTTTTTATTAATAAATTAAAAGTTGTCTGGCTTGTATGCAGGGATTGTTCAACATTAGAAAAACAATCAATGTAATCCATCACATAAATAAAACAAAAGACAAGAACCACATGATCTTATCAATCGATGCATAAAAGGCATTTGACAAAGTCCAAGATCCATTCATGATAAAAACTCTCAACAAAATAAGAATAGAAGGGAAATTCCTCAACATAATTAAGGGCATTTATACAAAGCCAACAGCCAACATCATCCTAAATGGAGAGACTTTGAAAGCATTCCCCTTGAGAACGGGAACCAGACAAGGATGCCCTTTATCACCACTCTTCTTCAACATTGTGCTGGAGGTCCTAGCCAGAGCAATAGGGCTAGAAAAAGAAATAAAGGGCATCCAAATTGGTAGGGGAGAAGTCAAAGTATTTCTATTTGCAGATGATATGATCTTACACACAGAAAACCCCAAAGAATCCACAAGAAAACTACTGGAACTAATAGAAGATTTCAGCAAAGTTTCAGTATACAAGATAAACAAACAAAAATCAGTTGGATTCCTTTACACCGACAAAGAGAACCTCGAAGAGGAAATCACCAAATCAGTACCATTTACAATAGCCCCCAAGAAGAGAAAATACTTAGGAATGAATCTAACCAGAGACGTAAAAGATCTAGATAATGAAAACAACAAGACACTACTGCAAGAAACCGCAAGAGACATGCATAGGTGGAAAAACTTACCTTGCTCATGAGTAGGAAGACTCAACACTGTGACAATGTCAGTTCTACCCAAAGCAATCTACAGATACAATGCAATCCCGATCCAAATTCCAACAGCATTTTTTAATGAGATAGAGAAACAAATCACCAACTTCATATGGAAAGGGAAGAGGCCTCAAATAAGTAAAGCATTACTCAAGAAGAAGAACAAAGTAGGAGGCCTCACACTACCTGATTTTACAACCTATTATATAGCCACGGTAGTCAAGACAGCCTTGTACTGGTACAACAACAGATACATAGACCAATGGAACAGAATTGAGAATGCAGACGTAAATTCATCCACCTATGAGCTGCCGATATTTGACAAAGGCCCAAAGTCCGTTAACTGGGGAAGGGACAGTCTCTTTAACAAATGGTGCTGGCATAACTGGATACCCATCTGCAAAAAACTGAAGCAAAACCCATACCTCACACTATGCACAAAAGCTAACTTAAAATGGATCGAAGACTTAAATACAAAATCGAAAATGATAAAGATCATGGAAGAAAAAATAAGGACAACGCAAGGAGCCCTAATACCTGGCATAAACACAATACGAACTATAATAACAATGCACAAGCACCAGAAGAGAGATTAGATAACTGGGAGCTCCTAAAAATCAAACACTTATGCTCATCAAAAGACTTCACCAAAAGAGTAAAAAGACGGCCTACAGGCTGGGAAAAAACTTTTGGCTACGACAAATCCAATTAGCATCTAATCTCTAAAATCTACAAGATACTGCAAAACCTCAACAACAAAAAGACAAATAACCCAATTTTAAAATGGGCAAAGGTTATGAACAGGAACTTCACCAAAGAAGATATTCAGGCAGCTAACAGACACATGAAGAAATGCTCACGATCATTAGCCGTTAGAGAAATGCAGATCAAAACTACAATGAGATATCATCTTACCCCAACAAGGCTAGCATTAATCCAAAAAACAGAAAATAATAAATGCTAGAGAGGTTGTGGAGAGACTGGAACACTTATACACTGTTGATGGGAATGTAAAACGATACAACCACTTTGGAAATTGATTTGGCACTTCCTTAAAAAGCTAGAAATAGAAGTACCATACGATCCGGCAATCCTACTGCTTGGAATATATCCTAGAGAAATAAGAGCCATCACATGAATAGATATATGCACACCTATGTTCATTGCA
>NW_004443964.1:22942491-23009532 GCF_000243295.1 Trichechus manatus latirostris
TTCCTGAATACAATCAAACACTTTGAGGGACAGAGTAGCAGGGGTAGGGGCCTGGGGACCATGCTTTCAGGGGACATCTAGGTCAATTGGTATAACAAAGCTTATTAAGAAAATTTTCTGCATCCTACTTTGGTGAGTGGCGTCTGGGGTCTTAAAAGCTTGCAAGCAGCCATCTAAGATGCATCAATTAATCCCAACCACCTGGAATAAAGGAGAATGAAGAACACCAAAGACACAAGGAAAGTAATAGCCCAAGAGACAGAAAGGGCTACATAAACCAGAGACTTCATCAGCCTGAGACCAGAAGAACTAGATCGTGCCCAGCTACCCCAATGACCGCCTTGACAGGGAACACAACAGAGAGTCCCGGATGGAGTAGGAGAAAAGTGGGGTGCAGAACTCAAATTCTAGTAAGAAGACCATACTTAATGGTCTGACTGAAACTGGAGGAACCCCAGAAAGCATGGCCCCTGGATTCTCTATCAGCCCAAAATTAAACAATTTCCACCTCTTCAGACAGGGATTGGACTGGACTGTGGGACATAAAGTGGTACTTGTGAGGAGTGTGCCTCTTAGATCAAGTAGATACAAGAGACTAAATGGGCAGCTTCTGTCCAGAGGTGAGATGGGAAGGCAGAGAGGATTAGGAGCTGGTTGAATGGATATGGGAATCAGGGGTGAAAAGGAGTAGTGTGCTGTCACAGCATGGGGAGAGCAGTTGGAGTCACATAACAATGTATGTACAAATTTTTGTATGGGAGACTAATAGAAATGTAAACTTCATTTAAACTACAACAATAAAAAAAAAGAACTATAAAAAAAAGTTGTCTGGCTTGTCTCATTTTTCAGCCCCTAGTACTAGCTAAATCTAAGGGTGAGATGAAGGTGTCAAAATGTGAGAGCTGTATCCCTCATTGGGATGCTGGACAGTATTATTAGTCCCATTTTACATATGAGAAAACTGAGGCTCAGAGAGGTGAAGTAACTGCATAAGTGGGTTAGCTGCCAGGCAGCCTCACAGTGACTTTCCTGGCGTCTGGGAATGGTACCCAGTGGTCTTGTCTCTGCTTCCTGACCCTGCCCCCATCCTGCCACAATTGATTGGTCTAGGACTGGGCACCTCACCAAAGTCAGGCCAATCAGAGTCTTCTCCAGAATTTTTGCAATTGAAGTCGAGGGCAGAGAACAGGCCTTCTCTGATGGTACAAGCTATGATCCGTGAGACCCAGGAGCTACCAGAAGCCATGAATCCCTCCAAGAAAAAGCTGGACTAAAAGAATAAAGCTAACAGATCTTGTCCCTGACAATGTGGGAATGAACAGCACAAAGGCACTAAACCCAGCCCTTCCAACTTCACGTGATTCACACACATATTCAGCTCAATCTCCTACAGCATGTGGGAAGCTGCTGTTCCCTTGGATATTTCAAGATGACTCATGCATCTAGGGGCATGGGTTTGAAAAGACTTGCTACGCTCCCCACTATGTGTCTACACTGGACTCAGATAGCATGGTGAATAATCAGCTCCACAAAGTCATACCCAGGCAAACCCGTACAGACTTGGAAGGATGGAAAGGGATAACAGAGGATGTGGAAAATCTAAATTAAAGGCAAAGGTAACAGAGCTCTACGTGATTATATGCTTTGTTACTTCAAAGTACTTGTTCTGAGTCTCACAGCAACTCTGGAAGGAGAGAGAGCAGGTATTACCAACATTATACAAAGAAGGAAACTATAAAGACATCTGCCACAGTGCCAGGGGCATAGCAGGTGCTCAGTAAACTCATTCATTCATTCCACTTACTACCAATGCTCAATGACCATTTGATGCATGAATAAATGTGGCTCAGAGGCATGAAGTAACTTGTCCAAGGTGACACAGCTAATAAGGGGCAGAGGAGACACTTAAACTCAGGTTGTCTCATTCTCTATATTCCACTACATCCCAAACTGTGAGCATTTCTAACCCCTGAATCCCCTTCATGAATTCATGTATTCCGAGTTCACATCCGAAGACCCCAATTCACCACTGCATGAGAGAGGAAGCTTTGCAAAAAAGTTCTTCAGATACACTAAATGCTTGCTGGCCATAGAAATCATTAGCTCTTCTTGCATTGAATGGTCTTGCTTCCCAGGCAAACTGTTTCAGAAACCTATGACTCAAGCACAAAAAAGCTCAAGAAAACAAGAATAATTATGGCAGAAGCTAGTAAATGATTTATGGGTGGGACACACAGCCCAAATCCCCTCTTGCTAATCTCAGTGGCATCTGAAGCTCATTTGAGGAGACAGCAGGACATTCCATTGCCTAAACCCCGTGGAGGTGAAAAGTCTGCCCTTCTAGTAGTAGGCAATCCCAAGAGTAGAAAATGTAATTTCTCCTGCTGAGCACATGAAGATGAGTCAGGCCTGTCACTGCTTTATTCCCTTGTCACCAGAAGAATATCAGTTCAGAAATCACATGCAGAAATTAGGTCAAAATTTAAATGCGAGCAGAGGTGTTGCTGTCACTTGGGGAATATCCCCCAGATGAAGTTGCAGATGCTCTTCCCGCAACCTCTGGGAGGCATCTGTCACCGACTCCTCAGCATCTGGCAGATGCTTTACTCCCTGGCGAGCAGAATCATCTGGTTGCAGATCTCTAACCCAAATCTGTCTTTGACAATCTGAGTTTCTAACGAGATTCCTACCAGACCCAGTCTTGGGGAAATAAAAAGAATAATCCCCATGGGGAGATGATTTGTTCCTTTGGACAGACTCCTCCTGCTTAGCCAAGACCAACCTGGGGTCCATCTGGGCTTCGGGGAAAATGAGAACTCAAACTTATCCTGGATCTCACAGTGGCTCCAGGCATTTGGTACTTCAAGCAAGCAATCAAGCAAAGCAATTGGGCATCCAGTATGCACTAAGTGCCATGAAGATTCAAGGGTGGGCAAAACAGCCCTTGCCCTTGGGGAGTTTATAATCCACAGGGGAGATAAGTCGCATTACAGTTATTAATTCATTCAACAGACATTCTTAAAACATCCACTAAGAATAGGTGCTGCAAAAGATGGGAAAGTTCTTTCAAGCAGGACCTCTTAGGACAGCTAAACTTTGGTTGATCACCTCAAATCTCAGTGAAGAAACTGGATTGTAAATGGTGTCGATCACCCTAGGTTGGTGAACAGTTTCCAGAGAATTTATTGATGCTCACCAAATTCATCATGAGACTAACTTAGGAATCAGGAGGCCAAGTTGACCATTTACAATGAGGGCAAACCTTCCCAGTGCCTGGAGTACTCCGGTCAGAAATTACGCAGGTGCCAGGACCATGTGGCGCTGTCATCAGTAGGATGGTCCTAACCGATTTACAAGGTGGGGATCACTTCAGCTTATAGGGCCACTGATCAGACCATGAGCAAGCTTCTCAAGAGATCAGCAGTTGTCCTTCAGAATTTGGCAATGTCCATCCAAATTTTAAATCTTATTCCTAAGAATTTATCCTAGAAAGATATGCACACAAGTATGCAAAACTACATGTACAAATGCACAAGGATGCAATAGTGAAAAACTAGAAACAACCCAAATGTCCATCACCAGGGAAATGGTTAAATGTATCGTGGTACATCCGTAGTGAACGTAAGGTAGCCATGAAGAGCCAGAGAGTTCTGGATGGTATCTTAGTTATCTAGTGCTGATATAATAGAAATACCACAAATGGATGGCTTTAACAAACAGAAATTTATTTTCTCACAGTTAGGTGGCTAGAAGTCCAAATTCAGGGTGCTGGCTCTAGGGGAACGCTTTCTCTCTCTGTCAGCTCTGGAGGAAGGTCCTTGTTCCTCAGCAGTCATCATGTGGCTTGACATCTATCTTCCCCCATCTCTGCCTGCTTCTCTGTGTCTAATCTGCTCTTTTATATCTCAAAAGAGATTGATTTAAGACACACCCTATGCTAATACTGTCTAATTATTACAACTAAGAAAACTCATTCCCAATGGAATTAATAACCTCGAGTCGATTCTGACTCATCGCGACCCTATAGGTCAGAGTAGAACTGCTCCATAGGGTTTCCAAGGAGTGGCTGGTGGATTCAAACTGCTGACCTTTTGGTGGGAAGCCATAGCTCTTAACCACTGCGCCACCAGGGCTTCAGCCACAAGTATAAGGGTTAGGATTTACAACATATATTTTTGGAGGACACAATTCAATCCATAATAGAAGGTAAGATTCCATTATTGTTATTTTTTAAGGATAGATGGATACTGATGGATACAAACATGCTTGGAAACAGATGCTTTTCTTCATATTTCATCTGGAAGGAAGCACAAGAAACCGAGAAGAGGGAACGAAGGAAGAAAATTGATTTTCTCCTTATACCTTTTTATAATGTTTAAAATTTTCGTAACGGAGCATCTATTATCCTAAAATACCTTCAAAACTATTTTTTAAAAATGCTGTCCTCCAGCCTTTCTTCAGAATGATATCAGTCCAGCATCTGTCCCACCTGACTATTTTCTGGACCATTAGTTACCCAGTGACCTTGCTGTTGAACTTGACAGGCCTCAGAGCATTGTGACCCTAAGACCCCTTCCCTGCTCACAGCTGTAAATGATTGACCCTGTTATAGGTGGATGATGCATGTAGTTGTATAATCATTTCTTTCTAGAGCAAAGATCTGGGTCATTTAAGGGAGACAAACCCACATTTTTAATGCTCCTTCCGACAACCCTGAAACATACTGTCACACACAAAAAAAGCAAATGGTAACAAAATAAAACGAAAATTCTACCCCTTTTTTTAAATTGAGGTAAAGTTCACATAACATAAAATTCACCATTTTAAAGTAAACAACTCAGTCGCATTTAATACATTCACAAAGTTGTACAAGCACCACGTCTATCTAGTTCTAAAACATTTTCACCACCCCAAAATAACATCCCATGCCTATTACTCATCTGTTCCGCTCTCCCCCCGGCCCCTGCTGACCACCAATCTGCTGTCTCTATGGGATTTACCTCTTCTGGACATTTCATATAAATAGAATCATAAAATATGTGGCCTTCTGGGTCTGCTTCTTTCACTTAGCATAATGTCGTCCAGGGTTGCCCATGTTGTAGTATGTATCAGTCCCTCATCCCTTTTTAAGGCTGAAGAATATTCCATTGTACAGATGCACCACAATTGGTTTATCCATTTATCAGTTGGTGGACAGCAGGCTTACTTCTACATTTTGGCTAGTGTGAATAATGCAGCTTTGAACATTTGTGTACCCTGCCCATCTTTCTTATTGCATTTCTCTGAAAGCAGAAAGAAGAATCGTCAATGAGATTTTGGCAAATTAGACCCACTTTCTCCTCAAAACAAAGTAAAACTTCTTCATGCATTTACCCAGCTCTAAAGAGATCTTTTCTACCTATTCTAGAGTACTATTTAAAAACAAAAAATTTTTTATAAAATACCAGAAAGGGAGCCATTTGTAACTCTTTTGTAAAGGACCAGGAGAAATGAACATTTTAAATTAAGTGAAAATTGCAAGCTCTTGGGGGTGACAGATGAATAATGCACAATGCACCAAAGTGCATAAAACAAAACACTGGAAGGTCTCTGGGTGGTGCAATTTGTGCTCGCCAAAAGGTTGGCAATTTTAACGCCCCAGCAGCAAAGAAACAGACCTGGCGATCTGCTTCCGTAAAGACTGCCAAAAAAACACCCAGCCAAACCCACTGCCCTCGAGTGGATTTGACTCATAGCGACCACAGGGTTTCCAACACTGTAAATCTCTATGGAAGCAGACTGCCACATCCTTTCTTCCATGGAGCCGCTGTGGTTTCAAACCACGGACCTTTCGGTTAGCGGTTGATCACTTTAACCACTGCGCCGCCAAGAAAACTCTATGGAGCAGTTCTACCCTGCAACATGTGTGGTCTCCCGGGTAACAAAAGGAGCCCTGGTGGCACAACATTTAAGCACTCGGCTGCTAACTGAAAGCTTGGTGGTTCGAATCTACCCAGTGGCTCTGCAAGAGAAAGACCTAGCAATCTGTTTCCATAAAGATTACAGGCAAGCAAACACTATTGGGCAGTTCTACTCCGTCACATGGGCTCGCTATGAGTCAGAATCAACTCGATGGAACCCAGTTACAAGTCACAAGTCAAAAACAAAATCAATAACAAAATGAGAGCGGACTTTCCAAAGGGCCTGAGCACAGATACTCAGGCACTTCCACAGCACAGGGACGTTTAACTGGGACAATTGTCTCTGTTTTCTCGTCAGTCACTTACTAACATCCAATTGTCTGGCTAGATCACAGGAGATGTCTGGCTCTTGCCAACTCAGAAAAACCAGGAAAGTGTGGTGAGTTCTGCGCAGAAGTTTGCTGACTCTGTAGGAAAACTAATCTATTTGGTGAGTGGAGGGTACGGGCTGGCACTCAGTCCCTCTCCTGATTCCCAGTTTGAACCTGGGTGGACTTAAGGCCTGGAAAAAGAGATTCTGTCTTCAGTGATTCCGAAAAAATTACAAGTAGGAAACATTTTGAAAAATGTTTTGAGCCAAGAACAGGTCCAAGTCTACACCCCTTTTCCTGGGACTTTCTCAAGTAATCCCCTCCTGAGGTTGGCTGGTTGCCAGAAGGATTCTCCTAAGTTAACTTCTCTGAGCCTCCATATCCTCATCTGTGAAATGGGGATAAAAGTAGTGCCTACCTCACAGGGTTGTTGTGAGGATTAAATGAGTTAATATTGGTAAAGTGATTAGAACAGAGCCTGTGGCATGGCACTCAGCCAGCCTTAATGATGACACCACCATCACCTTCATGACTTCGGGTGCCTCCTGTGTCCCTGCCTCAGCCAGAACCTGCTCTTTGCCAATCCCTTTCTCTTTCAGTTATTATTTATTGTTGATTTGGAAATACTTTCCTCAGCTCCAGTTTTGGTCCTCTCCCCAGATTTTCTCCACGTACTTCTTGGTTTACTTTAATAGCAAGAGCCTGGCAAGGGCATTTTCACAATCTCCCTAGCGTGTTAGTGATCATTGAACTGAATGCCACAGAGGCTAGAGGTAATTCTGGCTTTATTTACACAACAACTGACATTGAAAAGCTGTATTTGGGAGGTAATTCCCAGGACATGGAACTTTCAGTGCTGAAAGTGGGAAAGTCCGGGGCAAAATAACGATCACTGTGAGCAGTTTACATTTGCTGGGGCATGGTGTACATGATGTTTGGAAAGGTAGGTTAGGAGCAGATTCTCTAGGTGACTGAATGCTGAGCAAATGATAAAGTACTGATAAACCAAAACCCAACTAACTAGAGCCCTCAATTAAAAAAAAAAAACAAAAAACCATTGCTCTCCAGTTGAATCCGACTCATAGTGACCCTATAGGAGAGAGTAGAACTGCCTCACAGGGTTTCCAAGGATTTGAACTGCTGACCTTTTGGTTAGCAGCCAAACACTTAACCACTGCACCACCAGGGCCCTCAATAAAACAGATGTTTAATTTTTTTTCTTTCTGCACTTCCTTTTTTCAAAAAAAATAATAAAGGTGAATTTTTTAAGTGTTATCAATCTATTGGATAGAATTTCTGTATTGAGGCACAATATGTGTAAAAGCTCCTAGCCCAATGCCTGGCAAACAGTAGGTGCTCAATAGATACTTAAGCTAATTTTTTAAAATGCTGGTCAATGAAATCCTACAATCCTTTCTTCAATACAGGGAGTGATTCTGGATTAACAGCAATAATCCTACGCCAACCTCCATCTATCTATACATTAGAATTTTTCTTGTCGGAGGGTAGGCTTTTTAATCTGGATATATCCGTCTGTGAAAAACACAGTCCCCTGTCTGTTCATTCAACAACACTTACTGAGACTCTTGTGTGCCAGGCACTGGTGATAGACGTTGGAGAAGAAGACAGAAATATCTCTGCCCTGATGGAGCTTCCAGTCTGGCTGGAGGAGATAGAAACAAACAAGCAAACAGATAACAAAGTCCACAAGAAGATGTTTGATGCAACAACGGCTTTGGGAAATATAAAGTAGGTGGCTCATTCATTTGAAGGAGCCCTAGTGGCAAAGTGGTTAAAGTGCTAAGCTGCTAATTGAAAGGTCAGCAGTTCAAATCCACCAGCTGCTCCACAGGAGAAAAATGTGGCAGTCTTCTGTAAAGGTTTCAGCCTTGGAAACCCTATAGGGTGGTTCTACCCTGTCTTATAGGGCCTCGATGAGTTGGAATCGAATCAATGGCAATGGGTTCTAATTCATTCAACGTTCATTCAGAGATGTGGTGACCACCTAGACCAGCCATGTACTGTGCTAGGTGCTGGGGATATGAAATCCCTGCCCACTGAACCTTATGGTCCAGCTCTAGAGGTGATAAAGGGTGCAGAGGGTGGGGGGCCAAGGGGGATTGTAATTTTAGAAGCAGAGGTCCCGGGAGGCCTCTTTGAGCTGAAGGGACCAGTCTCTTCAAGAGCTTGGAAGGGAGAAAGGCAGATGCAAAGGCCCTGAGGCAGGAAGGCAGCTTCCAAGAACAGAAAGGAGGCCAGCGTTGCTGACGCAAAGCGGGAGAGCCCTGATCTCAAGGAACTGCCAGTTTATGGAAAACCCCACAGGTTCCCAAACCTCCGAACTGTAGTTGGGCAGAGTGGTTCTAGGGCACTCCTTCCACTCACCCACTTCCTGTGCCTGGGACAGAACCCTGAAAGTGACACGTTCAGCTTTCTAATCCCAAACTCCAGAAAAGTGAGAGTGCAGGTGAGGAAACCACAGTGTGCCACCCCCACCCAGCCGGGAGCCAGTCATCCCTCTCCAAACCACAGAGGTGTCCTCTGCCAAGTCCATTATCACTGCCCTGACTGGAGACAGTAGAGACTCTCACGGAACATGCTTTAATGGTTATTCAATTTTTCCGGCATCTGAAAGCCAACCACCTCTCACTTCTCTGCTTTGTTAGAGCTCAGAACTTAGTCTGATAGCAACAAAGTTCATTCAGATAAAATGTAGTGAGTACCTAGCCTGGCTGTGCACCAAGCTAGGTACTGGGGATAATTCAGTGAGCAAAACGCAACAGAAATCGCCCAGGTGCAGAATCTTGTGGAGATAAGCTGGGGTTTGATCTGCGTTGGTTAGGTCTGTTTGTTTTCTTCACCTAGGAATTCCCTTTACCCCCAAGCAGCTCAGACAAACTCACTTTCATTCTTGTGTATTTCTCACCTCTAGGTACGAGGCTATCAGGCCCAATAACTAGCAAAGTCACCTCTGTAGGCACCTCCCCTGCAGTCTCTCCGAGAACGTGTAACACAATGCTTTTAGGGTCATTCACACTGGAAGTAAATGTTGAAAGTTATTCTTAATTTGCAGCTCACCGGCATTTCACACAACGACAGAACTCACTGGTGCTCACGGTAATGGGTCCCTCTAGGACTGGCTCAAATACTTGCTGAAAGGTTGGCAGTTGGAACCCACCCAGAGGCCCAGCAATCTGCTTCCAAAAGGTCACAGCCTTGAAAAACCCTAAGGAACAGTTCTACTCTGCACGCATAGGGTCACCGTGAGTCAGAATCGACTCAAGAGCAACTAACAGCAGACTGAGTCAGCTCTCATACATACACACACACGCACACGCACACATGCACAATGAAATTTGCCACCTTTGCTTAATTTCAGCAGGAGAAAAGGAGGTCATGGTGGCCAGTGTTAAGAGTTTGGCTGCTAACCAAAAAGTCGGCAGTTCGAATCCGTCAGCTGCTCCTTGGAAACCCTATGGGCGGTTCTACTCTGTCCTATAGATAAGGTTGCTATGAGTTGGAATCAACTCGATGGCAACAGGTTTGGTTTTTTTTGGAGCCACACACCTGGAGCTGGGGACAGGAAGGGCCAGGATCTTCCCTTTGACTCTCATCATGGTAGAGAGAACCACCCTCCCTCGCCCCAGGGCTCAGCACTTCCTCTGCTTCCTTGTCACTTCTGGGAAGGCTGAGAAATTGGCCTCATTTCTTACACTGCAGAGCTCCCATCCCCCAGACATCTCAAGATGCCAAAGCGAGAATTTGGAAGAAGTCTGTCTTAAATTAGGGTGGACGCCGCCTTCTTGGAAATGGCCAGTTTCTAGGAGGAGGGAAGTCAATATTGTCTGTCCCAGTGAATGGACACCCTGCTGAGAAGCTTCTATGTAGAGAAATGGGGCAGCTAGGGGAGCAAGGACTCCCACTTTGCAGTCCAGGAAAGAGACAGTGGAGGCACCATGGGATGGCTTAGAGAGGCTTAGTCTACCCGTCATCAGCCAGCTCCACCCCTAAGGGCTATTGGTTAATATGTACCGTTTCTCTAGCTTTTTTTTTTGCAGTAAATATGTATGTCACAAAGCATTTGCCATTTCAACAATCTTCACATGTATAGTTCAGTGATAATAATTATGTTCATCATGTTGTTCAACCATCACCCTTTTCTGTTCCCAAATTATAGAAGCTCAATGTCCCCTAAGCATTCAGTCCTATTTCTCTATCTTCTGTAAAGGACAAGCCCCTACTTCCGCCTTCCGTGTTGTCTTCCTTTAAATCCTTTTAAAATTTTGCAGCCATGCTGCTAAGAAAAATAAATAAATAACTCAGAAAACCACTTAAACCCCTCTACTGTCCACAAACTCAACCCCACCCCAAAATACTTTATGTTTATAGAACTCTTTGCAATTCAAGTAAGCCTTTCCTATAAATTGCTTATTAAAATTTAACAACAAATTTGTGAATAGTTAGGTGTTATTGGCCCCATTTTGCTGCAGAGAAAACTGATGCTCAGAGGGGTTACATAACTTGCTCAGGGTCACCCAGCCAGCACAGGAAGTGGTGAAATAAGGGCCCAGATCGAAAAGACTAAACATCATGGCCCCTCTTTTTCATGTACCTGCTCTTCCACCCAGGTCTCTGTGGTTGGCAAGCAGAGACCACATGTGCTTTGGTGGGTCGAGGGAGGATGTGGAACCGACTTTTCCACTGGAAGGCGGCGGAGTGTGCTGTCTGTGACAGCCTCATTACAATGATTAAATCATCCTGTGCTGGCGACAGATTGGAAGATGGGGAGGCAGGTGGACGATGAACCCGAAAGCGCTTCTGGGATGGCCCGGTCAACATGAGCCATCCATCACAGGCAGGCTGGCAGGGCCCACGGGCTTCCTCTGGTGGCCTCCAGGGACAAGACAGCCAGGGGCCCTGAGGAACCAGATGTTATCTACTGCCATTTGCATCTAGAATTCCTAATTTACTGGCATGGATTGATGGATGGGGCATAAAGGGGTGGCATAATGGGGTTGGCAACTTTTAGTTCCTTTCTGACCCTCATTTAGGGTAGCCTCTAGGGGTAGCTCCCCAAAGGTTAAATGACTGTAGGTGATGAGCAGGAATACAATTAGACAACTGCCAAGAAGCGCTGGAGGCCTGTGGAGGGTAATTTGGCAGCATCTATCAGACTTTTAAACGAATGAATTCATCCTACGAATCCATGCTCTCATGGGCCAAATGAAGCAGTCACAAAGACATTCATTACAGCATTTGTCCATGTATTGAAGCAAAAATCTATCAAGCACTTACTATGTGCCAGACTAGGAGCCCTATTGGTGCAGTGGTTAAGCGCTAGGCTGCTAACCGAAAGGTCAGCAGTTCGAATCTACCAGCAGCTCCGTGGGAGAAAGATGTGCCAGTCTGCTTCTGTAAAGATTCACAGCCTTAGAAACCCTATGGGGCAGTTCTACTCTGTCCTACAGGGTCACTGTGAGTCAGAATCAACTTGACAGCCATGGGTATGTGCCAGGTTTGGTTTAGGGTACTGAGAATAAAGCAGAGAACATGGCAAAGTGTCTGCCCACTTGAGCTTTCATTCTAGAAATGGAACATTTACTCATTCATTTGCTAAATCTTTATTGAGCCCCTACTATGTGCCAGGCATTGTTCTAGAATAGGGTTGCCAAATAAAATGTAGGATGCCCGTTAAATTTGAATTTCAGATAAACAACTTTTTTTTTTAGCATAAGTGTATCCCAAACATCCTGATCCTTTGGAATATAGAATGGGACATACTTATTCTAAAAAAAAAAAAAAAAAAAAAAAAGCTGTTTATCAGAAATTCAAATTTAACTGGGCACCTTGTATTTTAGTTAGCTAGATCTGGCAACCCTATACTAGGAGCATTGTTTATAGGAGCAACATTTGGAAACAACCTAAGTATCCAACAATAGGTGGCTTGTTAAGTAAATTATGATACATTCAAACAATGGAACATTGTTGCCAAAAAAATAATGAGGCAAATCTATATGATGATCTAGAATTATCTCCAAGATGTGTAGTTATTTCCAAGTTAGATGAAAAGAGGAAGGTTGAAAACTTTGTCTACCATCTGATAAAGAAACATAAATATGGAGATACGTGCATATATGTTCATCGAAGCATAGACTGTCTCTGGAAGGTGCCCAGAGATGGGTACCAGTGCTTGACTCTGCAGAAGGTAGACAAGAGAACTGGTGAATAACAGGCGTACCTCAATGTACACCTTTTGAATTTTGGAACATGTCTATCCATACATGTTTCAAAACAAATCATTTACATGTTTTAAGGTATCTGGGCTGGTAGGGCTGTAAAACTTTTGGACAAGCTTGCCACAGAGGGCTGTTGACTCTGCCTCCCCAAGGTCCTCACCAGTCAGGATGGAGGGAGACAAGGGAAAGGACAGAATGACCTGGGCAGTCCCTGAGCTCAACGTGAAGAACTACGGGTATGGTTTATCAATTGGTCAGGACACAAAAGCAGGAATGGCTACATAATTTCCTAATTCTGGGGCCCAGTACAAAATGTACGACCCCTCGTTCATGAATTATTAAGAATTTCAAAATGTTAACAGCAGAGCATTAAACCAAGCATGGGGTCCTTCTAAGTCCAGGGCCCAGTTCAAATACACGGGTCGCAGGCCCATACAAACACGCAGTGGTCACTATCAAACAGAAAGTGGTAGTTTCACCACGAGATATCCCAGGCCTGCAAAGCAGAGAAAAACCACGGCAGCTGGTAGGTTTTCTCGCACAAAGACACCTGAGAACGTAGTTCCTCATGGAGCCAATTTGCATGCTCACCACTGCTCTGGTCACGAGCTCAGAGGAAAAACCAAAGCAATAAAATGAACATAAATCAAAGGCACCCATGTTAATAAAACGGATCCAAAGGGTCAGTATGGCAGGCAGGACATTAGAGTTCAGACAGCTTTAATATCTGCCTGGACAAATTACACAAATTGCTGTCAAAGGTACCTCAACGTTCACACAATATGCCTCCTGGCTCATTTAACTCCCATTTCCCTGTCGGTAAATTATTAACCGAACAGACGTGAGCTGGCAGAGCTGTTGTTCCAACACAGGCCTGATGTCCTCACAAAAAATCGCTCAATAATTTGGACTGGACATGACCTAGCACTAAATCAGTCTTTCGCTGAGCAGTTGCACCAGGCGTCAGGGGAAAGAATGTCCATGTGGAAAGGGGTACAAAGCCCCCAGCGAGGGGCAAAGGTGGCCCAGCAGCCTCAGAGCAGTGACCCAAGGGTCAGCAATGTCATTAGGCCAAGGTACCAGAGGGGTCCACAGAGGCCTCTGGAGGGTGAGCAGGAAAAGGGGCAGAGGCAGGAAAAGGAAAGAGAGAGACTCTGCATGAAAAGAAAGCACAGGAGGAAAAGGGCAGGGGAAGGACAAGGAAGAGAGCAGAAATGCAAGCTTTGGGGCAAAGTATGGGGACATTGGTGGTTTAGTGGTAGAATTCTCAACTTTCGTAGGTCAGACTCAGCTTCTATTCCCGGCCAATGTACCTCATGCACAGTCACCACCCATCTGTCAGTGGACGCTTGTATGTTGCTGTGATGTTGAACAGGTTTCGGTGGATCTTACAGAATTAGACAAACTAGGAAGAAAGGCCTGGTGATCTACTTCTGGAAATCAGCCAATGAAAACCCTATGGATCAGGGAATAGGGCAAGACTGAGCAGCGTTTCATCCCATTGTGCGTGGGGTTGCCATGAGTCAGTTGACTTGACTGCAGCTACTAACAATATAGTTCCAAAGAGCAGCTTTGACATCTTCACCATACTCATTTCAGCTTCTGGAAGTCCTACCCAACCTCAAGACTAAGCTCAAAGGCCACTTCCTCCATGTAGCCTTCCTTGATTGCTGCTGCAGAACCATGCTGCCACAAAAAAATCAGTAGCCAACGTTCGTGGAGAGCTTAGCATGTGCCACCTGCAACGCACTGAGGTGGGCATTGGTACTGTTCCAACTCTGCAAATGAAAAAACCAAGATACAGAAAGGTTCACTAACCTACCCAAGGTCACACAGGTAGCAAGTGGTGCAGCTGAACCAGACAGTCTGACTCCAGAGGCAGACTGGAGCCATCACTTTCAACCACTCAGCTCTGCCATTTCCCTCTTCTGTACACTTTGTGCACTCGAGAGGCTCAGACGTTTCTGCTTGTGGTATGGGCAGTGGTGTCCAAGCTTCACCCCTCCACCTCTGCCACCAGACAAGCTCCCTTGAGGACAGGGGCTTTGTCTTACTCATATCCCCATGCCCCAGCAATCCAATATAATGTCTGGCACATAACAGGTGCTCCATAAGTATTAATTCCATTCCTTTTTCTCACACATCATTACACATCATATACATGTGCAAAAAGTTCTAGACTTGGAGAAAATATTTACAAATCGCATACCCAATAAAGGATTTGTATCCAGAATAAATAATGAATTCTCAAAACTGAACAATAAGAAAACAGCCAAACCAATTTTTAAAAAAGGAGCAAAAACGTGAACAAATACTTCACAAAGAGGATCTAAGGATGGCAGACACCTGAAAAAATGTCCAACATCATTAGTCATTAAGAAAATGTAAATTGAAATCACAATGAGATACCATTGCACGCCTATTAGCATGACTAAAATAAAAATCCTGACCATACCAAGTTCTGGAAACAATGTAGAGCCACTGGAACTCTTACGCATTGCTGGTGAGAATGTAAAATGGTACAGCCACTCTGGAGAACAGTTTCACAGTTTCTTACAAAGTCGAACATACATGCATTTACCACATGACTCAGGAATCCCACTCCTGGGTATTTACCCTAGAGAAGTAAATATTTATGCCCACATGAAAGCCTGTACACAAATGCTCATAGCAGCATTACTCATAATAGCCAAAAAGTAGAAACAACTCAACTGTCTGTCAACCGATAAATGGATAAACAAAATGTGGTCTATCCATACAATGGGATATTATTTGGCAAAAAAAAAAATTATGCTAAGTGAAAGAAGCCAGGCATAAAAAGCCACATATTGTATGATTCCATTTATATGAAATGTCCAGAATAGGCAAATCTATAGAGACAGAAAGTAGATTCATGGTTGTCAGGGGGTGAGAGGAGGAGAGAATGAGGGGTAACTTCTAATGAGTATGAAAATTTTGGGAGGTAATGAAATGTTCTGGAATTAGATAGTGGTGATGGTTGTACAACTTTTTTTGACTTATGAAATGTTTCTTTTATTTTTTAAATAATATTTTATTGCATTTTCCGTGAAAGTTTACACAGCAAATTAGGTTCCCACTTGACAATTTCTACACAAATAATTCAGTGACATTGGTTACATTTTTCACAATGGGTCAACACTCTCTTTAATTCCATTTCCAGTACTCTAGTTTCCCTGCCTTCTTATCTTCTCATCTTTGCTTTAGAGTAATTGTTGACCTTTTGGTCTCATATATATGGTTTTTTTTTTAATGGAACATCATATTCACAGGTAATATCCTTTATTTTGTGTGCCAATCTGTTATTTCACTAAAGGTGACCTCAGGGGATAGTTTCAGTTCAAGGTTTAAAGAGTATCTCAGGGCAATAGTCTCAGGCAGTCCTCTAATCTCAACTGGTCCAGTAAATCTGGACTTTTTAAGAATTTGAGTTCTGTTCTGCATTTGTCTCCCATTCTACCAGGGTCTATATATTATGGCCCTGATCAGAATGGTTGGTAGTGGTGCCTGGGCACCATCTAGTTCTTTGGGTCTCAGGATAGATGAGGCTGTGGCTCATGTAGGCTATTAGCCCTGTAGACTAGTTTCTTCTCTGAGACTTTGGTTTCCTTCTTCTTCTTTTGCTTCTGACAAGTCGAGACCAATCGTAGTATCTTAATGACTGCTCGTAAGCTTTTAAGATCCCAGATGCTGGTTGTACAACATTTTTAATATATTAAAAGCAACTGAATTGTACACTCTAAAAGAGTGAATTTTATGGTATGCAATTTATATCTCAGTAAAAAAAAATTATCAAACTTTATACCAGAAGAAAAAGTCAATTTTACTGCATGATAACTTTAAAAACAAAATTTATCGTGTCTGGAGGACAGGAACCAGGTCCTCACCCATTGTGAGTCACATAAATTACCTGACATACCAAATAATTAAGACAGCGATTCCCAAACTTGGTTGCACATCGGACCCATACCAAGAGTTTTTAAAGCTTCCCAGGTGATTCTAATGTGCAGCAGGAAAATTTGGGAACCACTGGCTTAACAAATCACTGATGGGAAACCATTCCTGGGAGAGCCAAAAGCCGCCCCCTCACTTTCACCCCAGAGCAATCAGATTAGATTTGTCTTTGGCAGATCATCCCTGCTGTTTACCACACCAGGGACAGAAACAAATCAGAACATTCTCTCCAGTTCTTAAGAGCCACTGTTCTCTCCGTCAACATGTGGTTGATGAGACCATCAGCAATAGTGAAGGAGGATACATTCTGCAATCCTCTGCCTCCCTCATCCTCCCCTGGGCTGCTCCCATTTGCAGCTGGGCTTGGAGAAATGGAGGAGTGGGGAGAAAGCCACTTAATAAACACATTCCCAGTAGAGTGCAGACCTTTTCCTGGGACATTCACATTCTCAAAGAGGACCACCTGCTAAACAAAGGCAAGAGTTGCTAATGATAGAATTTCAGGTACCAGCACGGAAGATTTCAAGGGAAAGGGTCCTCTTCCCTTGACATCTCAGGTACATGCCTCGACTGGTCTTGATTATTCAGCCTGTCTGTTTTCTTAGAACAGATAATGAGATCCTAGCTAGCAGCATTCCATTCACTTAACAGCTTGTTCTTTGAATTGAAATTTCATTCAGTTATGATTGAGTGTTGTCTGTGGCGTTTATGGTCTCTCTATGCCAAGCACTCTCATACTTAATGGAAAGCCCTTGTGTATTATCCACTGTTGTCTCATGCAGGTCTTTTCTCCCTGTCTTAGTTCAGACATTTGCTTGCAGTTACAAAAACTAGCTCAAGCGAGCCTAAACAGAAAGGGGAGTTTATAATAAGATTAAGGTCCCTGGGTGACACAAACAATTTGCACTCGACTACTAACCTAAAGGTTGGCAGTTCAAACCCACCCAATGGCACCACAGAGGAAAGTCCTGGCAATCTGCTTCCATAAAGATTATTGTCAAGAAAACCCTATGGAGCAGTTCTTACTCTGTAACACAGGGGGTCGCCATGAGTCAGAATCGACTTAACGGTCACAGGTTTGATTTTTTTGGTTTATAATAAGATTACAGGTGGGACCAGGAAAACTTAAATCCCAGGGAGAGCAGGAATGGAGGCATATATCGTCAGGATCATGGAATAGAAACCGAGGACTCGCCCCAGTGGAGGGGAGGGTCAGACCTCAGAGAATAATCAACATCTAACATTAATTGAACACTTACTATGTGCCAGGCACTGTTATAAACTCTACATGTATTAACCCATTTAATCCTAAAATAATCCTATGAGGTTATTCTTATGTCACTATTATGAGGTACATTACTATTACTATTCCCATTTTACAAATGAGGAAACTGAGATACGTAGAAGATAAGCAACATCTTCCAGCCGCCATTTGAACTCAGGCAGTCTGGTTTCAGAGTCCCTGCGTTTAACTACCATGTGACTGGTGCCCCCAAGATTTATGCAGTGGGTATGATGGTTAAGGTTGTGTGTCAGCTTGGCTGGGCCATGATTCTCAGTGGTTTGACAGTCGTATGATGTTGTGATCACTTCCATGATGGGATGTACTATGATGTGATCATTTCCATGATGGGATCTGCTGTGAGTAGCCAATCAGTTGAAAGGGAATTTCCTTGGGCATGTGGTATACATTGAATATAAGTGGATATTCTGACAAGGCTTGTAGGCTCTGGTCATTCTGGATTCTGCAGCTGGCTCCTGTTTGTCTGACCTCCAGTTCTCGGGACTTGAGCTAGCAGTTTACCCTGCGGTCTTGCCTGCCAATCTTGGAATTCGTCAATCTTCACAGCCTGTGAGCAAGAGCTCTGCTGTCTGGGCTGCTGATCTTGGGTTCACCAGCCCCTGCAGCTCTGTGAATCAGGAGAAGCCTCTATCCTGACCCATGGACTTGGGATGATCCAGCCTCTACAACCACATGAGCCATTTCCTTGATATAAATCTCTCTCTATATATATATATATTTATATGCTTTACTGGTTTTGCTTCTCTAGAGAACCAGCCTAAGACAGTGGGCAACGTGCACGTTCATACATGGCAGCCCTGACTGTGGGGTACAGACTAGATTAGTGTTTCTCAACAGAGACACTAAGGGCATTTGGGGCGGGATGGTTTGTCATGCAGGCCGATCCCAACGCCCATCTACTAAATGCCAGTAGTAACCTCCTTGTCACTGTGACAATCAAAATGCCCCCTTGGAGAGAGTACCAGCCTCAACTGAGAACCACTAGGATAAATAAACCAAAAACCAAACCAGTAACTGTGGAGTGGATTCTAACTGGTAGTGACTTCATGTGTTTCAGACAAGAATTGTAGACCAGAGGGTTTTCAAAGGCTATGATCTTTTGGAAGTAGATCAGCAGGCCTTTCTTCTGAGGTGCCACTGGGTGGATTTGAACAACCAATCTTTCCATTAGTAGCCGAGTACTTAACGTCTGAGCCACCCATGGGTTAAATAGACATCCCCAAAATGTACCTACATCTCTATTTTGAGAGCCCCTTGAAGGCTAATATCCATGTGTCTTCTTTTCCTCCTCCCATGGCACTATTCACGCTTACTCCACCACACACCTCCCCAATGCTTACATCAGTGCTGGGTGTGCATTGTCCCTAAGCCTAAAGGTGCCCAGAGTCCTCACCCTGGTGTCTCCTTCCCCATGACATGGCTGGGCATTGAATGAAGAGGGTGTCCAGTTTTATCAACCTGGGATGATAGGGATAAAAATAGGAGGCATGCACGCTAAATTCAGCTCCAACCACCTTTCACAAGCATGCAACACTTTTCACAGTTTCTCATTTTCCTTGTGAAAAGCCAGTGCAGCAGGAAGGCAGGAAGTAGTCCTTTTGACCATAAAAGAAAGATATCCATTGCCACTGAGTTGATTCTGACTCATAGCAACCCTGCAGGACAAGAGTAGAATGACCCCATACGGTTTCCAAGACTGTGTTGTTTATAGAAGCAGACTGCTACATCTTTCTCCCTTAGAGAGGCTGGTGGGTTTAAACCGCCGACCTTTCAGTTAGCGGCCGAGCAATTAACCACTCTGCCACCAGGGCTCCAATGAAAGAAGGATGCAACAGCAAAATTAAAGAAATTTTTAGAAAAGAGAAAAATACCTACGATCTGAACCCCCTGCACAAATACTCTGTTTTGTTTTTTTGCCTATGACCTCCATTCCCTATCTACGCTCGCTCCCACAAGGTATACAGTTACAATCCAAGAGGGTGTCATCTGGAGTTCTGCTCCTTTCACTTAACACTTACAAATGTTTTCCATGTTTCTACATGGTCTTCATAATGAATGATCTTTGTGATGTCTGCATAGTGTTCCATTGCACGGATCTACTCCCAAGTGTCAAATGTTTAGTGTATTTCCATTTGTTTGTTATTTGTTTTTTGGTGGGGATTTTGCTTTGTAAGTAATGTTGCAATACATATTTTATGCATTTTTTAACTCTGTTCCTCTTTTAATTATTCAGATAATTCCCAGAAATGGGATTATCGAGTCAATTAGTGTGGATATCTTGATGGTTCTTGGCACACAGTTGCATCTCACTTTCTAAGAGGTATGGACCAATTGATAATGTTTCCTGGCAGTCTGTGTGCTCACCAGTTTCACCACAACTTCATGAGCACTGAGTGCTCCACATATATGAAATAGTATTTCAAGAGGGCTTGAATTTGCATTTCTGTGAATTCATGCATTTTTCCTGGTTTGTTTGTTTGTTTTGGGCTTACCATTTGCATTCTTTCTTACATTAATAAATTGTACATAGCCTTCAGAATGGAAATTGTCATCTTCATTTTACACATAAAAACTCTGAAGCTCAGAGACATAAGATAAAGTTGTCCAGTTCCCAGAATTGGCCAAATTTAGAACTACAATTCTCAGCCTGCTTCTAGTGCTCTCTCCACCCCACCCCGTGGCCTCCCTCAGCTCAGACACTCTAGGTGCTACAACCAACTTCCAGGATGCAGTTACCACCCAGTGATAAATGAGGGGCTGCCTTGAAGTGGTTCTGAGCTCTGCAGTTAAAGCTGGCCTGGCTCCAAGTACTCGGCCCAGGTCCAAAGAGGAACACAAAGACAGCCCCAGAGGGCATCTCAGCATCTCCCATCTCCTTCCCTGCCTCTTCTGCTCCAGGCTCTGTAGAAGGAAGAGGGGGTCTTCAAGCATTAGACACACACACAGTACTTTCCTTGGGGTAGTGGTTTCCATACCTGGGTGCTTCCCAAAATCCTTTGGAAGAATCCTTTCCACACAGATACCGGTCCTATGGAATCAGAATCTCTAGGGGCTAGGGTTTGAGGCTCTGTAGTTTTTAATGCTCCTAATTAATTATGAGGCTCATCCAGATTTAGGATCCACTGCTTATGGTTTGGAGGAGCACTGGTGGCACAGTGGTTAAAGAGCTCGGCTGCTAACCGAAAGAAAGGTTGGTGGTTTGAACCCACCAGCCACTATGCAGGAGAAAGATGTGGCAGTCTGCTTCCGTAAAGATTATAGCCTTGGAAACCCTATAAGGCAGGCGGTTCTACTCTGTCCTGTAAGGTCATTGTAAGTAGGAATTGACTCTACAGCGGTGGGTTCAGTTTGTTTTGGCTTATGGTTTATAAGATCACCTAGAGGATGTTGTTGAAAATGCAGATTCTTGGCTTACCATAGATCCTGGTTTATGGCTATGGAGTCTGCATTCCAGCAAGACTGTAGTCCACGGACCTCACAAAGGGGGCCTCTGGGGAACTAGGAAAGGGCCTCTGCAGCCACCACTTTTCCAATTTAATCAAAACATAGACAAGCCTCAGTTGGAAATGCTCTTCTTCCTAGAGGAACCAGCTAGACTTCCTGTAAATCCAGTTTTCTCGTCCAGCTCCACAGCATTAGCATAAAAGCACTAGAGGGTGAAGGAAAAGGAGAAGGGCTTTTCTGCTCGGGAGAAAACTCTCCCTCCGCAGAAGGGGCCAGCGGCGGACAGCAGTGGCAGGTGGTGTTTATCTGCAATCACGGACTATTCACGAAACTCCCAGACCGCCTCTTAGATGCAAATTGCTCATCAGCATCATCACTTAGCCATTCAGCCCGCAACTGATGGCAGCAACTTAAAGTTGCCTTTTTATTCTCCCCCTTCCCCAAATCCAACTCTTCAAGAGTCTGCAGAGCCTGCAGCCCACACAAAGGCACCACCGGGGTGCCAGGGAGTTGGACAGGACACCAGTCCCTGGATTTACAATGGAGGAGTCAGTTTTGTTTGCTATGGCAAAATCAACAAAGATGTTTTTGTGTAAGTTCCAAAATATTTCTCCCTTAACTGAGAAGAGAAGTGGAGGAGAGAGGGTATTCCAACTTCAGATTTAAAACAATCTTCCTACCTTACTCTCCACTGCATACTTACCTGTGAGCAGGAAATGGGTCTCAGCCCAGATCCAATGACTTTGGGACAGTTTGTTCTGAACCAAGTCATTTGTTTATCTAATCATTGTTATTGCAGCACATCAAAAGCAGATAGCCTTGAAGACAAAGAACCCGTAAAACCACAACGTCATCATCTGTGAACACTGGTTTTGAAGTGGCAGAAACAAATAAAGACACCCTGGGACTAAAATCACAGTAAAAGATCTTTTTAGAAATCAATCAAATTGACAAAGACTAGGAAGAATTATGATACCCAGTGTTGGCAAGATGCAAGAACTAGGTAGCCTTCTCTTCTACCGAGCTTCCTGAAGGGCAATTGGGCAAGTTGTGGCTAAAAATTATGTAAATCCCTTGACCCAGTGTCTTAGTCATCTAGTGCTGTCATAACAGAAATACCACAAGTGGATGGTTTTAACGAAGAGAAATTTATTTCCTGACAGTCAAAGTAGGCTAAAAGTCCAAATTCAGGACGTCAGCTCCAGGGGAAGCCTTTTTCTCTCTGTTGGCCTTCCTCTCTTCGGTGTTCCTCTGGACTAGGAGCTTCTCTGCGCAGGGACCCCAGTCCAAAGGACGCGCTCTGCTCCCGGCACTGTTTTCTTGATGGTATGGAGTCCCCCTGTCTCACTGCTCACTTCTGTCTTTTATGTCTCAAGACATTGCCTCAGGACACAAACCAGTCTTGTAGATCAGGTCCTGCCTTACTAACACAATTGCCACCCATCCACCCTCATTAACGTCATAGAGGCAGATTTACAACATACAGGAAAATCACACAGTACCAGAAATCATGGCCTAGCCAAACTGAGACACACATTTTTGGGGGGACATAATTCAAACCATGACACCCAGGAATTCCACTTCTAAGAATTTAACCCAAGAAAAAAAATCAAAGATGCACAGATATTACATGCAATGATGTTTGTTATATTTTTTTAAAATGGAAACTAAATATCCAAGGGTAAGAGGAGCATAAATAATGTAAAGTAGACATACAATGGGATCCTACTAAGCTTTTAAAAATAATTATATAGAACAGGGATTGGCAAACTACACTAATGAGCCAAATGGATTCACCATCTGTTTTTGTAAATAAAGTTTTATTATACATGGCCACGCTCATTTGTTTACATATGTTTATGGCTGGTGTACCCTACAATAGTAGAGTTAATGGTTACAGCAGACCTTATGTCTTACGAAGGCCTTTATAGAAAAAGTTGCTGACTCTTGCTATTGAAAAATATTTACTGACAAAAGGCAAAAGTTTGTAATGTATTGCTAAGTGAAATAATCAGTCAAGCCACTGAATAATACCATTTTTGTTACGCATGGAAATAAGATGGAAAGAAATTCAAATAACAATGCTTCTCTCTGGGTGGTGAGATTATAGGTGGTCAGTTACACATGTATTATTCTGACAGGCTTTTTTGTTTTTCGCCCTTGTCTGCACTGAACATGTATTGCTTCTATAATTGGTTAGGGAGAGGAGAAGAGAAAAAAGAGTAACTGGGAGCTGTATTATACATGGGTCTGACTTAGTGAAGGCCTCCTTCTGTTTTCCACCCTCCCCTCCCTCTACCCACCTCAATCCTCTCTACCCCTATCCCCACTCCTAGCCCCCACATGCCCCATTTCCTCTCCAAAGCACCACCTCCTTGTTCCCATCCCCACCCAGTCTTGCCCTTACTTTACAAAATCCCTGCTCTAAAAAGAAAGGATAGCTTTCCTTTTATTCTAGGCAGGGGCCACATCCGCATTTGCACCTAGGCAGGGGATGGAGAGAGTATTTTTACCGGTTTTGCCTCTAAACTAAAAAGACAAGCCTTAATAACATAGGTATTCAAGGCTGTAACCCATTTTCCAACCCAAGAATTCCCAAGCCTTGCCACGGTCTAGTGTAAGTAAACAATTAGACATTATTAAGGATCTACTTTGTGGTGCAGGAGCCCTGATGGCATAGTAGTTAAGAGCTCGGCTGCTAACCAAAAAGTCAGCAGTTGGAATCCACCAGCCACTCCCTGGAAACCCTATGGGGCAGTACTACTCTGTCTATAGAGTCACTATGAGTCGGAATCGACTCGGCGGCAATGGGTTTCATTTGTTTTACTATGTGAATTGTACCATGGTGTTATGGGTTGAATTGTGTCCATCAAAAATATGTGTTGTAAATCCTAACCTCTATGCCTGTAGTTATAATCCCATTTGGTAATAGGTTGTATTTGTTATGTTAATAGGCAGGATTAGTGTAGGGTGTGTTTTGAGTCAATCTCTTTAGAGATATAAAAGAGATTTAAAAAGTAAGGGAGTAGAGATGGGAGAAAACGGAAGCTATGCCACATGAAGATCACCAAAGAACCAAGGAATAAGGACCTTCCCACAGAGCCAACAGAGAGAAAGCCTTCCCCTAGAGCCAGCACCCTGAATTCGGGCTTCTAGCCTCCTGAACTGTGAGAGAATAAATTTTTGTTTGTTAAAGCCAGCCACTTCTAGTATTTCTGTTATAGCAGCACTAGATAACTAAGACACATGAGAAGTATATAAAATAATAATAAGCATAGCACAGTGGGCCTCAATCAAGTGGCATGTCAGAAACACCTGGGGAACTTTAAAAAAAAAAAATACAGACATCAGAACTCCCTGGAGTTCAGCCCAGGAATCTGTATTTTTAAAGCTCCTCTAGTGATTCTCCTCATTAAAAGTGATATCTCATTAAAGAGATAGCATCATCATCTACAAAGATAGCTAACAGTACAAAGCAATAAGTCCAAATGAGTAAAATCAGTGGTTCTTGAACTTGACTGCACAGTAGAATCACCTGGAGAGACTTTAAAAATCCACATGCCCAGTCTGGCACCCAGACCGATTAAATCAAAATGCCTGTGGGTGGACACAGCTTTGGCATTTCCTAAAACTCTCCAGGTGATCCCAATGTGCAGCCAAGGTTGAGAACCACTGAACTGAAGGAATTCAAAGGTGATCCGAGGGCAGGCTAGAGAGGCCAAGGAATGTTTCTGCAGGAGATGGGTTCTGAACCATGTCATCAAAAATGAGCAGAAAACACAAAACAATATGTGTATTAATTCTTCAGTGAGAAACTAATTTGCTCTGTAAACTTTTACCTAAAGCACAATTTAAAAAAATAATAATTGGCAATTATTAAGATTTTGCCATATTACCTTTCTCTTTCTTTGTGTGTGTACATATATAGACTTTTTTGCTGTATCATGTGAGAATAAACAGCAGTCATCAGGACACTTCACCCCTTAAAACTTCAGCATAGGGCTGGGGACCATAGTCTCAGGGGACATCTAGCTCAATTGGTATAACATAGTCTATAAAGAAAATGGTCTACATTCGACCGTGGTTAGTAGCGTCTGGGGTCTTAAAAGCCCTTGAGTGGCCAGCTAAGATACATCTACTGGTCCCATCCTGGCTGGAGCAAAGGAGAATGAAGAGAACCAAAGACACAAGGGAAAGATTTGTCCAAAGGACTTATGGACCACAACTGCCACAACCTCCATCAGAGTGAGCCCAGAGCAACTAGATTACCACCACCAACTGCTCTGACAGGGATCACAATAGAGGGTCCTGGACAGAGTGGGAGAAAAACGTAGAACAAGATTCAAATTCACACACACAAAAAAAAAAAACCAGGCCTGCTGGTCTGACAAAGACTGGAGAAATCCCAAGTATGGCCGCTGGACACCCTTTTAACTCCGTACTAAAGTCACTCCTGAGGTTCACCCTTCAGCCAAAGATTAGACAGGTTTATAGGGCCAACAATAACACACATGAGGAACGTGCTTCGTAGTTCAATCATGTATACGAGACTAATGGGCACACCAACCCCAAAGCAAAGACAAGAAAGGACAGGAAAACTGAACAAATGGAAACAAAACAGGGAACCCGGGGTCGAGAAGGGGACAGTGTTGATACATCACAGGGTCGGCAACCAATGTCACAAA
Organism: Trichechus manatus latirostris; assembly: GCF_000243295.1. Classification (NCBI taxonomy): domain Eukaryota; kingdom Metazoa; phylum Chordata; class Mammalia; order Sirenia; family Trichechidae; genus Trichechus; species Trichechus manatus. Next base: position 22,968,403 of record NW_004443964.1, read on the forward strand.
ACAATTTGTGTATTAACTGTTTAGTGAGAAACTAATTTGCTCTGTAAACCTTCAAATAAAACACAATATAAAGAAAAGAATGAGTAGAAAAGCAGAGGAGAATTTGAAAGTGGAGAACAGCATAAGTGAACATTTGGTTTAGGGGAAAGATTCATAATGGGAAATAGGCTGGAAGCATAGGGCATGGCCACATCTTTAGGGACACAGAATGCCAAGTAAGGGGTTTAATTTATACCCAATAGAGGGCCACAAGGAAGTGACCGATTTAAGATTTGGGGGAAGATAAATCTGGGAGTAGATGGCAAGTGGATAGAGAAAGGCTGGAGTCAGTGGGACTAGATAAGAGATTATTAAAACTTTTCTATAGTGAGAGAGGCGGGGCCAACATGGCAGAGTAGTCAGACACTTCCTGTGGTCCCTCTTACAACAAAGACCTGAAAAACAAGGGAATTGATTATATATGACAATCTAGGGTCCTAAACATCAAAGGCAAAGTTGAGGAATCAGACTGAGTGGCACGGTGAGGGAGACAGTGTTCAGAAGCAGCAAGGAGTTGCCAGACCTGACCCGGTGGGAACTGGCACCCTGCAGGCCGGATCTGCTAGCCTGTGGGGTGAGGCAAGCAGTGGCACTCAGGAGGCACTCAGGAGGCACTCAGGAGAGACCGAACAGCAGAAAGTCTACTCAGGCCTCCAGAACCAGTGAAAAGTGGAGCACTGTTGGCAAAACATAAGTACACGTGTCTGACCTACTGCGTGGATCTAAAAACACTCCCTTTGGGAAAAAGCTGTCTCCCATTTATCTGCCCCCTCCTTGCTCTGCATGAGGCCCCAGGCCAGCTTCAGTGATTGCTGAGTCCTCTCGGCCGGAAGTAGGACCTGTCACCTAACCTGAGCCTTTCTCCTGGCCTTGGAGAGGGAACACATTAACAAATAGGAATAAATAATCTTCCAGCTCCCTTAAGCTGAGAACTCAGGGTAGGCACAACTCCTTTGCCTAGGCTCAGGCATAAGGGGTCCACGGACTTTGAATGCCTTTCATCCCTGCATAGACCTGTGTGGGCCCATTTCAACAGTGTAGGCCCTCATTACCACAGTACAACAGGGTACATACCTGAAGCCTAACTTCAACTGTATCAGCTATATGGTGAAGTGGCAGGTTCGTAACATTTGACACTGCTCTGCCCATTAAGCAGGGTCGTCACCTACTCACATCAGGGGTCTGAGAACTGGTGACTCCACCCATGCCACCTAGCCACCCACAACAGGGGTCCAAGAATAAGTGGTGCCTCCCAGTCCTTACAGCCAACAGCACTGGGTGCCCATAGTCTGGCTGCAAAACCCACCCACCTACATGCTCTAAGGAACAGGGACACGCTTTCCTCCCAGACACTCAGGAGCAGCCATCAGCTCCCTGCCTTGCTCAGCATGTGACCCCCTACTACAGCCACATACCTGTGTGCCTACACCAATCACCCCTGCCTGTCTAGCACTGTAGGTGAGAGCCTCCATCACACACTTGGTGACAGACTACCTGGACACCTGAGCTGAATCCATACAAGAAAAGTAAACAGACACCTGGGCTCACATACCTAGTAACAGACCTAACCACCTGGTAACCGGTTGCTATAGCTTCAAAGATGCCAAGAATCAAACTAGCTCACACGAGCAACCTATTTGGGAATATCAAAACAAGAAGCTAGGACACTGTAAGCAAACATAAAATAAATAAATATAATAACTTATTTATGGCTCAGAGACAACAGTCAATATCAAATCACATAAAGAGGCAGACCATGATGGCTTCAGCAAGCTCCCAAAACAAAGAATCAAGAAGTTTTCCAGAGGAAGAGAACCTCTTGGAATTACCAGAGGGGTAGAATACAAAAGATTAATATACAGAACTCTTCAAGATATCAGGGAGATCATGCAAAATGCATAACAAGCCAAGGAACACACAGACCAAGCAATAGAGTAACTTAATAAGATTAGAGAAGAGCATAATGACAAATTTAACAGGCTGCAAGAATCCATAGAGAGACAGCAAACAGAAATCCACAAGATTAACAATAAAATTTCAGAATTAGACAACTCAATAGGAAGTCATAGGCGCAGAATTGAGGCAAGGGAAGTCAAAATTAGCGAGACTGAAGATAAACCACTTAAGAACCAACTTATTTGAGGAAAAATCAGATAAAAGAATTTTTAAAAATGAAGACACCCCAAGAATTATGTGAGACTCTATCAAGAGGAATAACCTATGAGTGATTGGAGTACCAGAACAGGTAGGGATAACAGAAAATGCAAAGAGAATTGTTGAAGATTTGTTGGCAGAAAACTTCCCTGATATCATGAAAGATGAGAAAATATCTATCCAAGATGCTCATCAAACCTCACACAAGGTAGATCCCAAAAGAAAGTCACCAAGACATATTATAATCAAGCTTGCCAAAACCAAAGATAAGGAGAGAATTTTAAGAACGGCTAGGGAAAATGAAAAGTCACCTACAAAGCAGAGTCAATAAGACTAAGCTTGGACTACTCAGCAGAAATTATGCAGGCAAGAAGGCAATGGATACCATATATAAAGCCTTGAAGGAAAAAAATTGCCAGCCAAGAATTATATATCCAGCAATACTGTCTCTCAAATATGATGGCAAAATTAGGACATTTCTAGATAAATAGAAGTTTAGGGAATTTGCAAAAACCAAACCAAAGTTACAAGAAATACTAAAGGGAGTCTTCCAGTTAGAGTATAAATAACTTCAAATAACAACCTAAGACTAGAATACTGGATACAGCAACAAGATATCAGCCCAGATACGGAAGACACAAAAACAAATCAAATCTAAAACACTTGAAATTAGGGAAACAGAGATGTCAATATGTAAAAGATGACAACATTAAAACAAAAAAGAAGGACTAAAAAATGTCGTCATAGATCTTTCATATGGAGAGGAAGACGAGGTGATATAAAGAAATAAAAGACTGGTTTAAACTTAGAAAAATAAGGGTAAATATTAAGATAACCACAAAGGAAACTAACAATCCTACACAGCAAAATAAACAACAAGAAAAACATAAAGACCTAGCAAATACAAAATCAACAACAATGAAAAAGATGAAGAGAAAATACATAAAGAAAAACGTCTCAGCACAGAAAATTAAGTAGAACAAACTGTCAACAACACAAAAAAGAAGACATCAAAATGACAGCACTAAACGCATACCTATCAATAATTACAGCGAATGTAAATGGACTAAATGCACCAATAAAGAGACAGAGAGTGAAAGACTAGATTAAAAAAAAAAAATCCGTCTATATGCTGCCTACAAGAGACACACCTTAGACTTAAAGACACAAACAAACTAAAACTCAAAGGATGGAAAAATATATATCAAGCAAATGACAATTAAAAAAGAAAAGGAGTGGCAATTTTAATTTCTGACAAAACAGACTTTAAACTAAAATCCGCCATAAAGGACAAGGAAGGATACTATATAATGATTAAAAGGTCAATACACCAGGAGAGTATAACCAAATAAATATTTATGCACCCAACGACAGGGCTCCAAAATACATAAAACAAACTCTAATAGCATTGAAAAGAGAGATAGACCGTTCCACAGTAGTAGAAGGAGAGTTCAACACACCACTTTCGGTGAAGGACAGAACATCCAGAAAGAAGCTCAGTAAAGACATGGAAGATCTAAATGCCACAATCAACCACACTTGATCTCATAGACATATACAGAACACTCCACCCAACAGCAGCCAAGTATACTTTCTTTTCCAAAGCACATGGAACATTCTCCAGAATAGACAACATATTAGACCAGAAAGCAAGCCTTAACAGAATCCAAAGCATCAAAATATTACAAAACATCTTTCCTGACCATAAAGCCATAAAAGTAGAAATCAATAACAGAAAAAGCAAGGAAAAAAAAATCAAACACATGGAAACTGAACAACACCTTGCTCAAAAACTACTGGGCTATAGAAGACATTAGGGATGGAATAAAGAAATTCATAGACTCTAATGAGAATGAAAACACATCCTACCAGAACATTCGGGACACAGTAAAAGCAGTACTCAGAGGTCAGTTTACAGCAAGAAATGTACACATCTAAAAAGAAGAAAGGGCCAAAATCAAAACATTAACACTACAACTCGAACAAGTAGAAAGAGAGCAGCAAAAGAAGGCCCCAGGTTCCAGAAGAAATGAAACAATAAAAATTAGAGCAGAATTAAATGAAATAGAGAATAGAAAAACAACTGAAAGAGTTAACAAGACCAAAAGCTGGTTCTCTGAAAAGATCAACAAAATCAATCAACCATTGGCCACACTGACAAAAGAAAAACAGGAGGAACAAATAACCCGAATAAGAAGTGAGATAGGCAATATCACAACAGACCCAACTGAAATTAAAAGAATTATAACAGAATACTATGAAAAATTGTACTCTTAACAAATTTAAAAACCTAGAGGAAATGGACAAATTTCTAGAAACTCACTACTCACCTAAACTAACATAAACAGAGGTAGAACAACTAAATAAACCTATAACAAAACAAGAGATTGAAAAGGTAATTTAAAAACTCCAAACAAAAAAAAGCCCTGGCCCGGACAGTTTCACTGGAGAATTTTACCAAACTTTCACAGAAGAGTTAACACCACTACCGCAGAAGGTATTTCAGAATCTAGAAAAGTATGGAATACTCCCAAACTCATTCTATGAAGCCAGCATAACCCTGATACCAAAATCAGGTAAAGACACCACAAAAAAAGAAAATTACAGACCAATATCCCTCATGAACATAGACACAAAAATCCTCAACAAAATTCTTGCCAATAGAATTCAACAACATATCACAAAAATAATTCACCATGATCAAGTGGAATTCATACCAGGTATGCAGGGATGGTTCAACATTAGAAAAACAATCAATGTAATCCATCACATAAATAAAACAAAAGACAAAAACCACATGATCTTATCAATTGATGTAGAAAAGGCATTTGACAAAGTCCAACACCCGTTCAAGATAAAAACTCTCAACAAAATAGGAATAGAAGGGAAATTCCTCAACATAATTAAAGGCATTTATACAAAGCCAACAGCCAACATCATCCTAAACGGAGAGACTTTGAAAGCATTCCCCTTGAGAACTGGAACCAGACAAGGATGCCCTTTATCACCACTCTTATTCAATGTTGTGCTGGAGGTCCTAGCCAGAGCGATTGGGCTAGAAAAAGAAATAAAGGGCATCCAAATTGGTAGGGAAGAATCAAAGTATCTCTATTTGCAGATGATATGATTGTATACACAGAAAACCCCAAAGAATCCACAAGAAAACTACTGAAACTAATAGAAGATTTCAGCAAGGTTTCAGGATACAAGATAAGCATACAAAAATCAGTTGGATTCCTTTACACCAACAAAGAGAACCTCGAAGAGGAAATCACCAAATCAATGCCATTTACAATAGCCCCCAAGAAGAGAAAATACTTAGGAATGAATCTAACCAGAGACGTAAAAGATCTAGACAATGAAAACAACGAGACTCTACTGCAAGAAAACACAAGAGATGTGCATAAGTGGAAAAACATACCTTGCTCATGAGTAGAAAGACTCAACACTGTGACAATATCAATTCTCCCTAAGCGATCTACTGATACAAATTCCACCAGCATTTTTTAATGAGATGGAGAAAAAATCACCAACTTCATATGGAAAGGGAAGAGGCCCCGAATAAGTAAAGCATTATTCAAGAAGAAGAACAAGATGGGAGGCCTCACCCTGGCCATGCTTTCAGGGGACATCTAGGTCAATTGGCATAACAAAGTTTATTAAGAAAATATTCTGCATCCCACTTTGGTGAGTGACATCTGGGGTCTTAAAAACCAACGAGTGGCCATCTGAGATCCATCAACTGGTCACAACACACCTGGAGCAAAGAAGAATGAAGAACACCAAAGATACAAGGAAAGTATCGGCCCAAGGGACAGAAAGGGCCACATAAACCAGAGACTTCATCAGCCTGAGACCAGAAGAACTAGATGGTACCTGACTACCACCATTGACCACCCTGACAGGGAACACAACAGACAGTCCCAGATGGAGCAGGAGAAAAGTGGGTGCAGAACTCAAATTCTAGTAAAAAGACCATACTTAATGGTTTGATTGAGACTGGAGGGACCCCGGAAGACATAGCTCCCAGACTCTCTGTTAGCCCAAAACTAAAACTATTCCCACGGCCAACTCTTCAGACAAAGATTAGACTGGACTATGGGTCATAAAGTGATACTCGTGAAGAGTGTGCTTCTTAGCTCAAGTAGATACATGAGACTAAATGGACAGCTCCTGTCTGGAGGTAAGATGAGAAGGCAGAGAGGGTCAGGAGCTGGCTGAATGGACACGGGAAATCCGGGGTGGAAAGGAGGAGTGTGTTGTCACAGTATAGGAAGAGCAGCTAGGATCACATAACAACGTGTGTATAAATTTTTGTATGAGAAACTAACTTGAATTGTAAATTTTCACTTAAATTACAATAAAAAATAAAAATTTCTATAGTGATAATACCTAGTGATGAAGAGGATACAGAGATAGGCATTCTCACTTCCTACTGGTGAGTGTACAAATCGGTACAACATTTCCGGAAGGCAGGGCAGCTCTAGCCCTTAGGCTGCCTTTATGAGAATTAGAACAATATGCTCCTTCCTCTAAGTGGACACAACTTCATGCCACCGTGCAAGGCTTAGCAAGGAGAGTGGAGGCTGGATTTCAGCCCCAACTTGCTCCCTTTGACTGGCTCCTGTGTGCAATAAACAGCCCTCACAACTATATAAGCTGCCCTGCTAGAGGGCTAGTTAGCACATAATCAGCTTAAGCTATGGATCAGTAAACATGGAACACTCAGCGATTTTTCCTGCACAGGAACAGGTTCACCATGGCCCGTAAGCTGGAGTCAAAACTACCACAGAGCTGCGTACATCTTGAAAGTGTCCAAGAAAGCTGTAAAGGTTCTGAAGGACTTGGACCCAAGGCATAGCGCATCAGTGGCAGGCGGCATAATCGATCGCCAGCCAATCCAATAGATACTCCCTCTTCTGCTTTGATTCAAAACCCTGCTTTTGTCAGACAGCAACGGGCCCAGCACGAGGGACAACTTGAGATTGGTGTAAGCCAGTTTTGGTAATTGCTGTCCCCTTTGCCAGATATTGGTCCAAGGGGATTTGTAACACAGTTCTAGCTAACAAGGCTGAGAAGTTTTTCTGGAAAGATTTGCCTCTCCCAGAAGAGAGAAGTATGTAAAGCAGATGCCATCAAGACCCACCCCGCATCCTTGCTTCTGCTTTGGAAAGCTGTTGTGTGAGGATGTGATGTTGGAGCTGTGGTAACTATTTTGTAACCATGAGGAAAAGACCAAGAGAAACTCAGAGATTCTAACTCAGTGCCCTAGCCTTGCTGAGCTGCTGAGGTAATCCTGGAACCATCTACCTTCAGACTTCTTGTTTTGTGAGATAATTACACATAATTAAACGTCCTTATAATTTAAGTGACTATATTTTAGGTCCAATAAGCAACATCATGATAAACAGAGAAAGGATTGAAGTTGTCAAGGATTTAATTTTACTTGGATCCACTATCAATGCCCATGGAAGCAGCAGTCAAAAAATCAAAAGACGACAGAAAGGGCGACATAAACCAGAGACTTCATCAGCCTGAGACCAGAAGAACTAGATGGTGCCCGGCTACCACCAATGACCGCCGTGACAGGGAACACAACAGAGAGTCCTGGATGAAGCAGGAGAAAGGTGGGGTGCAGAACTCAAATTCTAGTAAGAAGATCATACTTAATGGTCTGACTGAGACTGGAGGAACCCCGGAAAGCATGGCCCCTGGATTCTCTATCAGCCCAGAACTAAAACAATTTCCGAGGCCAACTCTTCAGACAGGGATTGGACTGGACTGTGGGACATAAAGTGATACTCGTGAGGAATGTGCCTCTTAGTGCCAGCAGATACAAGAGACTAAATGGGCAGCTTCTGTCCAGAGGTGAGATGGGAAGGCAGAGAGGGTTAAGAGCTGGTTGAATGGACATGGGGAACCAGGGGTGGAAAGGAGGAGCGTGCTGTCACAGCATGGGGAGAGCAGTTGGAGTCACATAACAATGTATGTATAAATTTTTGTATGGGAAAAAAAATATTCCTCAATCTTAAATGATAATTTAAAAAAAAATCAAAAGATGCATTGCATTGGGCAAATCTGCTGCAAAAGACCTCTTTAAAGTGTTCAAAAGCAAAGATGTCACTTTAAGGACTAAGGTGCACCTGACCCAAGCTATAGTGTTTTCAGTCGCCTCATGCATGTGAAAGCTGGATAATGAATAAGGAAGACCAAAAAAGAATTGATGCCTTTGAATTATGGTGTTGGAGAAGAATATTGAATATACCGTGGACTGCCAGGAGAATGAACAAATTTGTCTTGGAAGAAGAACAGCCAGAATGCTCCTTAGAAGCAAGGATGGCAAGACTTCATCTCACATACTTTGGACATGTTATCAGGAGGACTAGTCCCGGGAGAAGGACATCATGCTTGGTAAAGTAGGGGGTCAGCAAAAAAACGGAAGACTCTCAATGAGAAGGTTGGCACAGTGGCTGCAACAATGGGCTCAAGCATAACAACAATAGTAAGGATGACACAGGACTGAGTAGTGCTTTGTTCTGTTGTACATAGGGTCGCTATAAGGCAGAACCAACTCGTCGGCACCCAACAACAACAACATCCTTTAGGTATTATGTTACTTGCAGCTGAACACATCTGAACATTCTTCCATTCATTTGTTCAGCAAAAACTTAATGAGCTCTTGTTTGGTACTAGGGATTTAAAGGTGGGTCAGATAAGGTTTCAGCCCTCTGGGACTTTAAATTCTAGAGGGCAAGATAGTTAAACAAACCCATGGGACAAGTGCTGTAGCACAGGTATGCACCAAGTGTGGCAGGATGACAGAAAGCAATTAACTTGGTCTGAGAATAAGAGGATATACAGATAGAGCTTTGTTTTAGACATTAGGTCTGAGGGATAGCCAGGTGAAGATGTTTCTGATGCTGTAGACAAGAGGTCAGAATTAAACATATAAACTTGGGTGATATCAGTAGAAAGCAAGTAGACGAAGTCAAGGATAAGGTTAATATCTCCCAGTCTATCAGTCAGGGGTGCTTTTAGCTGCAGGTAGCAAAACACCTAACTGGTAGCAGCTTAAAAAGAGAATGGCAGGGCCAGTGCGAGATTGATTCATTCATTGGCTTAACTACATCAGAGCTCAAATAATCTTGTCTAAAGGCATGAAGAGCAGCTTCTCGTCACACATTTGTTCCCTGAATTCCTCCCTCCAAATTTTTACCTGTACCCCATTGGCCAAGACTATGTCATGTGTCTGTCTACCTTTAAACCAATCATAGGCAAATACAAATGATTTTCCATGATTGCTTAGAACTGGAAATGTGTCAACATTTTTAGGCTGTGAGGAGGAAGATGAGGAGAAGAAAAGATCAGAAAATCAGGAGCTAGGAGTCCCAGAAAACAAGAAAAGAGAGTTTCTAGAAGGAAGAAGTGGCCAGCAGCTTTAAACATTATTGTGTTGTTGTTGTGTGCCATTGAGTCGATTCTGACTCATAACGAGCCTATATGACAGAGTAGAACCGCCCCATAGGATTTCCTAGTCTGTAATCTTAATGGGAGCAGATTATCAGGTCTTTCCTCTGGGGGCAACTGGGTGAGTTCAAGCCACCAACCTTTCCACTTAACCATTTCACCACCAGGGCTCCTTTTCAAACCTTATACCAAAAACCAAACCCATTGCCGTCGAGAACCTTATAGGGAGGCCAAATCAATGAGGACAATCCTGGTGGCCATTAGTCTTGGTAAGAACCAGGAGGTCACTCTTGGCCTTGGCAGGAGTCTTGTCAAGAACATAAAACTATACTGAAAGAAGTGAGTGGGAGGCGAAGAAGTGAAGTGTGCAGAAAAAGAGAGGAAATAAAACATGCAGCCAGAAGGAGAGAAGTTGGAGAGGAAAGCTGGATTGAGGACAAAGCCTGCCAGAATCCCGAGCTGTAACTGGGCTTGGTTTGAAGCTAAGAAGGAAAACTGACCAGCTTCTCTAGTGCATATTCATCAGGGAATCTTCCTGCCAGCTTGAGAGAAAGCAATGAAACACAGAACACCTCCTACCCTGGCTCCCTGATTAATTCCCGGCTCCCTTGGGGCTTGGCATAAAAGGAGGACTAATCGTGATCTCTCACCATCTGGGCAATTATGGTCTCCCATCAGCTGGTACAAAAATGAGGGGTTTGTGACACTTAGTGGCAGCCCTGCCCCCATCACATCTGGGCCTTAATCTCTTGAATTAGGCAAATCAAGGGAAATTTGGAGACGTATTGTGATTCAAGTGATGGAGTAAATAACTCCTTGGCCGGGCTGCACTCCAAATCCCCCTGCCTGCATGATGCTTAATTAAAGTTTAATGTCGACTCTGGCTCTGCAGACGGCTGACAGGGAGATTCAGAGGCCTGTACAGTAGGGTTACAGCAGGAATGTCTCCAGCCTACTTCCTTTCGTGGAGCCTTCCTAGAGCTCCCGCATTCGCCACCCATCCTGGATTCATGAGCCAGAGCAAAGGGATATCTCAGGCTGGGCTGGTGGAGCCCATGCTGGGCAGAGCACTCCCACCCCCATGCTTGGGGAGGGCTAATAGGCAGACTCTGTGATCCTAGAGGAGCCGTGGTGGCACAGTGGTTAATAGCTTGGCTGCTAACCACAAGGTCAGCAGTTTGAATCCACCAGCTACTCCTTGGAAACCCTATTGGGCAGTTCTACTCTGTCCTATCAGGTCACTATGAGTTGGAATTGACAATAGGTTTGACAACAGGTTTGGCTTTTTTTTTTTTTTTTTTTGGTGATCCTAGAGATTTCCATGTGTCCCTCAATCATGGCACTGGTCACACAGTGCTGGAATCCTCCATGACTTGTTTCTCTATTGCACAGACTGTTTCTTAGTCTCCTGAGGGCAACAATCAGGTCTGCCTTGTTTACCACTCTATGCCCAGTGCCCAGAATAAGGGCTGGCAGAGAGCACTTCTCAAGGAGTGCTGACCACGTGAACAAGTAAACGAATAGAAGAATGAAAGAAAGTGGGGTTCAGAGAAGAAGTGATTGTATTCTGGTTACAAAATATTCCTCAATAGGCTTTTCTTCAGGAACCAAGATGTGTCCATGGGTGGATGCTGTCTCCTGGGGACCATATCTACTGGTAGGAAGATAAATGGTTGGGCCCCTTCTCTTGGTCACTCAGGTTACAAAGCACCTTCATTTGCAGTATCTCCTGATATATTTCCAATCACCTTAGAGGCTGGGAAAGAAAAGGAAATAAGCCAAATGCAATCCTAAAATAAATTCAGCAGGGACCTTCTTGCCTCTGTCAGAGTTGCTATTAGGGGAGAGCTACAAGGGATGCCCCAAAGTTCAGTTTTGATCTTGATACGTGACAAAAAATTGACTATTCTGCTTTGACTTCATCCTTGGCCTTCAGAAGACTAAATAGTGAAATGCCTACTTCAACATCATTTCTGGCATCTCTGAACTTGTACATGATCAGTGATCATGTGACCACACATTTTGCTGTTATACGGTAAGCATTCCCAATGTAACTCAAAGTGAAAACCTCCTGTGTGCTTTAAATGTTGAAATTATTGTCTCAAGATTAAAGTACTACAATAATTCATGACGATGTGAAAGCTGGTGATTCTATGTATAAAAACAGTTGAGAACTTTCAAATAGTTATATAAGGAAATAGACTGACAACCATGTGAGTATCAGGAGAGTGTATTGGCTAGAACAGTGCTTTTCAAACTTTCGTGAGCATCAGATTCACCTGGAGAGCTGATTAAAATACCTATACAGATTCTGGGGCCCTTTTCTGAGACATTCTGATTCATAGGTCCCCAGGCTAGCCTAAGAATTTACCTTCCTACCAAGCTCTAGGAGTCCCCGGGAGGTGCAAATGGTTAACACGTTTGGCTACTAACTGAAAGGATGGAAGTTTAAGTTCATGCAGAGGCTCCTCTGGAGAAAGACCTGGTAATCTACTTTCCAAAAATCAGCCATTGAAAGCCCTCTGGGGCACAGTTTTACTCTGACACACGTGGGATCGCCATGAGTCAGAGTAGACTTGACAGCAACTTGTAAAGCACTGTAGACAAGTTGGAGCTGATAATGTGGCTGCTCAAGACCTCCTGAGACAACGAAAAAGTCACCCCCATCCTTCCACCCCCACCACTAGGCCGGGGCCTCTTTCTTTGCTACCCTTCAGCTTTGGGGCTCACCAGGACACTCTGGATGTGAGTGTTGGGGGTCTGGAAGAGTTCAAAATAATGAATTCAGCTCCCTTCCCAGCGGCCCAGATGCCTGTCAGAGACACAGACTGGAACACTAACTCTCCAGCCATAATTTTATTTTGGGTCTTTATCTTGTTGGGAAGAGAAGCCCTGTAGGCACGGGAACTGAGGCTGGTGAGTCACGGCGCCCTGCCGGCCTCCTCTGTGCACCAGCATTCATCTGGCAGAGACGGGAGAAGGTATCCCTGCCCGCCTTTGCCCAGACGCCCAGGGCTGGGGGCTGGGGAAGCCAAGACTTCCTTTCAGACTGAGCAGATGGCTGCAGCTTAGTGAAAGCATGATACTGTCACATGCAGACCCTCACAAACACACACACACACACACACACACACACGTGCACAAAACAGACTCCTGCCTCAAAGAAGAGGGGCTTGTCCGGTCTTAGAAGAGGGCACCCCATAGTTGTTGGTTAACTGGATTAGTGAATAAATGGAAGGGTAGACAAAAGTTCACACTGGCAGAGCACTTTACAGTTTAGAAAGCGTTGTCGCCTACATCAGCTCATGCAATCCTCCCAACAGAAGGGTGAGGTGGGTGTCACTGCTCTCCCAACTGTATAGATGAGAAAACTGAGGCACAGAGAAATGATGTAAATTGCTCAGGTATCACAGCTGATCAGAGGCATTTGACCAACGAATGAGCCAGGATTTGAAATCACATTATCTTCCCCAAATTCAGTACTCATTTTACCATATATGATGCTACTCTCCTCATAAAGAGTTAAACAGAGTCTCCTGTGAGGAATGGAAGTTGGAGGCAGTTGTAAGAACAAGAGTGCACAGAAATCTCTCCTAGGGCCAAGGTCACCTTCTTAGGTGATACTTTCCCATGGACAGAATGTACTTCCCTCCTCTCGACCCTCCTCCGAGCACTCCAAGCCCTTGGTCTCACAGCCATCCTGGCCCACACAGGGCTGCTCTGTTGTAACATATCTACCAACAGTTCTCAGCCCCTCTTAGCCTGTGCACTCCTGGAGCACTGTGCCTTATTACTCTCTGTGGCTCTAGCGTGCAGTGAGGCATCTGGCTGCATGTTGCCTAGGTACTAAATGAATGAATGAATGAATGAATGAATGAGGTATGTGGCAGATTCTTTTTTCCTATGTCCTCCAAAAGCAGCAACAGTAGTAGCCTGACCCCCAAGATTCTGCCCAATGGTTTTATATCAAGGGTATATACAAAGCCAGTTTTGAAAATCTATAATCTCTCTCTCTCTCTCTCTTTCCCCTCTCCCTCTCCTCCCAGGCCTTTCTTTCCTTCCCCTCAGCAGCAGTTCCATTTCAGAGCTGACAACCTCTGAGAAGGCCCTCCGATGCTCAGGAGGAAGCTAAATATTCACAAGGGGATCCCATCCCCCAGAGAGCAAAAGGGGACAAGTGTATCCCAGCTGCTCTGCCTCAGAGAGCCCCAAAGAGCTAAATTTTCCTCCTCCGTCAAAAGGGCCCACATAGCAATGCTTCCACTCACGTCTCAGCTCTCCCACACTCCCCATTCCTGCCTCCCTGCAGACAGCCCGCTGCTACCACCTCCCACCCAGCCCTCACTAGCTATCAGAGCTTTGAACACCCAAAAAGGAAAAACGATTTGTGCTGAGCGAAGACAGAGCCAGGGAGGAAGGGAAGGGCTGCACACTGCCAGCTGACGTTCTGCAGACTGAGCTGCCTGCGTCTGTGCCAAGGGTGTGGCCACCAGCAAGTTCTGAGATAGATGGAGGAGGGGGAAAGTGGAAGATGAACTGATTTCCATAGGGCATCAGGAGCCCTAGCTTAAACTGGACTAAACTGGCCTCCCCAAGAAGAAGCATGAAATTAAAGGCCCATAGACAATAGACAACTATAGGAGGTCGTACATTCATTCAATAAACATTCCCTGGCATACTACATGTCAAACAACACACTCAGCACAAAGAATGCAGATGTGAAAGATGCCATACCTGTCCTGGGAAATCTCCCATTTAGAGGGAGAGACAGACAAGTAAACATACAACTGTAATACAGTCTGATCGGCGCAAAGGAAGAGACAAGCACTGGACAGGATAAGAGGCCCAAGAAGGGGCACCTCACTCAGACTCAGGAGCAGAGGAGTGGTCGGGGAGTCTACCTGGAGGAGGTGACACCGAACACACTGGGTCGTGAAGAATGAGGAGGAATTAAATTGTTGGAAAAGGGATGAAAAGCATTTCTAGGCAGCAGGAGTAGCCTGTGCAAAGGCAGGAGCTGGAAGAGAGCATGGACCAGCCAGTGCCATAGTTTGGTGCATCAGGAACGGGGTGGATTATCCAATAAGCAAGGAAAGCATGGGCTTACTTGTGCTGACTTACTAACAATTGTTCACTATAGGTTAGTAAGTAAGTATAAGTAAGCCCGTGCTTACTGGGTCATCCACCCTAGTCAGGGATTGTAAATTTGAAAAGAGGTTTTGATTCTGTAGGAAGGTGCTGTGGGGTTAGGAGAGAGAGATGCCAGCCATCTTCGATGTGGTGAAAAAAATGTAAAATTGTTCACTACAGATGATCTGGTAAGCAAGGTAAATACCATGCTTACTTTGCCTATTGGATAATCCGCCCCTGAGCAGGAGGGAGCTGCAGAAGAGAAATGGTCAGAGTCTGAAGACTCTTGGAGGTGCTAAGGAGTTTGGATGTTATTGTAAAGAGAACTGGAGTGTCATCAAAAGGGTTTTGGGGGAGTAACTGATCAGATTTGCCTTTTGGAAAAATGTGTCTGGCAACCAAGTGGGGAATGGATTTTCAGGGCGCAAGATGGGAGAGTAGGAGACCACTAAGGAAATGTAGAAGAGTGAGGATCTGAATTTTGGACGGTTCCCTTGGAGAAGGAGTCCCTGGGTAGTGCAAGCAATTAAGTGCTCAACTACTAGTCGAAAGGTTGGCAGTTTGGACGCGCCCAGAGGCGCCTTGGAAGACAGGCCTGGTGATCTGCTTCTGAAAGCAATCAGGCGATCAGCCTTGAAAACACTATGGAACAGTTCTACTCTGCACATGTGGAGTCACCATGAGTCAGAATCAATTCAAAGGCAATTCACAATAACAACCCTTGGAGAGGAAGAGGAAGACGAAGACACAGATCTTTGAGATATTTAGGAATTAGAATTCCATGGTGACCAGCATGATGGGAGGGACTGGGGAGGGCAGGATGCCCAGGTTCTGGCTTGGGTGGCTCAGGTGAGGGTGCCATGAATAAAGATGAGGAATCTGGGCAGAGGAGCAAGTTTAGAGGGGAGACAGGTGAGTTCAGCATGGGGTCTCTTGAGTTTAAGGTGCCCTGCAGACACCCAGGGGGAGCTATCCAGCAGGAGGGTGGAGCTAAGGCATGGGACTCATGAGGAGATCTGGGCTGGAGACAAACACTGGGAGTTGTCCGAATGTAACTGCTGATGCTTAAAGCCACAGGCATGGATGAGATCGCCCAAGAAGAATGGGCACATTGAGAGTGTGTGGACTCACTCTTCCTGCCCCCAGGCATGAATGAGTGAGACAATGTGAGTGAAAGCGCTGGGTCACACGTGTGGGGCAAAGTGGATGCTCAATAAATTACAACTGAATGAATAAGTAGGTCAATTAAGAATCATGAATAGCCCTTTACTCAAATCTTTTGCTTCCAAACGTGATCATCAACATTTCCCTCTTTCCTTCAAAACCTTCTGTGCTATTGTCTCTTGATCCTGATAACTGGGAGATCCTCCTAACGTGTAAGGAGTCCTGGTGGTGCAGTGGTTAAGCACTTGGCTGCTAACCCAAACGTGGGTGGCTTGAACCCCCCAGCCAATCCGCAGGAGAAAGACGTAGCAGTCTGCTTCCATAAAGATTACAGCCTTGGAAGCTCTATGGAGGGTTTTTGTCCTATAGGGTCACTGTAAGTCAGAATCGACTCCACGGCAACAAGTTTTTGGTTTTCCTAATGTGTAGGAGTTCCTGGGTGGCACAATTGGTTAAGTGCTTGACTACTAACTGAAGGTTGTCAGTTCAAACCCACCCAGAGGTGCCTCAGCAACCTGCTTCTAAAGGTCACAGCCTTGAAAACCCTATGGAGCACATTTCTACTCTGCACTCATGGCTTCTCTATGAGTTGGAATCAATTCATGACAACTGTTTTTTTGTGTGGTTTTTTTACCCTAATGTGTACCCTGAATTCCTCCTATCCTGATTCCTGCCTTTCTAGTCCTGAAGTCCTGATTGTCTTATTTGCTATATGCACAAACTGCTCACCCTCTCTCCCTGCCTCCTACACTCTCCCTTCTCTGATATTTTTTAACTGTTTTGTTTTCAGACAGTCTTCGTCACTGCCATCAGCTGCCTGTTTTAGGTATTTTCATCAAATATTGTATTTGTGTAGTTAAACCATAACTTCCTGAAGAGGAAGGCAAAGACACAAATATTTCAAAAATGATAAATCAATTTAAATGACTTCTCATTTGTTTGGGAAACTGCTTTAGTCCTTGTACCTGAATATAGGTATGTTAGATATTCCAGAAACCAAATTCAAGCAAAATGGCCATAGTGGAAGAACCACTGCAAGAGGAACTTGCCTAAAAACTGCCCAGTAAACCGCCCAATTGTTCCAACCCAATGCCTTCTAGAAAGCATGCAGCATTCTCTCTATTCATCCCTCTACCTCCCCATTCATTCCAACCTCCATCTTCCCATCCACCCACCCATCCATCCATCCATCCTATAAATCCATCCATCCATCCATCAAAAAATGTGCTGAGGCTTATGCTCATCAAAAGACTTTACCAAAAGAGTGAAAAGAGAACCCATAGACTGGGGAAAAAAAATTGGTTATGACGAATCCAACAAAGTTCTAATCTCTAAAATCTATAGGAAAATCCAACACCTCTACAACAAAAAGACAAATAATCCAATTTAAAAAAGGGCAAAGGATATGAACACACACTTCACCAAAGAAGACATTCAAGCAGCCAACAGACACATGAAGAAATGCTCTCAATCACTAGCCATTAAACCAGAAAAAAAACCAAACCCCTTGCTGTCGAGTCGATTCCGACTCATAGCAACCCTATAGGACAGAGTAGAACTGGCCCATAGAGTTTCCAAGGAGCACCTGGTGGATTTGAACATCTGACCTTTTGGTTAGCAGCCATAGCACTTAACTACTATGCCACCAGGGCAGCCATTAGAGAAATGCAAATCAAAACTACCATCAGAGACCATCTCACCCCGACGTTACTGACAATAACCAAAAAAACAGAAAATAATAAATGTTGGAGAGGCTTCAGGGCGATTGGAACTCTTATGCACTGCTGGTGGGAATGCAAAATGGTACAACCGTTTTAGAAAACGATATGGTGCTTCCTTAAAAAGCTAGAAATAGAAATACCATCTGATCCAGCTATCCCACTCCTAGGAATATATCCTAGAGAAATAAGAGCAGTCACATGAATAGACATATGCACACCCATGTCATTGCAGCATTGTTCACAACAGCAAAAAGATGGAAACAACCTAAGTGCCCATCAACAGACGAATGGGTAAACTATGGTACATACACACAATGGAATACTACACAATAATAAAGAACAATGATGAATCTGCGAAACATCTCACAACCAAGATGAATCTGGAGGGCATTATGCTGAGTGAAATAAGTCAATCACAAAAGGACAAATACTGTATGAGACTGCTATTATAAAAACTCATGAAAAGGTTTACACACAGAAGGAAACCATCTCTGATGTTACAAGGGAGGGGAAGGGTGGAGAGGGAAAAACACTAACCAGACTATAGGTAAGTGGTAACTCTGGTGAAGGGTAAGACAGTACACAATACTGAAGAAGTCAGCACAACTTGACCAAGGCAAAGTCATAGCAGCTTCACAGACATATCCAAACTCCGTGAGGGACTGAATTAGTGGGCTGAGGGCTGGGGACCATGGCCTCAGGGGACGTCTAGCTCAATTGGCATAACATAGTTTATAAAGAAAACGTTCTACATCCTACTTTGGTGAGTAGTGTCTGGGGTCTTAAAAACTTGTGAGCGGCCATCTAAGATACTCCACTGGTCCCACCCTGTCTGGAGAAAAGGAGAATGAAGAAAACCAAAGACACAAGGTAAAGATTAATCTAAGGGACTAATGAACCACAACTACCACAGCCCCCACCAGACTGAGTCCAGCACAACTAGATGGTGCCCGGCTACCACCTCTGACTGCTCTGACAGGGATCACAGTACAGGGTCCTGGACAGAGCTGGAGAAAAATGTAGAACAAAATTCTAACTCACAAAAGAAGAAGACTTACTGGTCTGACAGAGACTGGAGAAACCCCTAGAATATGGCCCCCTAGTCACCCTTTTAACTCAGTACTGAAGTCACTCTTGAGGTTCACCCTTCAGCCAAAGATCAGAAAGGCCCATAAAACAAAAGAAGACTAAATGGGCACACCACCCCACGGGCAAGGACAAGAAGGCAGGAAGGGACAGGAAAGCTGGTAATGGGGAACTCAAAGTCGAGAAGGGGAGACTGTTGACATGTGTCATGGGGTTGGCAACCAATGTCACAAAACAATATGTGTATTAATTGTTTAATGAGTAACTAATTTACTCTGTAAATCATCTAAAGCACAAATTAAAAAATAATAATTTTTTAAAAAATTCTACCATTGGAGGGACGGGGGTAATATGCTGAGGGATACAAAAATGAATGAGACATGGAATCAAGAACCTTCCGGGCCAATTGGGGAAAAAGATCTGATAAAAAATGACTCTAATGATAAGTGCGCTAATAGAAGAAATAGAAGAGAGAACATAAGTTTTTCTGGGGAGCCAGGGGAGGCTGCCTAAGAGAGGATTTTTATTTTGTAGTATTAAAAATGTTTTTTACTGAAATCAATTAAAAACAATCTGGTACCTCCAAGAGGTAGGATTGAGGATTATATCAATTTTACTTATTTTATTTGAGCCTTTCCTTTCAGAAATTAGCTAAATGAGATTTAGTCATTTTAGCTGAATTTAAGTCTTGGTATAAGCTGAGTATTAGAGTTATAGCTAAAATTAAATTTTTATTTCTTTGTGCAGTTAAACTTTAGATCTAATATGGCCTTGATCCATCTGGTTGCCAGAACTGAGAACTAAGGAAGGGGTGAATCTATAAAATAATAGAATATTAAAATTGGGAATAACCTTAGTCCTAAAAACCAAAACCATCCTCGTTGCCATTGAGTCGATTCCAACTCACAGCAACCCTACAGGACAGAACAGAACAGAAGCAGACTGCCGCATCTTTCTCCAGCAGAGGGGCTGGTGGCTTCATACTGCCGACCTTTTGGTTAGCAGCCAAGCACTTAACCAGTGCACCACCAGGACTCCTTAGTCCATACTGCCTCCCTATTTAAAAAGTCTCTTCTCCAAAGTCTCTGACCTTGTACTTATCATCCATTCTTTGCTTGACTTTTTACTTTTCGTATCTATTTGTTTATTTATTTTTATTGAGGAGAGATTCACATAACGTAAAGTGAACAATTTTAAAGTGAACAATTCAGTGGCATTTAATACATTGACAATGTTGTGCGACCTCCATCCATAAGAGAGTATCTTGAGTGGAGTGAGAGAAATTTGGACGTGAACACTTTTAGCTTTCACAGAGGTACAGGGCAGAGGGACAGGATTTACTGCCAGTACTCAGCCTCAGTAACATCATCAACAGATCAAAGGCAAAGGGGCTGTATCAGTGATCTTCAAACTGCGAACCTAGGGCAACCAACTGTCTCCGTTTGCCCCGGTCTGAGGGATTTCCTCGAATGAGGGACTTTCAGTGCTAAAACTGAGAAATTCCTGGGCAAACCAGGACAAACTGATAACCCTAACAGAGCCTTACAGCTGTCATAGAGAGGCCACCGCCAGGGCAGGGACTGGAAGGCAGGCAGGACTCAAAGAGGAGGTTAAACTGGTGGGGCTCAGAGCCCCCACTTCCAATTTAACTGCGACAGCCTTGACTTGTTTTCTATATTGACCTTCTACATTAGATTTTGTTTGAAAAAGCATTCTCATTGTTTTTTAAAGAGTTTGAAAACCACTGGAATAAAGGATCTCTAGTGTCCCTATGGTCTTTCGGAATTAAAATGATTTATCTATGTGGAGCTGATTTTTTTCTCTTTCTCCTTTCTCATTCTGACTCATATTTTTTCCTTTGTCTGGCAACAGACAGAGAAGACTATAAAATACAAATAAGTATTTTGGTTCAGAAGTCTTCATATAGGATTTTTTTTTTAATAGTTGTTATCAAGTCGATTCAGACACATAGCGACCCTATGGGTGTCAGAGTAGAACTGTGGCTCCATAGGATTTTCAAGGGATGATTTTTCAGAAGCAGATGGTCAAGCCTTTCTTCAGAGACACCTCTGGGTGAACTCAAATCGCCAGTCTTTTGGTTAACAGTCTAGCAACATTAACCATCTGTACCACCCAGACACTCAGGATTTTTGTTGTTGTTGTTATTGGATGCCATCAAGTTGATTTTTGACTCATAGTGATCCCATATGACAGAGTAGAACTGCCCCCATAGGGTTTTCTAGGCTGTATCTTTATAGAAGCAGATTTCCTGGTCTTTCTCCCTCAGAGCTGCTGGGTAGGTTCAAACCATTAACCTTTCGGTTAGCAGCCGAGAGCTTCACCGTTGCACCACCAGGGCTCCTTTCAGGATTTTTAGAAGCTCTAAACAAGAAAATACTAACTAAACACCACTGAGTTTTAAAATCCATAGTATCCCAAACCAACCTGCAGAAGTCATCCTTCCTTTTATACTTTTCTCCCTCTCCACTCCAGTACCACTTGTTCAGAAATTATATCCTTGGAGATAAGTGAGGGGGGTGGAAATAATTGACCTAAAGAACCCCCTTTTGCTTCAGGGTGGGACAGAGATCTGAGAGAGGACCAGGAAAAGCAGTTAGAAACAACATCCCATCTCCTCCTCCCACCCCAGCTCCCTGACAGCTCTAATTGAGGCCTGTCATAAGGAGAGAAGCCAGCTGCAAATTGTATTCATCAACGAATTATAGCAATTACAGCCCCTGCCTAACGTGGGTGACACGTCCAGTCAGGCAGTCCCTCCCCCTGATTCAGAGATACCAAATGCTTGGGGCGGCCAAGGTCACCTTCCCCAGGCCAAACTCTGGATTTCACCCTGGCCGCACATCCTGACTTCAGACAATACATCGGGGGAGGCTGAGTGCTCTCCTGCCCTCCGAGGGGTCTCTAGAGTGCTTCTCTCAGCCATCACTGAAGTTCATCCAGCAAGCTAGGCCGAGTTCCTGCTGCTGTTCTTCAAGACGAGTTTCCCCCAGATTTGATCCTTGAGGGAACTGATCTGCTGGCAATCCAAGGGCCTGTCAATAACTCTTTCCTTGTTGGCATTGGGCCATTTCAGCTCCTCCATCACTGCTGCCCATCCTGACAATACAGGGCCAAAGCTAGGGTGAGGTTCAGATAATACCTGTGGAGGTATAGTGGAAGTGTCATCTCCCAGAAGAGGTATGTGGCTACCCACACCTGTCCCCAACTGCTCCCCTCTCTGGAGCTCTGGTTTCAGCAATGTGGTGTGTGTGTGCATGCGTGTGTGTGTGTGTGTGTGTGTGTGTGTGTGTATGTGTGTGTGTGTGATGCCCCGGGAAACCCACATACTAGGGACAAGAAGATGGGGAGGACATGACATGGGACCCTCCCTGTGGGATGCTCTTTTTCACTCTCCTGCTTTTTCCCTCAGGATACTGGCACCTGTACAAACAGGGGTGTGACCGAAGAAAAGGAAGAGCAGTTCAGAGGTCAGACCATCCATCCCCCAGCCTTGGGCAGAAATAATCATCCCTTCCTCTCTACCAGCCACTGTTTGAAGGAGGGAGGGGAGAGGGAAAGGAAGCGTCTTTTCTGTTCTGAAGTTTCTAAGGAAGCCAGCTCTGCTCCCACCCTTCCCTTCCAGGGAGTGTATCCTGTGATGTTTAAGAAGGATTTGAGCCTTGCTAATGAATTTCTCCTGAACTGTCCTTTCTCCACAGGAGGAGGTGGGGAAGGATACACCCAGTAAAAGGAAAACACAAGAGAGGGATTAGGGCCAGATGGCCCCCTGAGACCCCAAATCTTTCTACCTAGGGGAGCAGTGCCACTCAAGTGACCCGCTGGCAAGGGAAGGGTCAACAGGTATACTGAGTCATCCCCAGCTTCCTGGAGGCTCTCGAAGAAACTCAGAGTTTCTTCCTGCGTTTTAGATAAACTCAAGAGAGACAGAGCAGGATCAGAGGCAAGAACCAAGGACTAGGGAGTGGGGTGAGAAGAAAGAACCAGATGTAGGGAGAAACAAGCCGACAAGGACAGATAAGGGTGGAGGACGAGAGTGAGAGTAGAAAGAGGACCCGATTGCCAAACGCGGATAGGAGTCAGGGCTTGGGGCTCGCCCAAGTCAGCTTGCTCTTATCTTCGCGGCTACACCCTTAGTGGATGGGATTGCGCCTGATGACCCGCCCAGGTTCTTCCGCGCTGTGAGTGGTGGCTGCCAATGGTTCCCGCTGCCCGTTCTCTGGGGACTTGCCCTTGGTCTAGAAGGCCTAGAGTAACCAGCAGCCCATGAACTGGGTGACAGAGGCACAAAAGTCCAGACTCCCCGCTTCAAAGTGGGATGGTTTCTGTGGTCGATTCTCCATCCAGAGCTTCCCCCCTGAGTCAAGCCAAAACGGGACCCAGCTGAGAGCACAGCCTTGCGTCGCCCCTCCCCCACCCCATCTTGCCCTACCTCCCGTTCCCCTAAGAGTTTGCGCTCAATAAACCCGAATCCCTGGCTCAGGCTCCGCATGGAGGGAACCAAATCTAAGACACTTTCTTTGCGTACCGCTTGCACTTCAGCTCCAGTGCTGAAGCCAGTGTGTCAGGGTCATAATAGGTCTTCAGTGCACAATAATGCTAGATGTTATTGATATTGTATGTGACTGACTGAAAGAATGGGTGATTAAATCAATGCACTGGATCGGAGATAAGTGGATGGGGATTTTATTACAGGACTCACATACACACACGGTGTTAACCTGATCCCCATCCCTCATCCTAGTACATCCTGTCTGCATATAAGCCACCTGCTTATGTATGTGCAACCTCAGGGATAAATAATCCACTGTGGGGATTATCCAGCCCCCCAGCTGGCTTCGTCCTCCTCTCTATGGCCTCCCGGAGCCCTCTCTCTGCTCCAGCACGTTCCTGAGGGTGGGCACTGGACAGAGGAAGGCAGAAGTCTATCAGTACTGTTGAAAGATCAGAAACTATTGGGTAAAATCATATTAGGAATTTTCTGTGGATTCCAGGTATCTGAGTTCATCAAGCAGACAGTTCAGAGCTGGCTGTAGAGTGAAAACACCTTGAATTAAGCTCAAACAACTGCCTGCTAAATAATTGGGTTTGGATCATTAAGAATCATAGTTTGATAAGATAATGTCTATTTAGTCAACATATGCAATCCTCTCCTATCCTGAAAGCTGCCCAAGAAGGGACATATTCAGATCTTTTAGGTTTTTCAGCCCTTATTGTTAGGGAAGGCCTTCCTGCAGTCTGCCCTCCTTCTTGACTGCTTCAGTTTTGCTGTTTCTCTTCTGATTTCAGAGACAGGAAAAACAACGGAGCTCTCTCTCTCTCTCTCTTTTAACCCATAATGTTCCTTCCCCCAAATATCAGACCTGCAACTGACCAATAGAAATAGCATGTGAACCACATGTGTAATTTTCAAATTTCTGGTAGCCATTTTTTTTAAAAAAGTACAAAGTAACAGATGAAACCAATTTTAATAATTTAATAATATATTTTATTTAACTCACTGTATCAAAAAATTATCATTTCAACATATAATTGATATAAAAAAGTATCAGTGAGGTATTTTACCTTTTTTCACATTAAGACTTTGAAATCTGGTGCATATTTTACGCGTATAGCACATCTCAGTTTGAACCAGCCACATTTCCCGAGCTCAATTGCCATGTGTGGCTAGTGGTTCCCGTACTAGGCAACACAGGTCTATACTTTGGGAGCCCCTTCCTTGGCCACCTGCCCCATGCCCCCTGCTCCTCTGGGGATGCGAGGTGGAGAATGGGGATCTAGATACAGCTTGACTATCCTGGGGTGACCTTGGGAGGAGCAGGGGGAGAGGAGTGGTGGACAGGCTCCAGGGAGTGTACCAGGCCAGGTAATTATAGGGAAGGGAGGAACTGAAACTGTATCTGTTAAACCTCAGACTCAGGCCTTTCCTCCTGAGCAGCAGTTTGGGCCAAGAAAAATGCTCCCAAGCCCACAGTGCTCTAAGTCCCTCATTACTCGGGACATTCGATTCTGCTTCCCAGGTCTTCTTCTTTTCCTCATCTCCTTCAGGAAGCCTTCCCAGATAAACCCTCCAGCCTTACTCGATAGCTTGTTTTCTGAGTGCTGTCAGCATCTATAGACTAAGGTGACGCCCCTCCCCTCCAGCCCTTGAGTGGACGCTGGACACTGCACGGATGTGTGATGAGCACCGGCTTGTGCTGCCATTGTCTTATGGACACAGTGGTCAGCAAAATGGATGAGGGCCATCTTTAGGGAATAAATAGCCTGGTGAGGAAGGCAGGCTGCAAACAAATAAGGTGATTTCAGAGAGTGATACAATGAAGGCAGAAAGACCATTAAAAAGCTTCCCACTCCCACCTTGTGCTGAGAACCGTAGAAGGTGAACTGGAAAAGATCTCAGATATTATCTACTCAACCCCCTCATTTTACAGAGGGGTAAACTGACGCCAAGGTAATGGGAGTGGATTGACCAAGGTCACGCAGAACTTGATGGCAGTCTTAGCCTTATATTGCTTTGTGGATTGCTTTCTGGGGTGCTCCCTGGTCATACTGGAGGCTCTGTTCCTCCCCCATCAGTCTGGGAGAGTTCCAGAGTGTGAGCAAGCAGTTCTGCCTTCTCTCTCCCTAAGGATAAGAGACAGCATCTGGAATGCAAAGCAATGGATAATCTTGTAAAAACAAACACAGTCAAAAACACAAAACCTTACTTTCAACAATGTTTTTAAACCCAGCTGTCATCCCTACCCTCCTCCACCAAACTTTATACCAGATTTAATAGAAGGGAATGCTAAAGAGATAAGCTTGCTTTTAAGGCCCTTCTGCCTCCCCATCTCCCTCATTGCCCACTCCATTCAGGAAGGGGTACACCCAGGATTACCCAACCCGTTGCCTCGAAGTCGAGTCTGACTCATAGCGACCCTATAGGACAGAGTAGAACTGCCCCACAGGGTTTCCTAGGAGCAGCTGGTGGATTTGAACTGCCGACCTTTTGTTTAGCAGCCGAGCTCTTAACCACTGAGTCACCAGGATTACCCAAGGGAACTGAAGAAGCCAAACAGAGAGCTCAGGCCCCAAACAACCCAGATAGCTTCCGTCTTCTGCTTCCTGTTCTAGGAATCCATTGTGTTCTAGTAGTTGTAGGAGGTAGAGGGATCCCCACAAGAGGGGTCAAAGTTCACTGGGGGAAGCCCTAGGCCTCTGCTGCCCTCCTCTCCTTGGAGCTGGGAGCTCCGTTCTTCCTGCACCATTCAGAGTCCTCAGTCCTGGTCTCAGCCACCCTCTTCCTCTGAGCCATCTCTCAGGGATTTATTTCAGGATCTGTTTCACCCACTCTGCCTGACGTCTGTGAGAAGCTGGGCGCTAGGGAGTCCTCACCATCCACCCCGCTCTGCCACCAGCCAGGCAGCCCCGGCTGGGACTCAATCCCCAGGCTCAGAAATAATATTAGGAACCTGAAGTCACTCTCCTCCCCTGCAAATCCTCTGCCGAGTCACTGGTGATTTTCTTTCCTGCCTCGCAAAAAACAACACTGTAATGTCTACCTACACACACACACAAACCCGGACCCCTCTGCTTAGAGAGACCTTGAAATCGGAGGATGGAGGATGAGGAGGCTAGGTTAAACTTACCTCCTCCCCGAGTCTCCCCTACACAAGCACACACTTTGGCAGTATCTATGAAAACTTCAAATGCATTGACCCTTTAACACAACAATTACACTTCTACGAATTTATCATACAGGAAATCTCCCACAAGTGTACAAAGAAATATGTGCAAGGAGATTTGTTGCTGCCTTGTATGTAAGAGAAAAACACCATGGACAACTGAAGAGCTCATTGGTAGAGGATTTAATTTTAAAATTATGGTGCATTCATACAATGGAATCTCATTTAGTCATCCAAAAGAATGAGAAAAATCCATATGTCCTGACATTGAATAATGTCTGAGATATAAACAAGAAAAGTAAAACTACAACCAATGCATTATAGAATCCCATGTCTGTCCCATATATACCTTTTTTATATATGCAGGAAAAAACATCTGGAAGAATATACAAAAGCCTGTTCACAGCTATTAGCTCTAAAGTATAGATTACGAAGTACCTCTACTTTCTAAGGTAGATTTCTTTCACAAAAAAGAATTATTACTTTTGTAACCAAGAAACACAGTAAAAAAAAAGAAAATTTAATGTTTTGAAAAAGAAGAAAAGAACAAATACCATAAGTCCTTCTGCCCACGCAGCCAGTAGAGGATGTCTCATAATATCCACCCACAAACTCCCCAGTGAGGAGAGCAGCCATGGCCCTGCAGATGACCTTGGAAATGGCCACAGAGTATCCACCCCCACAGCCAGTCCTGGCCTGGGCCTCCCTTACTGCCTTCACTGCCCTCCCTCCACTGGCCCCCATTCAAAAGAGGCCCATATTGGAGAGCAGGAGGCCATCCAGGTGTACTCCTAAGCACTTCATGGGAACTCAGGGTTTCCCAGACCCAGGTGGAGGTGGTCATCTCAAGAAAGACTTGGGTACCAGGCTGCCACTGCCAACTGTTCTGACCAGGGACACAATAGAATGTCCTGGATAGAATGGGAGGAAAGTGTAGTACAAAACTCAAATTCCTAAAAAAGGCCAGACTGACCAAACCAATAGACTAGAAGAATCCCCAAGACTATCGCCCTAAGATACCCTTTGAACTTGGAACTGAAGCCACTGCTGGAGGTCATCTTTCATCCAAACAATAGATTTGCTTATAAAATAAACAACATTACCCATGAGTACTGTACAGTGCTCCCTTAAATAATCAACTATACGAGACCAAATGGTCAACATTTACTCTAAAGCAAAGGTGAGAAGGTACGGGGGACAGGGGGCAGGGAAGCTAAATTAATGGAAACAGAACAAACAGAATGGAAAGAATGAGAATGCTGACACATTGTGAAAAATGTAACCAATGTCACAGAAAAAATTCTATAAAAATTGTTAAATGAGAATCTAATTTGCTGTATAAACTTTCACCTAAAATGCAATAAAATATTATTTAATAAATAAATAAATAAGAAAGACTTGGAATGACACTGACACGCAGTCAATGTGGAGGGAGGGTAGCGACTTCTGGCCGGAATGGAGGCCTGAGCTCTGCTGGGCTTTGGTGATAAAGCTGCCACTACCCAGGAAGGGGAGTGGGGGAGTAAAAGCAGGTCCCTAATCTAATCAAAGGGAGGAGAGGAGGGAGGAGGAAGTCAGAGCTCAGGGATGCTGGACACACTCCTATCTGCCCTGGGGGTACAAAGAGCTGGCCTGGGAGGAAGGATCTGGAGCTTCCGCTAAGTAGTTGCATGTCCTTGGACCAGTCCCTGCCTCTCTAGGCCTTAAGGATTTCTTTCCTTCTGCTTTCCCTTCCCTCTTCCTTGAGCACATAAGCAGAGGGAGAACCGGAGAGGGCATGGGAAGGTGGGGAATGGACTTTTGACTTTTACTCAAGTTGTTTATGAGTGCTGCACTTGGCGGGGGCGGTGGCCGCCATCTTCGTTCTCATAAGGAGGGGCCCAGGGAAAAAGGCACACAGGGAAAGTGTTCTCCATCTGGACTTTACAGTCCAACTTGTACAAGGATTGGGGGTGGCTGGGGTGGGGGGGGCGGAATGTCTCAACAGGGAGCCCGAACTCTGGGCCCACAGGTTTCCTTCAACCCCACCTTACAGGCATTCGGGCCTTGCCCACCACTCCTGGCCCCCAGGACCGTCTATGCCCAGGGAGCCTGTCTTCAGCACCCATCTCAGGGTCACAAAGAAATTCAACCTGATAGAGAAACTGGGACCAGAGAACTACAACCCTGCCCCCACCTCATCCCACCCTCATTCCTGGCTCTGGCCCCCAGCTCAAAATGCAGAATTCCTGGATCCCTGGGATGGGACACTAAGCCCCACAGACACTAGGGTAATCCCCTCCCTCCCAGCTCTCCAGTCCCTTTGATGGATCAAAGCAAGGGATTATTCCCAAGCTCCCAGACCTCCACTCAGTCAGAAATGACTTTCTAATCAGAATTTCCCACCACTCGCTTCTCCCACCACCCCTTCAGAGCAGCTCACTCTCATCTGCCACCAGTCCCCCTCTAGCCCCCACCACCTAGAAGTCGGGCCAGAAGGATAGCGAGGAGAGTCTGGAATATTCACAGATCTCATGGACACCAGGCCCCTGCCAGAAGAGCCTGTTCTAACCAGATAGGGAGGGAGGCGGATTGGCAGAGCCAGAACCAGGCACCTCCAAGGGGAGGGGAGGGGAGGGACAGAGGAGGGGTAATCCTGCACACACGCTCCCCTGACCAAATCCAGACATCTTAGTCCCCCAGGTGACCAAAATGGAGAAAACTCATCTTTGGGAATTGTTAGAAGAGCAGAATTGGAGGATGGGAGGAACGTTTTCACAGTAGGGCAGAGGGTCTTTCTGTCCAGGGCCTCCCCAGCCTGGGCCTGGCCTTAGCATTTTCCTGGGCTGCAAAAGAGGATTCTGCCTGGAGGACTGGGGGAGATGAGTCACAGGTGTGTGGAGAGGGGGGCCAGGTAGCACGTGTTCCAGCAGAACCAGCCCAGTAGCTCTGACGTGCACACTCAGGCACTGTTTGGAATCGATGCACACCAGCCGATTTTGCCAGCCTTGGGACCAGGAGGCAAATCTCAACTGGCCCAGACTCAGCAGGACAACTCAGCCCCTGCCTGCCCTGGGCTTGGGGACGGCTAGGAAGAAGCACATTCCTTAGGATGCCTCCCCAAGAAGTGGCTGCCAACACTTTCTCTCCCTGCCCGGGTTCCTGTATCTGATTCTGGAGCAGGGACTCTGTACCTACTCTAGGGATTTCATGCTTGCACTAAGGGTGAGGTGGGACCAGGGGATAAGGGCCTGTGCTTGGTTTTCACTCACTCCTCCCACCCAGGAAGATTACCAGAATCTAATTGTTCTGTTATCTCAGACACAGCCGGCCCTGGTGCTGGTGGGGAGGGCACACCCAGACCCTCTCAATGTTATCATTTATTCTTCCTATCACTACTAGCAACGTGGCCTGTATTCTCCCCCTCCTCTCCTAGAGGGTCGGGAGTGGGTGTCCAGCGGTCCTGGCATTCATCAGGAGCAAACAGCTGCCGTTACTGCCCCGCTGGTGGGAATAGTTGCTGTTCCCCGAGCTGGCCAACTCACGGTTGAGTCACTGGGGCCAGGCTGGCTCCATCCAGCCCAGGCCTCCCCAGCTCCAGCCACTGCCAGGGAGCTGCAGTCAGCAGGACTGAGTGCTCAGAGGCGGCTTAAAGCCAGGGAAGAATTACTTTCCATTCCCACCACATTCCCAAGGGGGAAAAAAAATCAGACCAATCTGACTGCTGGGGACAGGAAAGGGAGATAGGGACAGAAAGGCTCTTCTAGACTGCACCTATTTAAACCTAAGAGCAGCTCAGAGAAGCAGAATGAGGTACATACGCTGCATTAAATGCACAAGGACCAGCTGGCGTCGTGGGCAAGAAAGAGCCAAAGAAGGGGAAAAAAGAAAAGGAGAAAGGACCAAAAAAAAAAAAAAAAAATGCAGAGATCAGGCACTATCTTGGGGGGCTTCAGGAACCCCCATAATCTCCACCAGCTACCCATAAACACAGAATGAAAATTTTTAGGAGAGTGCTTGCTTTGTAAATTTAACTTCAAGGTAAGTCCCTCTCCCCTCCCCCAAAGAAATCCTGTACTATCCTAGGGCCAGGTGAGGAGAGAGGAAAATTCCAGACCAAGGTAAGAGCTAGTGTCAATCTTTAATAACTTACAGACAAATGCTAAAAAATAGTTAATTAATCATAATAATAAAGGGCACACATGGCCTATAAAAAGGATTGTGGGTCTACAAATGTGGGGAGGGGTTCTTAGCACTTCCACATGACACAAAAATAAAGACTAATGGGACTGACACCCCCAAAGAAGCTGCCGGGAGGCTCCCCAGCCGTGGAAGTTCTCACTCATCCCAAATGCATCCTCCAAGCAACTTTCCATCCCCCCGGAAACATCAATTAAAAAGCCAGAGAAGAAAAAGGAGAAAGGGGGTCGAGGTAGAGTCACAGTTTACATTTAAGCCTCCACAGTCCTGCAGCTCCCCCTTCTCCGGAGGTGAGGATAAGGCAGAGATGTGCAAAGACACCCCATCCCCCGTCCCCCTTCACCAAAGTGGCACCAAAACAGGACCCCCAGTGCACCTCTGTCCTTCATTGAGGGGCAGGTCCTGTATCCCGGGGTGAGTGAGGGGCTACCGTTGCCCCATTGTTCTAGTGTGCAGACCCCTATTAGGTGGGAAGGGGGCGGCGTCGGGTCACCGTCTCTTCTTGCTGCCCCGGGCAGCCTTCCTCCTCTTGAGGATCATCTCGTACAGGCGCTCAAGGCCTGGCTGCAAGCCCAGCCCGTCCACTGCGCTGCAGCCCTGCACGTGGGTGAGCGTAACAGCGGCCAGCTCGCGGACCGCCAGCCTCTTCTCCACCTCGGCCACGCTCAACGCCCCTGGCTGGTCCTGCTTGTTGGCCAGCACCAGCACCGGCACACCCTGGTTGTCCGAGGCCCGACTGATTCGGTGGAGCTCCACCTTGGCCTCCTCCAGGCGCTCAGCCTCGGCAGCGTCCACCACAAACACCAGCCCGTCCGTCCTTCGCGTGTAGGAGCGCCACAGTGGCCGCAGCTTCTCCTGCCCCCCGACGTCCCACACTTGGAAGGTGATGCCGCGGGACCCCCCAAGGGGCACCCGGATTTTCTCTGTGTTGAAGCCTTTGGTAGGGACGCTCTGGACAAACTCCTTGAACTTCAGGCGGTAAAGAAGAGAGGTCTTTCCAGATGAATCCAGCCCGATGACCACGACGTGCAGGGCCTGGAAGTGGGGCAAGAAGGAGGCAGTGGGCGCCATCTCGGTCAAGTGGTTCCCCATGGTGCTCTCTGGTGAGGTCTAAGGGCTCCCAGGAGAGGCAGGGAAGAGGCCTTGAAATTGCAGGCTGGAGACCACAGCTGGATTGTCTGAACAGGGGTGAAAAAGGAGGAGACGTTTAATAAACACGAATTTATTTTTTTTTTAACGCTGCTGCAGGTTAACAGAAGCGAGAGAAGAAGTGGCAAGACGCTCCCTCCTACCTAGGGGCCCTGACAGACCTAGAGGAGCCCCCTAGGTCCCGGGACACTCAGGTAGGGGGCAAGGTTTCGACTGGGCGGTCAGTCGTCTTGCAGCGCTTCTTCTCCCAGCTTGTGGCCCGGAATGCAGACGCCGTGACCCCCAATTTCCCAGGCGAGAATCCTAGCCAGAAGCGGGAGGTCGGGCAGCCCCCACGACACACCAAATTAAGCGCCAGAATGCGGGCGCTAAGACCCGACGACTGCAGCCCGCTCCCACCCGCCTTCACCTCCCCAGGTCGCTGACACGCCCCTCCTCCCGCCGCGACCCCTTCCCCACCGTCCCGCTACACTCTCCTGCCCCACATTTCTCCGATCGCTGACAACAGCTCCCTAGGCCTCGGACCGGGGCCGCCTCAGCATGGCCAAAACAGTCCCTTTACCTTCCGTCAGCCGCGCTCTCCCCGCGACTCTCCCGGCCCGTCACCGGAGCAGCCACCGGAGCCGCCACCGGAGCTGCCACGTGAGCCTCCCCTGCCTGCCTCCAGCGTCTCTGCGGAGCCGCTGGAGGACTCAGCCTTAAAACCCGTAGCGTGAGGATACACGGAGAGGACCAATCAGCAGCTGCGGGGCGGAGCGGGGCGGGGCCGGGCGGGGGTCGGGGGCGAGGCGGGGAGAGCAGCTAGCTTCGACTCCAACCACACATGGTAACCGACGCTGAGTCAGTCCTTGACTGTTTTATTTAATCTCTTCCACCATATTCTAACAATTGAAATTAAGCCCGCGATTAATCAGGGCTGGAAGGTGAGAGGAACAAAAGGGGCTTGCGAGGCAGCGTTTGGCTCGGGATAAGTGAATACCTTAATACTCTCAATACCACCGCATCTCCCTCCACCCAACACTTCTCGCACCGCCAGAGGGTACGCTCGAGAGATACTGACAGTACTTTCTCGTTTAGCTTTCCTAATGCAATTTTAAAACCTGTGTGAACCTAAGCCAAAACTAATCCATTCAGACTCGTAGTGACCTCATGTGTGGCAGAGTAGGACTGTGCATATAAGGTTTTCAATGGTTATGACTTTTCAGAAGTAGATTGTCAGGGCTTTCTTCCAAGGCGCCTCTGGGAGGATTAGAACTCCTAACCTTTCAGTTAGTGACCCAGTGCTTGACTGTTTCCACCACAGCCCAATAAAACTGCTTTTGGAGGCAAGCCCATTACCCCTATTTGATCCCCACAACAGCTTGTAAGGTAGAAACTGGTGTTGTCTGCATTTTACAGCTGAAAAAAGCTCCAAAAAGTTAAACGACTTGTCTAAGGTCACATAAAGCTAGTAAGTGGTTGAACAAGAATCCATCTGCATCCAATGCCCGGGCTGTTCACCACTTGACCCTATCCTCACTCATCAGGAAGGCTGTCCGGCTGGCATCCTCAACAGAAATCCCTCAATCACTGGTCAGAGTGAGGCCCAGCAGTAAGCCCCTCAAGGACCTCCCTTGTTAAAACAGACAGAGAATTCTTCATTCAACAGCACCATTGCATTGACTGTCCTCATTCATACTGTGTGCTCTCTGTGTTGAGCCAGAGACTATGGGGATCTAGAGGATGTTCTGGGCCTTAGGTCCTGGCCTCAGCAGACTTACACTCTAGTGAGAGAGAGGAGACTGACCTCTGACAAGAAATGCTTGTGAATCCTGAGATAAGCACTGGTAAGACTTCAGAGGAAGGAGAGAGCACCAGCTGGAAGGTTCTGGAAAGATTTCTAGAGGTTAATTAGTCCTGTGTAGGATTGGTTAGGGAGCTCTGGTTAAGAGCTGGGCTGCTAACCAAAAAGTTGGTGGTTTGAACCCACCCAGTGGCTCCTCAGGAGAAAGACCTGGTGATCTGCTCGCATAAAGATTACAGCCTAGAAAACCCTATGGGGCAGTTCTACTCTGTCACATGAGGTCACTATGAGTCAAAATCGACTTGACAGCACCTAACAACGACAACAAAAGGATTGGTTAGGAGGGGGCGGGACTGGGTGGCCATTGCAGCCTGGTACAGTCTGGGCAGCCCTGAAGGGGAGGAAATGTCACAAAGGGGCAGTGTGACCAAAAGAAAAACAGTGTTGCCCAAAGGGTGAGTGCCCAAAACTGCGGGGAAGAAGGGTCAAAGGAGAATTAATCTTAACTCTAATGCTTCCATCTTTACATGGAGGCTGAATTCTTGTATTAATGATGTAATTTCAGCATTAACCTTTTTTAAAGACTGTCTGTAACGGAACTGAAAACAGGGGAGGAGAAGTCATTGCCAGACAGAAGGGCCCAGCCCTTTCCTGCTTACCCTTCTCACTCAAGTGCTGATGAGATAAATAAGCTCCATCTGTTTACCACCAGGCTGCCTTACCACCTCCTTCTTCCCCTCCCTCCACAATGCAGGTTTCCCCAGCAATGCAGGGAGCCTCTCCACATCCCTAAAGAGATCAAGACCTTAGGAAATGTGTGTTACACCCAAGTTGGTGGGGAGGGGATGATGGCAGATTGCAGCCAGGAACTAAGACACAGAGGAGGGGCTGAGTTAAAATAAGGGTTGGGAGCCACTGCATGCCAGACTCTGGTCTAGGAACTTTGCCTACTTTTTCCATTTCTAATATTCAACTCAAGCCCATAATTAAGCATGGTTATTATAAAAAGAAGAAACTGAAGCACAGAGAGTTTAGGTAATTTGTACATGGTCACACAGCTAGAAATTGGCCAAACCTGTATTTGAACAAATGTTGCAATGGCTGTGAAATGAAAACATGCAGAACATTGATTTCTTGTGTGTCTTCCACAATCTTTGAAGCTTCATTATCATTTCTCCAATAATATGCCCTGGGACTCACACCAAAGAAGGAAATTGCCATTTGATTATCTGATAAACGGGCTGAAACTGACAACCCCACCCCACCCTTCGTCTTTCAGATTTGCCAGGGAAGGTGTTGATGAACAAATGGGAGGAAGGAGATGGGCCAGGGGAGGGGTAAATGAAGGAGCGCAGCTTGCAGGGGTCAAACCAGGCTGTGGGCTTGCCCCAATCCCTGCCTCCTTTAAATGGGAATTCCAGCCTGCTCCAGGGAGCCTTCCTCCCTTAAGGATCCACCAGCCATTCTGTTACCTGGCAGCCTCACCTCCGCAGCCCTTTCTCTCCACCTCTCCACAAGGTCTGCACCTAGTGCATTGGGGGATTGGCTGTGGAGAACATTCAAATATCAGTACACTGAACAATCATTTATGGAGCACCATTCCAGGTGCTGGGCATACAGCCCTGAGTGACATGGATAAGGACCTGCCTTCAAAAGGTGTCCATGATAGTGGGGTTAAGAGGGTAGACAGACAGTGAATCAACAAGATAACTTGGGATAATGATACAGGCTGGGAAGGGGAAAAAAAAAACAAAAAACAGGGAGATGTGCTGGAGAGTGACTGGGGCGAGAAAAAGACTGTCGAATGGCAGGGGCGGGGGAGGCAGGAGGGGAAGTTATGAATGTCTCCAAGAGAAGACATTAGAGCCAAGGTCTGAGTAACAAGGAGTTGGATAAGCATTCCAGGCAGAGAGACAGACTAGCTGGGGCTACCTGTTTCCTCCTGTTGGCTTCCGGACCTGGATCAGATTCAGGCTGTTGTGTCGTTGTTCTTCCTTTGATCGGTCTCCCCTACCAGACTAAGCCCCGGAAGGCAGGAGCTCAGCAGTGTCTAGCACAGTACCTGGCACACATAGTCAGGAAATCTTGTGTGAATTAATGAATGCATGATGGAATGATTAAATGCGTTCACAGAGGTTCTCTGAATGTGGGAACCAAACATCCACCCTTAGCCTAGGAGTTTCACTGTCCAGGGTTGTTGGGCACCTGGGGGTTCTGTTGTTACTAGATTGGCCAAGAATACCTATACCAGTTGCTGTCGACTTAATCTGACTCATGGTGACCCTGTGTGTGTCGTAGAATTGTACTCCATAGGGTTTTCAATGGCAAATTTTCAGAAGTAGATCTCCAGGTCTTTCTTCCAAGGTGCCTCTGGATGAACTCAAATCTCCAATCTCTGGGTTAGCAGCTGATCGTGTTAACTATTTGCACCACCCAGGGACTCCAAGAGTACCTATAAAACCCTGCATTTCTAGGCAGGGCCTAGGGCAGTATTGAACTCGATGTGAGAGGGACTGAGGCCTTTATTGGGGAGCAGGCACTTCAAAGGAGAAAAACTGGGGTTGGGTAAGGGGGTAAGGATGGGGGTGGCAGTGGCACCTCAAGGCGTGGCAGTGAGCTAAAACAGTCAGCCTGAGTCTCGCTCCCTCACTAGTAGGCGAGCTTGGAAAAGTCACTTCTCTCCTGAGAGCCTCAGCTTCTTGAGCTTGTAACAAGGGGCTTAGATGATTTCCAGGTCCCTTTCCCCCTGACCCTCCAAGCTCTGGAGTGGGGGAGGGCAAGGGGTGCCCGGAGCTCGCATGGGAAATGGCTGCAGACATCCTTGTTTCTTCATCGTCTTTGCAGTATCTTGATTCGGAGTAGCTGCTAAGTAGATGCCGTTGTAGGGGAAAAACATCAAAGTTTAGTAAAGCAAAAAGGAAGTTTTATTCGGCATATATTCAAAAGGACAAAAGTGGGAAAACAGACAAGCATGCTGCTAGAGCCATGTCTGCCCAAGTCCAAAGAATATTACAGAATAGGCAAGAATGGGAAAATGGACAAGCATGCTGCCAGAGCCATGTCTGCCCGAGTCCAAGGAAATATCACAGAACAGACAAAAGTGGGAAAACGGACAAACATGCTGCTAGAACCATGTCTGCCCAAGTCCAACGAATATTACAGAATAAGCAAGAATGGGAAAACGGACAAGCATGCTGCCACAGCCATGTCTGCCCAAGTCCAAAGACCATTACAGAATCATCAGTATATATTAACATTACAAATGGGCAAAACCACTGAAAGCTTTACCTTTTCGCAGATTGGCTAGAAATTGTGATCCTACATTTTGAATTGTCTTTCTTAACAATCATTGGTACAGATTTCAGTAACGACAGTCAGGAGGGTCTTCATTGGTCCAACAAATTTCTAGTCACTAATGCTAACAGAAACAGAGTAGAAAGTCTTTTGTGTTCTGTTTGTTCGGCTTTATGTGAAAGTTTCCCTAAAAGATATTTTCCAAGATTATCTTAGCTATTGCCTTTATACCTCAGGGCCCGGTTGATGTGTCCTTGTGAGTCCTTGTGAGCCCAGCTCCAGCTGGGTCACATTCTCTATGCTCAAGGACAGGGCCTAAATCAATGCTCTGAGTGAACAAAGAAGGAAGGAGAGGAGGCTACAAGAGGTGGGAGTGGGGTGGGGGTAGATGGAGAGGTGCAGCTTGGGAATCACCCATTTTTCAAGTCCCAGCTCTGTTTCCTCATGAATAAGATGGCGGAAAATACAACCTACCTCTAAGAGTGATTGTGAAAATAAACGTGTGAAGGGGCCCGATGGAAAGAAACCGTTCTCCCCAACCAAGGGCCATTTCAGAGGCAGCCATCCCAATACCAAGTCCCAAGGCAGAGCCAAGGACTGAAATGGGCAGATGCTGCCCCCTGCTGGCTATATTCATCCCCACCCGATTCCTGGAGAAAAGTGTAGGTGTGGTATGTTATGGATTGAATCACATCCCCCTAAAATATGTGTTGTAAATCCTAACCCCTATACATGTGGTTATAATCCTATTTGGGAATTGGTTTTCTTTGTTATAGTAATGAATACTGATTAGTGTAGGCTGTGTCTTAAACAAATCTCTTTTAAGGTATAAAAGAACAGATTAAACAAGGAAGCAAGCAAGCAGAGATGGGGGAAGATACATGCCATGCCACGTGAAGATCACCATGATTGCCAAGGAGTAGAAGCTGAAAAGAGACAAGGACCTTCTCCCAGAGCAAAGAGAGAAAGCCTTTCTCTAGAGCCAGCGCCCTGAATTCTAGCCTCCTAAATAGTAAGAAAACAAAATTTTGTTTGTTAAAGCCACCCACTTGTTGTATTTCTGTTATAGCAGCACTAGACAACTAAGGGTAGAAGGTGAAGTTATTCAGGTTCCTTTACCCCTGTCTGGAGTCTTCCTTTCAGACAGGGACTTTCCTACGTTTTGGGATTGCAATGGAAAATCCACCCTCTTCAAGTTTTGGGGGCAGGTGTGATCAGATTTAAATGAACATTATTTTGAATAGAAAATATAATTTCAATTACATTTTCTATACATTTACTGAGGGCCTAATAATACATTCAGGGAACACTGGAGCAGGAGGAGTTTGCAGGGCAAGGAAGGTGATGAAGAGCTCAGTTGTAACCATATTGTTCCTGTAGGATAGCTGTATGGGGACAGATGTCCAGTGCCCATTTGCCTTGGCTGAAGGAGTGGATGTGGGATGGTAATCAGGAAACAGCAACAGAAGCCCTGGGAGGGGTGAGATTGCCCAGGGGGCAAAGAGGAGGGAGGGAGGAGGAAAGGAGGATCACAACACCTTCTGAGCATCTTCTCAGTCAAGGAGGGAAATGATGTGAAGGAGACAGAGAAGCAGATAGGAAGCAGGAGGAAAACTACAAAACCTTACAGTGCCTGAAGCCAAGGAAAGAGAAGAATTGAAGAAGGAAAAGGGAGTGACCCTCAAAGGATGAAGGGGTAAGGACTGCTGGAGGATGGGGGTTCCCAAGAAGAAAGCATCCAGAGGAAGCCTCACCAGACAACCATGCCCTGGTGCAGCCCTCGACTTTGCAGGTAATTTCGTCTGTGCACATCAATTTGAGTTAGCTCAGGAGACTCACATTAACCAAACTCATAGAGCTGACCCATGAATCAGAAAGCAGAGTCGTTAAATTGCAATAAGAAATATTCGTTTTCAATGACCAGGATCCAAATGCCTGCAATCCAGAGCACCTCCTTCTCAGGGAAACCAAATTAGTGAGCAGAAGAGGGTCTGATAAACACAAAATTGAGCAGAGATCACGGGATGGGGAGGCCTGAAGAGTCATAATAATTATGTGTCTGGTGCAGGCTAAGCATATTGTATACATTGTCTCATTTGATCCTCATTCGTTCATCCAACAAATATTTATCAAATGGCAAGTACATGCCAGGGCACTGTCCTCGGTGCTGGGGATAGAGCAACAATAAAGTCTCTACCCTCAAGGCAGAATACAAACAATAAACTAATAATGTGTGCATATTTGTAAATAAATGTATATGTCTATTTGTCTATATTTTTATATATGCCAGGTTGTGATAAATGCTATGGAGAAAAACAAAGACAGGTAAAGGAGGATATGAAATAGAAATGTCCAGGATGGGGAGAGGGAGATTGTTTACAACAACACTCCATGATACCTTCTTGATTTTTTGAGATCAAGTGACGAAATATAAAATCCCCAACTAAACCACAGTTCTGTCTGGAAGGAGAGGGGGACAGGTAAAGGCCCTCCTCTTCTGGTACTCCTCCTCTCTCCTCCCCACTGTCCACCTCAGCCTTCCGCCTACGAAGCCACCTTCCTCCAGTCCTTCTGTTACCCTGACTCAGAATGAGCCCCTCATCCCACAGGTTCGAAGTTCATCTTTCCACTGGGCGACGCACTTAACACAACACTGTCTTGGGTTTATTGTGAATACATGCTGCAACTTTGCGCTTCTTCAGGAGAACTCACACCTCTCCCAGCCAATAGCTCCCTCCCACAAAGCCCTCCCATTGCCCATCTCAGTTCCGTTTCACAATCGATTTTGCTCCAGCCCGGCTTCCAGCTTCCGTTCACTTAGTGGAGAGGCGCTCCGAGGGTGGAGTTCGCCGCCGTAGCCACGCCTTCTCTGGCGGGAATGGGCGGGGCATGTAAATTAGAAATGGAGTTTCAGCCAAAAAGCGACGGAGTAAAAACGTATATAAAAATTCCCTTAACAATGTACAGAATACAACCTTGCACAAAAGTCCAACCACTTGTATACTACTGTCAAAAGGGTTAGGGTTCTTACCGTGACTTTATTATGGAGGACAGGAGGAGGGTGACAGACGAGGATGGTACCTTTAAATATTGTTTTTTGGCTTTTTGGCTGAAATCGAGTGTAATATATGTTTTTATCAGTTTAGGATCTGATAGATTGTTTATCTGAAGGTGATATATGAAGTGAGATTTTGAAGCCTGGAGATGGATTAGGAGCTGTCTCTTTCCTGTTCTAGCATTGATCTGTTACTGCAATATCTTCACAAACGATGCAGGAACGATATTTCTTGTTCCACATCCTGTTCTGAATCTGGCTGGCTTCAATTTTTCTGGTAGATTCTTGTTGATGGATGGCTTACTCCCCGTCCCGCCCCCCACCCCCCGGCTTTTGAATGATCTTCAGCAAACAATAGGGCTTCAAGAGTTAATGGAATACAAGGAAGTTGTTTACCTGTGTTTTATTGTTTATGCAAAGGCATTTGACTGTGTGGATCATAACACATTATGGATAACATTGCAAAGAATGGGAATTCCAGCACTGTGCTCATGAGGACTCTGTACGTAGACCAAGAGGCAGTTTGAACAGAAAAACTGATTTAAAGTCAGGAAAGGTGTGTGTCAGGGTTGTATCCTTTCACCATACTTATTCAATCTGTATGCTGAGTAAACAATCCAAGAAGCTGGACTATTTGAAGAAGAACGTGGTATCAGGATTGGAGAAAGACTCATTAACAACCTGCATTATGCGGATGACACACCCTTGCTTGCTGAAAATGAAGAGGACTTGAAGCACTTACTGATGAAGATCAAAGACCACGGCCTTCAGTATGGATTACACCTCAACATAAAGAAAACAAAAATCCTCACAACTGGACCAATAAGCAACATCATGATAAATAGAGAAAAGATTGAAGTTGTCAAGGATTTCATTTGCTGCAAAAGAACTGTTTAATGTGTTGAAAAGCAAAGATGTCACCTTGAAGACTAAGGTGCGCCTGACCCAAGGCATGGTGTTTTCAGTCACCTCATATGCATGTGAAAGCTGGACAATGAATAAGGAAGACAGAAGAAAATTGATGCCTTTGAATTGTGGTGTTGGCGAAGAATATTAAATATTCCCTGGACTGCCAAATTAACAAACAAATCTGTCTTGGAAGAAGTACAGCCAGAATGCTCATTAAAAGCAAGGATGGCAAGACTTCATCTCACACACTTTGGACATGTTATCAGGAGGGACCAGTCCCTGGAGAAGGACATCATGCTTGGTAAAGTAGAGGGTCAG